>NC_063180.1:33861693-34161693 GCF_023159225.1 Perognathus longimembris pacificus | reverse complement strand
GAGACTCTTATCTCTAATTAACTACCAGAAGTAGAACTGGAAATGGCGCTGTGACTCAAAGTGGTACAGTGCTAGCCTTGAGCTGAAGAGCTCAGGGACAGTGCCCAAGCCCAGAGTTCAAACCCAAGGACAATACACACACACACACACACACACACACACACACACACACACACGTTTCACTGATGGTAAGCTTCACAAAACTGAATGTATGAAACCTGTAAGTTAACAGTACTAGGGCAGAATTTGAGAGTCATACACTAAGGGAACCAGCATGAGGATTTCTATGTATTTCAGAGGTAATACTGTCAGGTATAATAACAACAGAACATCTTGAACAATAGTAGACCATTAGCAGCTACTCTATTATATTAAAACAGGGATAAAAATCAACCTCAAGATCTGTTCTTCATATACTAATTTCCTTGGTAAACAGAAAGCCAAAAAGGTGCCTTTCAAATACAGGGCAGTTAGGACTCCTTATTGGGATTGTCTCTTCTTTGTAATTGTTAGTAAAAGAGAAACTGACATTTGGGGGCAATGAAAGCAAACAATAGAGAAAATCAGCATGTGGCAAGCATCCTGCAAAGGCTAAATAAACTGCTCATGCATACAAAGCGAGAATCATACCCCTAGACCAGTGTGCCGCCTTACACTACTCCTACAATCCACAGCCCAACCAGACACCTCTGCCACTGACCTGCTTCTTCTGGCCAATTCGATGGGCTCGGGCTTGTGCCTGCAAGTCGTTCTGGGGGTTCCAATCAGAGTCAAAGATGACGACTGTGTCTGCAGAAGCCAAATTGATTCCCAGGCCACCAGCCCTTGTGGAGAGCAGGAAACAGAAGTCCTGTATACAATGCAATACACTACTTTATGCAGTGACCTTCTTATAAAAAGTTTCACAGTCCAATAAGCCCTTATACCTGGAAACCCCTGCAGGTGTGAAGAAAAGTGAGATATGATACATACATGTTATGGAGCTAAAAGAAATGTCAAGGACTTGGTGGCAAAGGGAACTTGCATCCATTTAAAAGGAGTCAGTGCAATGAACTAGGAGTAATGGTGGAATCCAATGAGGCCACAGAAACACAGGTTAGTGTTACCACCCACTAAACTTAGCCTATACCAGAGGTTAAGCCCAAAGACCAGACAAAATTCATGAGCATAAGAATTGTTCCTGACGTAATATTTAAAGGTCTAGGTGAATTTCCTTTGGTGTATGCCATGTGGTTACTGTGTATGTTTTTGGTACACTGGGTATTGTATATATGCCTACCTGATCTAGGGAAGGGAAAGAAAAATGAGGGTGTAAGATATCACAAGAAATGTACACACTGCCCTATTATGTAACTGTACCCCTTTTGCACAACACCTTGTCAAAAAATTTAATTAATAAATAAAAAGTTTAAAAAGTAAAAATAAATAAATAAAGACCAGAAAGCTGGAATGTGTGGAAGGTTCAGGTCAAGAGAAGGAAGGTCAGATGAAGGAGGAGGGAAGGGGTGAGAGAATACAATCATAATACTCAATGTACACATGCAAAAATGCAACCAGGTAACTTGAGAGGATGGGTGGGGTTGGGAGAGATGGAGGAGAATGATGGAAGGGGTGACATCAACTGTGATGCATTATACTCACAAACTGACATGGTGAATTGAAATTCCTTTGAGTAACTACTTAAACTTTTTTCAAATTTGTTTATTGTTATTGTAAAGGTGATATAGAGAGAGGTTACAGCTACATAAGTCAGGTAATGAGCACATTTCTTTTTAAACAATGTTACCCCTTTCCTTGCTCTCTCCCAGTTTTTCCCGCCTGTTTTCATCCATAAGCTGTACAGTTCATTTTCAACATACTGTCTAGTGAGTAGCACTGCTGCATTTGTTCACTCTTTGTCTGTTCCTCTCTTATCCTCCCCAAAACAGATATACTTACATACAAGACAAAAAGTACAGAAATAAAAAACGACAAAGGAGAAAAACACCCAAAACAAAAAAGCAAAATAACAAAAAAGCCTCTTGTCTCCATTTCTTGGAGTTCATTTCAATAAACACCATTTTATATGATCATATGCTCATAGCTGTTAAACCCTTGTGATCCTCTCCTAAGAATATCCTCCTTTGGTCTCACTGTGTGAGTGTATAGAATCCTGTATAATTTATCATGTTTAAGTGTAATTTTGTCTTTTACCATCCATTCTGTTTACTTGTAGATTTATAGGCACATTCTAATTACAATAAATGAGGGAAACTATGCAACTTTAAAAAAAAATTGTTCCTGAAAATTACCCAGATATGTTATGTTCTGGAGAAATGTAGCGTATCCTAGGTAAGGCAGTTAGTGTGAATAGTAATTATGTAAATGTTCATAAACCAATGTATGAATTTAGATTGCTATGGATATAAAAACACTAGACTAAACCAATCACAAACTGGGACTGCAAGAAGCACAATACACTCAATCATCACAAAATATAACAAAGAATACAGAACAGGTTGGGCTGAAGAGCAGTGTGTACAAAGTCCAGACACTGATACACCCAGCTCTACAGTAGTAACCATAGAAACAAGGCTGCCAGGAACACCTGCTGGCATGTGAGTGCTCAGAACAGTGTGTGCATAGGAAAAAGAATGAACTCCATGTAACCAGAGTCAAAAAGGATAAAAGATTTGTATACTCTGAAAGGCTAATCTTTTCTCTCAAAAGCTGGTACAATGTAGGCAGAGGTATCGCTCAAAAATGAGTAGCTGTGGGTTCCAGCTCAATAAGTTGGTATGCTTAAGGTACACATAGAGACACAATGAAAAAGTCTCCAACAGGGTGCTTGCTGATGGCTCAAACCTGTAATCCTAACTATTCAGGAGAATGCAATCTGAGAATCGTGATTCAAAGCCAGCCCAGGCAAAAAAGTCTGTGAGACTCTTTTTTTTGTTTTGTTGTTTTGGGTTTTTTTTTTTGCCAGTCCTGGGCCTTGGACTCAGGGCCTGAGCACTGTCCCTGGCTTCTTTTTGCTCTGCCACTTGAGCCACAGCGCCACTTCTGGACATTTTCTGTATATGTGGTGCTGGGGAATCGAACCAAGGGCTTCATGTATACGAGGCAAGGGCTCTTGCCACTAGGCCATATCCCCAGCCCCAGTCTGTGAGACTCTTAACCTCCAGTTAACCACCAAAAATCAAGAAGTGGAGCTGTGACTCAAATGATAGAGCACTAGCCTTGAGCAAAAAAGCTCAGGGACAGTGCGGAAACCCTGAGAACTTCTCAAGATGCAACTTTAGGGTTTTTTCTAAGAACAACAGGCAACATTCAATCCATGCTATCTTCCAAACCACAAATACATAACACAAAATGAGTGTCAAGCAATGCTACCAACACTTCATGTTTGTTCCCAAATTTAATCCCTAGAGGAACAACATGAACTAGTTTTGAAATCACTGTGGTTTTACAGCTGAAGAAACAGAGGACAAAAAGGAAATGAGGACTGTGTGATACCCAGTGTTTTTAGAATTCCTCATCCTGAAGAGATTGATGCCCAAAACCCCTAAAAGGAAAGTGATGTGCTGGGCTACAGAAGTACCAAGTACTAGCCTAGCATCCTAGCATCACTATGTATAAATTCAGCGGCAGAAGGCAGATCATGATGATAATACTGGACAAGGCATTACAATTCTTAAAGCTCTCTGGAAGCACAACACTAATCTGCTCTATAGATTTAAAAAATACAGTAGCCAAGGCCCCAGAAATTGACATTCTTTCCAAAAAATACTTCCTGTTCTGCTTCTGGTCTCCCTCGGATGCTTCCATTACCACAGCTTCCATTACTGCACATTATTAAGGTTCTTCTCCCCTACAACTTTCCAAGTTCCCTGACCTATGAAAATCTGCTATGCACACACTACGATGGAATCCATCTCCCATCTGTTTTAAGCAGCTCTAATATAGGGGTGCCCAAAACAAGATACTTGGGGCTGGGGATATATGGCCTAGTAGCAAGAGTGCTTGCCTCATATATATGAGGCCGTGGGTTCAATTCCCCAGCACCACATAAACAGAAAATGGCCAGAGGTGGCGCTGTGGATCAAGTGGCAGAGTGCTAGCCTTGAGCAAAAAGAAGCCAGGGACAGTGCTCAGGCCCTGAGTCCAAGCCCCAGGACTGGCAAAAAATAAAAATAAAAGATACTTTACAATGCTAAAATAAATCCAGGTGGGACACTTGGCAAGTGAAAATTTAAAGAACATGAAGCTCCACCAGACCATGATCTCCAGCATGGGACTTGACAAACACATTGTTCAAACTTTAATTACCAAAAATAACCAATCAGAACCTTCTAATCAAACATGAACATCAAAACTAATTCTACTGGCCAGCCTTCCCAATCTTGACTTGCTATTCTCCCAAGTGAATATACATGGTATCTAGAAGCCCCTAGAAAACTATTCTTAATTAATCTAGATCCAAGAAACTAAGTAAGCATGAATATGCTCTTATAAAGATACAATCAAGTTTTCTATCAGGGATTACTCATTCCCTTCTCAAGAAAAGGGGCTGGGCCCTTTGGTTCATGTCTACAATCCAGGGACTTAAGAGGCAGAGATTGGGAGTATTAATGTTCCAGGCCAGCTTTTCAATCAATAAGCCATGCCTGTGATCCCAGCTATGTGGGAGGTAAAGAGAGTCATGTCTGAAAAAGTAACCAAAAAAAAACAAAGGGGGGATAGAGAGAATGTGTGGGCTATAATTCAAGTGAGAGCTCCTAGCAAGCCTAAGGCCCTTAAGTTAAAATCACAGTATCCGGGGCTGGGGATATGGCCTAGTGGCGAGAGACCTTGCCTTGTTTACATGAAGCCAGCACCACATATACAGAAAACGGCCAGAAGTGGCGCTGTGGCTCAAGTGGCAGAGTGCTAGCCTTGAGCAAAAAGGAAGCCAGGGACAGTGCTCAGGCCCTGAGTCCAAGGCCCAGGACTGGCAAAAAAAAAAAAAAATCACAGTATCCCAAACTACCACAGTGAGGTTTCTGAAAAAAAATACACTAAGCTGGTAGGTTCAAAGCCTGCCCAGGCAGAAAGTTCATGAGACTCTTATCTCCAATTAACCGTACGAAAACCGGAAGTGGTACTGTGGCTCAAGTGGTACAGCGCTAGCCTTTAGCTGAAGAGTTCAGGCCCAGATTACCCAGGCCCAGATTCAAGCCCCACGACCGCCCCACCGCCCAAAAAAAAAAACCCACTAAGCTGGAAAGACTTGTTCCTTGATACAGAACCTAAACTGCAAAAACAATAAGGCCATGTATAGCATACCTCAGAGCCATCTGCATTAAAGTGATCCAATGCCTGCTTTCGGATTTCTCCCTTGATGGAACCATCCAGACGCTGTAAAAGTAAACCATAAGAAAATCATAAGGTAGGAAGATCAACTACACTCAGCATACAATACCATGCTCACAACCTTAATCATCCCAACACCCACGGGGTAAAAATAACTGGAATGCACTGGCAGAGGGCTATGAAGGGGCTAAGCAGAAACAGCATATGCTTTGTGACCTGAGCTCTCCAGTTACAAACTCAAGGTCAAAAGTTTCTAATTCAAAGGTTAATCCAAGAATCAGAAAGGCTACCAGAATCTACATGGAGAAAGAAGAAAACTCAGCCTGTATGACTGGGAAATAGTATCACTGACTGCCTACTAAGTAGCTCCAGCAGAAAAAAATGGTACTTCATAAAGTAATATGATTATAAGTATCACCAGTAAGTGCTATACAAAACCAAAAAACTATTAACATTTTTTGGAAAGTATTTGGCTGAAACACTGAAAATGGTAAGTTAATTGATCAGATATAACAACTCTCCTGAAAATCAGAAATCAGAGACAACTATTCAAGCTACATCATCCACTTAAAAGAGCCTTAACATTCACTGGTGTACAGAATTCTTTTCTTAGAGCATAGGTCAGTTCCAGTACAAAACATTACCACAGTAAAAATCATTTTAACACACATAAAACAAATAATGAAGAGTGATGATGCTGAACGATAACATGTAAAACCATTGTCACATTTTGTCCCCTTCTAGTCTCCACTTGAAATGAACAAAACTTACATAAGGCAAAACTGACCCAGAGGTGACTGGCTGGCTGCAAGCAGCGTAGCAATGCACTTAGCATCTCCCCCAGGTCTGCCATCAAACCCAGCCACCTGCATCCACACTGACTCTCACACAGGAAGTTCCTTCTTAATTGCTCTCTCAGGATTTGAACCAAAAACACTTTTCAAAGGCAGGTCATAGGGGCTGGGAATATGGCCCAGTGGTAAAGTGCTCGCCTCGTATACCTGAAGCCCTGGGTTCGATTCCTCAGCACCACATATGTAGAAAAAAGCCAGAAGTGGCACTGTGGCTCAAGAGGTAGAGTGCTAGCCTAGAGCAAAAAGAAGCCAGGGACAGTGCTCAGACCCCACGTCCAAGCCCCAGGACTGGCACAAAAAAAAAAAGAAAAGAAAAGAAATCAAAGGCAGGTCATAGCCTATACTTCAAAACTGAAAATCTACATGCCTTCATTTAACACAATTCCCTGAAAGCCAGTGATGAGGCATGACAGACCTGGAGCATGCAGCTCACCCTGGAGTGAGGAGAGGTGCATTCTTGATTTACAAGACATTGTACTACATGGAAGTGAAAGCTCAGAGCAATCAGAAGCACTGAAAGACAACTGTTTGCAAGACACCAAACCTTTAAGCTTACATCCAAAGACTGACCTTATGATACAGTGGTGTCTTTTCAGAGTGCTGTCAGTCTATAACATCTGTAACACTGGCGCCTCTCCTTCCCTTTCCTTATGGAGCCCAGGCTCTAGAATCAGGTCCACACTTTCTTGTCTCTGCTTTGACTATAATTTTTGGTAGATAAGATACCACCCAGGGATGGGGGTGTGGCCCAGTGCTAGAGTACCTGACCAGCACAATCAAGGCCCTCACTTCAACCCTAGCTCCATCAAAAAATTAAAAGCAAATTGTACTTTGGTCTAGGGACATGGCTAAGGACATGGTGTCCCTAGGGATACCATAGGGATACACACTATACATCCTGTAGCCCAAGTTAAAGAGCCCAAATCAACAACAACAAAAACAACACCATCTAATAGCTTTCCTTACACCCAATTTTCTTTCCCTTCATCTTCTTCACCATGTTCTAAAAAAAAAAAGTTACTTTCACACTCACATAACTTAAATATTTTCAATATAGAGGAACCTCAAGGAAGGGAAATAAAAATTGGGACCTTCTTGGAAACCTAAGTCTCAATTTTTTTTCTTCAAACAACGAAACTTTTGTACTCCACTCTAGCACACAAAGCACTCGACAAACAGACCGACAGGGAGTGCATGGGAGTGGAAGCTCTATGCACCTCACCTGGAATGGGTAATGCTTGATAGTCAGGTACTCTGCCAGGATGTCCAGCATCCTCACCATCTGGGAGAAGATAAGGACACGGTTCCCCCTTTCTCGAAGTCTTGTTAGCAGTTTGTCTAACAGAATCAGCTTCCCGCTGCTCCGGACCAGAGACTGGGGTTTAAAAGAGACTCCAATCATTCAAATACATAGCAGCAGCTCAATGTTCTTTCCTAAGCCTAAAACCTACTGGTGCTACACTTTGCAAATCACTTTCCTAAGTTATTTAACTTTTCTCATCTGTTTTGTTTTCTTTTTTATGAGGCATTTTGAACTCAGAGCTGTATTTTGTAAGCCACGCACATTTGTTAAGCAGACAATGAAACACTCCAAGTACTCCATCAGCCCTCCCCTTTCTTTAATCTTTTGTTCTTAAGAAAGGTCTTGCATTACATTTGGGCTGGGCTGGACTGCAGTCCTCCTATTTGTGCTTGTCTCACTGTACCAAGCCACCTGTCCTTGTCCTATTGCTTGGGGTGACAGACAGGTGCTACCACATCTGGCCACATCTGGAGTACCTTGAAATTTTATGCCTACCTGGCCTTAACTTGTGATCCTCATATCTCTCATGGGCATGGAAGGGGAGGGGAGAAAGAGACCAAGAGAGAAAGTGTTATGCAGTGTAGCCCAGGCTGGCTTTGAACTAATGATCCTCCTTCCCTGCCTCTCAAAGGCTAAAATTACAGGTGTACACCAACCACATACAGTTTTTCTCTTTTTTGGGCTTCTCTTGATGCTTTTTCAAGGGTCATCACTGAAAGAACAGCCCTTTGATAAAAGCATCCATGGAAATACACTTGTTTTTGAAGAAATGGTCATGAGCAAGAGGCAGTACACACCAGAAGAACTTCCTGCCCATTCTCCCTTTCATTCTCTTCTGGGGCCTTAATCAGGTAGCAGTGGTTGCAGCACTTCTTCAATTCCATCACAATGTTGAGGAAACCAGAGGTGCTACCTCTCGTTCCTTTGGCAAGAGCTTTGTAATTCCTAGTTAGAATCCATCTGCAAATAAAAGTTACGATGACACTATTAAATTAATATTAGTAAATTGTATTAAAAATACAATATTACTGGAGGAAAAAAGAGCTTAGAAGGCAGAGAAAGCTGGGAGCCAGCGACTCATGCCTATAATCCTATCTACTCATTAGGCTGAAAAGTGATGATCAAGGGAACACAAATGCAAGAAACTCATCTCCAATTAAAAAAAAGAGAAGGGCTGGGTATATGGCCTAGTGGCAAGAGTGCTTGCCTCGTATACATGAGGCCCTGGGTTCAATTCCCCAGCACCACATAAACAGAAAAAGCCAGAAGTGGGGCTGTGGCTCAAAAGGTAGAGTGCTAGCCTTGAGCAAAAAGAAGCCAGTGACAGTGCTCAGGCCCTGAGTCCAAGGCCCAGGACTGGCAAAAACACAAAACAACAACAACAACAACAACAACAAAAAGTAGACACTTTTATCTTCTATCCCATGTTACCAGTGATACTTCACATCTCCAGTAAAAACTGAAATGTCAATGGCTCTAGTGGATAGTTCAACCACATTGAACACAGAATACTAAATAACTCTCAAGAGATGGAAGGATACATATAAACAATGCATATTATTTACATATTTACTTGTGTCTCCATACATAGAGATATGCATATTAACATAAAAATGTATGTATACAAACATGAATGGAAAATAAAGATTATGGCTAAAGTCTACATGATTCAAGAGCATTTCACCTCACTCCAGTAAGAATGGCCATTATCAAGAAAACTAATAACAAATGCTGGTGGAGAAGTGGCCAAAAAGGAACCCTACTACACTGTTGGTGGGAATGTAAACTTGTTCAATCACTCTGAAAAGCAGTGTGGAGGTTCTTCAAAAGGCTAAACATAGAGCTCCCCTAGGGCCCAGCAACCACACTTTTGGGCATTTACCCAAAGGATTACAAGCAAGACCACACTAAAGCTACCAGCACAACTATGTTCATCTGAGCACAATTTACCATTGCTAAAATATGGAATCAACCCAGATCCCCCTCAGTAGATAATGGATCAAGAAAATGTGGTACATATACACAATGGAATTCTATTCTTCCATCAGAAAGAATGGCATAACCCCATTCGTAAGGAAATGGAGAAAGACTTGGAAAAAAATTATACTAAGTGAAGTGAGCCTGACCCAAAGAAACATACACTCTATGGTTTCCCTCATTGGTAATAATTGGTACATGTTCAGCATAGTCCAAGCAGAAGATCACAGTAGCTAGTACATGAATACATAAGATGAGGCTAAGCAAAATGAACTCCAAGTTATGGAAATAAGTGGTTTATCATTGTTATTTTCAACACAGCATGTGAAATTATGCCTTTTTCTTTTGCCTTTCTTCCCCATGGTTTTACCCGATGTCACTGTAACTGATTTTTGTACCCTGGGTATTGTATATACCTTATTGGAACTAGGGAAGGGGAACATCAAAATGGAGAGACAAAGGGTTAAAGGGGAACCAATGCAACACCAATACTTAAAAGACAATATGCTATAAATCAACTATACAACTGGAGGAGGGGAGGGAACTGAGGAAGGGGAAAGATGGGAGAAAAATGAGGGAGGAGATAACAAGTTTGATGAGAAATGTACTCACTGCCTTACATATGAAACTGAAACCCTTCTGTATATCACTTTGACAATAATTTTTTTTTTAATTCTAAGAGTATTTCTTGGAATGGAAGTGTAGCCCAAGTAATAAGAGTACATGCCTAAGCTGGATGCCAGTGGCTCATGCCTGTAATCCTAGCTATTCAGTAGGCTGAGATCTGAGAATCGAGGTTCAAAGCCTGCCCAGGCAGAAAGGCCATGAGGTTTTTATCTCCCATTAGCCACCAAAAAACCATAAGTGGCACTGTGGCTCAAAGTGATAGAGCACTAGCCTTGAGTTGAAGAGCTCACAAACAGTGCCCAGGCCCAGAGTTCAAGCCCCAAGACTGACAAAAAACACAAATAAATAATAAAAAAGGGGATATACCTAGCAACCCCAGTACTGTCCAAAACAAACAAACAAAACAAAACTTGAGAGGCTCCAGGTGAAGCTCAGTGGTAGAATGTTTTCCTAACACACGTGTGGCCCTGAACTTGATCTCAAGCACCACACACACAGTAAGTAAATAAAACATAGCCAGATAATTTTTAAAAATTAAAATCTGAGTCCATTAAAGTACATTATAAACCAGTAATTTGGTTTTTAGATAGTGTAGTGTAATCTAAACCAAACATGTTATCCAGGCCACTCGTAATACCAAAAAGGAACACATACAGAGGTAAGCAAACATCCTGAAGCCACGCAGGCTCTGCGCATGCTGTACTGCTACACAACAACGTGCCACAATGACTTAGCCCTGGTCTGTTCCCTGTGCCACGCAAGGCTTCCAGTAGGGGTGTGTCCCATTCATCTTTCCATTCCCAATATCTAGCAGAATGCCTGGAACATGGCAGAAGCTTAGTGATTGGGTGACTATGGATAGTACATTAGTACTAAGCATTAACATGAACTTCACTCAATAATGAAAAGCACTGTGAAACATCTTGGTTACCCAAAGGGAAAAAAACCTTTCTGCACATGTTTCTGTATGTGTTTGACTAAATTTATATTGAGATGTCACTATACAAGGAACAAATTATCGGGCTGGGAATATGGCCTAGTGGCAAGAGTGCTTGCCTCGTATACATGAGGCCCTGGGTTCGATTCCTCAGCACCACATATGCAGAAAATGGCCAGAAGTGGCGCTGTGGCTCAAGTGGCAGAGTGCTAGCCTTGAGCAAAAAGAAGCCAGGGACAGTGCTCAGGCCCTGAGTTCACAGCCTAGGACTGGCCAAAAAAAAAAAAAAAAACAAAGAACAAATTATCTGTGCCTTACCTACCAAATGATCCATGGCACTGATCACTCCCTTTAGGCTCAACCCACATGAACTCACTTACTTGTAATACTGCTTCTGAAGAGCCGACATCTCTACTCTGAGAATCTGCTCCACTTTGGCAGGCAGAGATTTCTCCACATCTTTCTTGACTCTCCGGAGAAGGAACGGCTCTAGCACCTTATGAAGACTCTGGTAGCCATTCTCCCTCCCCTTCCCATGGTCTTCTTCAAAGTCTTCCCAGAACTCAAACCTAGGGATGAAAGAGTAAAAGTGTTATTACTTAGTTACCAAGAAGGAAGTCATTTTTACAATTTGCTTCTACAAGGACATGAATGTATGGAGGGCCTATAAAACAACAACTAATGGTACTAGGAGGGAAAGACAAAATTTGTCTAGAACTAGCTCTTGAATAAGAAAACTGTAGGTTTAATTTCAGAAACTAACAATTTTCTAAATTAAAAAAAAATCCAAAAAAATGAATAAACAAGCCAAACACTGGAACAAAATATTTGCCAACAATACATTGATATCTATAATGCTTTCTAAAAGGAAAAGTCTTCAGTGCACAATAGAAGAAACATTTTGTGGGTATAATGTGCATGCATGCACATACACCAGTACTGGATTTAGGGCTTGCACTCAGAGCCTCAAGCTATGGCTTGGCTTTCTTACTCAAAGCTACCACTCTACCATTTGAGCCACACCTCCACCTCTGGCCTTTTGCTGGTTAATGGAGATGAGAGTTTCAGGAACTCTTCTACCTGGACTGGCTTTAAGTCTAGACCCTCAAACCTCAGCCTCCTGAATAGCTAGGATTATAAACATGAGCCTCCAGCATCAGCAAAAACAAACAAACAGAAAAAAAACCAACAAGATTTTAATAACCAAAGATCTGAATAGATATTTCACTAAAGATAACCGAAGAGTCAGTGAATAAATTGTTGCACATCATTAATCATCACGGAAACAACTGAAGCCAATGAGACATTAACCACAAGAACGACTCAACCCAAGTTCTGGTGATGACTTAGGGAACTAGAACTTTCAAGCATGTCTGCTGGGAATGTGCAATGTACAGCCACTTTGGAAAACAGCATGTAGTTTCTAAAAAGTCAAATATAAATTATGTACATTTAAAAGTACACAACTTCTAACTGAATTGTTTACTGCAAGCTAGGTGCAATTCTAGGCTATGTGAACCAGTGCCGAATATAGCAACTATAGCAACAACATCCCTAGTATTTTCACACACACATTGAGATGTGCTAGATGGGGTACCAACAAGTGAATCAGGTTAGGTGGTCAGGGAAGACCTCTGAAAAAAGGTGGGTCACATATGCCTAGGCCAGAATGTAAGTGGCTATCATGAGAAAGAGCAGTCCAGGAGACAGAAAAAGAAGGAATGATCTGGCATCTTTCTTTCTTTCTTTTTTTTTTTTTTGCCAGTCCTCGGGCTTGGACTCAGGGCCTGAGCACTGTCCCTGGCTTCTTTTTACTCAAGGCTAGCACTCTGCCACTTGAGCCACAGCGCCACTTCTGGCCATTTTCTGTATATGTGGTGCTGGGGAATCGAACCCAGGGCCTCATGTATATGAGGCAGGCACTCTTGCCACTAGGCCATATCCCCAGCCCTGATCTGGCATGTTTAACAGGCAGAAAGTGACCAGAATGGTAAAGCACAGTAATTAATACAACACGTGATAGGAGGCACAGTGCTACCTACAGGTCAGATTGGGTACAACTTCTAAACTAGAGAAAGGATTTAGGTTTTGTTCTGTTATCACTGAACTCCACAGGTTAATTTTAAAGTTCTATAAAATGTATTTATCATCTCACCTATAAAAATGTAGTAAACATAAAACAAAAAGTAAAAATAAAGGGCTGGGATGTACCTCAATGGCAAAGCACTTGCCTAGCAAGAGCAATGTCCTAGGTTTGATCCCCATTACCAAAAACAAACAAACAAAAAAAGAGATAGTTTAAAAAATCATAAACAAAATAGTAAAAATAAGTAATAAAAAATTGAACAGACATTACAGTTCTTTTAATAAGTCAACCAATAAGATCTATAGCTGATGTTCTGTTCTCAAAGATTTGTATTAACATTCTAACACTAGTCCAACTTTACCTTGTTGACTTTTCAATACATTGATTACCTTATACAACAATGAAGAGGCCTCCTGCTTCCTACTTAACAATTACTTCCCAAATGCTTTTGCTTTCCTCCTTAAATGGCTAATATCTGTTCCCTCTGCTCCCATAGAAGCTCTTACTAAAGTTTCTACCTTGGTTCCCCAAACTATGCCATCTGTTCTCCCGATGGTCTACTAAAAAACATTAAAAAGCAATGGCATTTCAGACAAATTTAGCATCTTTTGAAATACACAGGAAGGAGCTTACTTCTCCGGCATAATAAAGTGCAGCAAGGACCAGAGTTCCTTGAGGGAATTCTGAAGAGGGGTGCCTGTAATCAGGAGCCTATGGTTGGACTTGAAATCAATCAGAGTTTTATATAATAAAGAGTCATCATTCTTCAACCGATGGGCTTCATCCACTCCCAGGAAGGCCCAGTTAATACTGCCCAGCACAGTCTGAAGTGAAAACAAAACAGAGTGAGCCACCAGGTCAGAAAGGAACCCAAAAGTGCTTTCAAGCATTCAATTAGCTCTGTACAAATACTATCACAAAGGTACAAAGACCCATTTATTCTTTGCTGACTTAATATGTTAGGACTCTTATGTTTATTGTCAGATTAATGTCTAAAGAGCACCTCATCATCTAAAAGGTATGGGCAGTCTCTTAAATCAGAAATCACTGCATGCCCCAAGAAAGAACACAGAAACTGATATGGTGAGCAAAAAAAAAAAAAAAATTAAATACACACATAATTTTTGAATTCTAAGATTCTTTTTATTTTTTTTTTTGGCCAGTCCTGGGGCTTCGACTCAGGGCCTGAGCACTGTCCCTGGCTTCTCTTTGCTCAAGGCTAGCACTCTGCCACTTGAGCCACAGCACCACTTCTGGCCGTTTTCTGTAGATGTTGGTGCTGGGGAATTGAACCCAGGGCCTCATGTATACGAGGCAAGCACTCTTGCCACTAGGCCATATCCCCAGCCTCTAAGATTCTTTACTTGTCTATTTCCCATCCCAACTCTTAAGTACAGAAAGAAATACCAAGAGCTACCAGAATGAACTTGATTTACCCTTATTACATGTGATACTTAGTAGCTGTTAAAAAGGAGACCATTCATATCAACTGTTCTACAGAAAAAGCTCAACAATGATGGCTTGGGAGATGCCCAAGATGGCATTCAGGCCCAATTTCCACTAACATAATTTTCAGGTAGTGTACTGGCCAAAATACACTGTTCTCTGGAATAACTCAAGTGGACTAGGCAACATGAGTTCCTCTTCAACTCTAAGGTCCTGATTTTTATTTGTAATCTTATTGCTTGGAGGAACTTATTTGCTCATTTGCTTGCTTTTTTTTTTTTTTTTGGCCAGTCCTGGGCCTTGAACTCAGGGCCTGAGCACTGTCTCTAGCTTCTTTTTGCTCAAGGCTAGCACTCTGCCACTTGAGCCATAGCACCACTTCTAGCCATTTTCTACATATGTGGTGCTGGGGAATTGAACCCGGGGCTTCATGTATTCGAGGTGCTTTTTTTTTTTTTTAAACAAAGTAAAAAAAAAAAAAAATACAAAAAGTGGAAGGCACAAGCCCCAATGCTTCAGATTTAGCTTTTCAGTTGCTAACTACATACCTTATCTTTTAAGAGGATCTCATATGTTGTTATAAGTGCATTGAATTTCAGTCTTTTGGTTTGGGAATGAATCCATTCATATTCCCGTATCTGTAAGAGAAAACAGTATTTAAGACGCAATTTCTATTTCAATCTTCTTTGTCACACAAGTCTTGTGGTAGATGTTAACAGAAACATGCCAAACCAAAAAAAAAAAAAAATCAAAATTTAATTAATAGCCTGTACAATTTGAGCTGATAGACTGAAGTACACAATTGTACAGCAGTAAGAGAATTAAAATATAGATCACTAAACAGTAAATATTTCATTGTCCAATTCAAATAAACAGACCCCCTTCAAATATTTGACCAAGAATATGCATTCATCAGCAATTAAACCTTGGTGAACAGAACTAAAATAGTAATTTCTCAGATCCCTAAAATTTCCTTGCTACCTAGAGTACCTATTAGTTACTCAGGGTAGGGCAATATTTTTACTAAGAAGTAAAACAAATTCTAACCTCTGGTTCCATCAGAAATTTGTTAATCAGAATAGACAGGTCTCCCAAGAAAAAGTAAAGGGAGGCTTAGAGGATAAATATGCAATTTGATATAAACGAAAATATCAGTGTAAGAAACACAAAACTAATGCATCCACACTGACATATGGCCAGTACTCAGCAGCAAACACAATGGCTAATAAAGTTCTCAGTTTGTCAAGTTAGAAATCAGAACAATGATCAGACTAAAAGAATAGTGGAGATCTCAAAGAAAAAATCTCTGATGGGACAATTTCTTAATTTACTTTCTTGATTTGCTTTCATCTTTGGAAGGAATGCTTATAGCTGTTTTTCATCATCTTTAAGTTCTTTTTGTTAAATGCTCTTTTAATGAGTTAATGAAACAATGTAAATATTCTTAGAAACTAGATTATTAAAGGAATGAGATCTGCTATGATTTTTGAAGAACAATGATTCCCCACCCCTCCCCAGGTACAGGAGTATACAATGAATTACTTCCCCACCTCAAGATTGTTCATTTTAATGATAGTTTAATTAAAAAAAAAACTGGAAAGTAAGAAAATGTTTACCACATACATACAAATTGCTGATGGGGGCGGGGGATATGGCCTAATGGCAAGAGTGCTTGCCTCATATACAGGAAGCCCTGGGTTCAATTCCCCAGCACCACATATACAGAAAATGGCCAGAAGTGGCACTGTGGCTCAAGTGGCAAAGTGCTAGCCTTGAGCAAAAAGAAGCCAGGGACAGTGCTCAGGCCCAGAGTTCAAGCCCCAGGACTAGCAAAAAAAAAAAAAAAGAAAAAGAAAAAAATGCTGATGGTTTACTTTTACTACAAGCAATCTCCCAGAAAAAGATTTACATAAAAAGACCAAAGAGGGGCTGGGGATATGGCCTAGTGGCAAGAGAGCTTGCCTCGTATACATGAGGCCCTGGGTTCGATTCCCCAGCACCACATATACAGAAAACGGCCAGAAGTGGCACTGTGGCTCAAGTGGCAGAGTGCTGGCCTTGAGCAAAAGGAAGCCAGGGACAGTGCTCAGGCCCTGAGTCCAAGGCCCAGGACTGGCCAAAAAAAAAAAAAAAGACCAAAGAGCTGAACTCTGGGACCAAAGACAACTATGTCCCAACTCCATGGCTAGCATACTCTAGCTGCCTAGGGACAAGAATTAGATTCTCTGAGTCAATGTCTTCATTAGTCATCTGGAAAGACTACCATCAGCTCTGAAGGCTATCAAGAAGATTACAAGTAATATAGATCAAACTACCCAAGGCAAAGTACTTTATAAAAAGTTAGCAACTACCAAGAAAAGGTTTGCTAAATGAAGATAAATTTAGGTCACCATGTTCTAAATTCAGGAGGCCAAAATGGAAGTTGGTTACCAGGCAAAGAATTATTATTTGCAAATATGAAAGGTGTTTTCTTTCATTTTTCTTGTAAATTATATTACCTTACCATTTTTAAGAGATTGGGAAACAATTCTTAAGAACTACTATTACATTTCTCTGCTAAAACAGCAATTACAGTAACTTTACACAATGTATTAATCTCAGTTTACAATCTTATACAATTCAGTCTTAGAAATACAATCTTCAAACTCAAGTGCCACAAAAAAAAAAAAAAGGAAGGAGGGTGGGAAAAAGAACAAACAAGAAAAATAA
The DNA here is from genome assembly GCF_023159225.1 of Perognathus longimembris pacificus. NCBI lineage: Eukaryota > Metazoa > Chordata > Mammalia > Rodentia > Heteromyidae > Perognathus > Perognathus longimembris. Next base: position 34,144,423 of record NC_063180.1, on the reverse strand, counting down.
CAGCAATCCAACTAAGAGAGATTCCTATGCATATACTGCTGTTGTTTTTTTTTATGATCTAGTATGCACTGCATCTTTGTTATACACATAAGTCCTAATATTGGGGATATAGCATAGTGTTCTAAGAATAATTTTACTAAAGACTTCTATAAATAACTCTACAGAAGGCTTAGGTCAGTTTCCCAAATACATTTATAACACAGAGTTCTACCCCAAGTCTTTTTGTTTACACACCGTATTTCTGCTCATCAGGTCACCTATGTAAACCACTACGTTAATCTCTGGTGCCCAGATTTCAAATTCCCTCTGCCATGAGGTGAGGGTGGATAAAGGGACGACTATAAGAAAGGGTCCATACAGCTGGTGTTGGTGGAACAGGTAGGAGAGGAATGATATGGTCTGGATGGTCTTCCCTAGGCCCATTTCATCAGCAAGGATTACACTGTTACTTCTGCAGTAAGAAAAAAGTAAAAACAAAACAATCATTAGTTCACCGACAGTGTGTTCATAAATACCAATGAGGCCAGTGTTTTACACTGACAGCAGAGAAAGGCATCACATGGGGCCTTAGACACATTTCCCCTCATCTGCAATTACTTAAGGATCCTACATAAAAGAAGGAGCCATCAATGGCAGAACAACAAGTGATCTGTGAGCACATTCGAAATCGGACTATCAAAGTCTAGTCAGACTATGTTCTTGATCTTCATGTGAGGTCTGGATTATATAACCATCCAGGGGCTAACCCTTCCAACAGAGAAGGCAGGTTTTGTTATAGATATATACAAGCCTGTAAACCTCAGTGCCAACCACACAAAACTCATGAGCAGGCTGCTAGTCCTCTCCATTCCACTGCAGGCCCAAGTTGTCTAACATTCTATCCAAATGCACCCACTATAAAAGATGTCTAGAATCAGATCCCTAGACCTCATCCAGGGGCTAGGGTGAAGATAACTAGAGAAAGGCTCCAGATTCTTGGGATTAACAAAAAGCACCTTTGAAGAGTCTGGTGCAGGGGTTCTGTGGACCACAGTTTGAGAAACATTGCTCTAGTGGATTCCAATAAAGTATTTTTTTTAATTCCTCAAATGTGCTAACAACTAAAAATAAAAATAGCCAGAATTGGCATATTTGTGGGAAATACAAGTAGCTCTTTGGCAGGAAATTAGGAATCTATGAATGACAAGGTTACAAACATTTTTTTTTAATTCTTTAAACTGTAGTCTAGACCCTTAATACAACAAGTATATAAAAAAAAAAAAGAATGACGAGAAATTAAATAGGTTCTGTTTCCATTATTTACAGCTTTGTGCTTCTTAGTTCCCCTAGTTGCTTATGTGGCTGCCCCCCAAGGCTGTCAGCTCAGGGGTTGTGCACTTCTGGGTTCCCACTTGGTGCCTTCAGCCAGGGCTCCTCACACTCGGCCTGGCTGTACACTGTAACCAGCTCTCCTGCCTGCTTTCAGGGCTTCCGAGAGAAGAGAAAGAAGGGTACTGACACTATCAGTCCCTGTGACATCCATATTTTTACCTATCCTTTAGAAAGATCAGGCGGCACTCTGAAAGCAAAATTATTTATTTCCAAGCATTCAGAATTGGTTATATTGAGACCCAATTTCTCAGTCACACAAACTGAAGCTCCACAATTTTCATAACTAAATATGAAATACTGGATCAGACTTTACAGGACAAATTAACAAGTGGTTTACTTTGGAAATAGTCATTATAAATGAATCTCTGTAACTACAAACCATCTTTCCAGTGTTGAAGAAAACTGCTTGTTTTATTTAGGTGGTTTATACAGGCCTAGCAAGCAACAAGCCTTGAATTCAAACTGCAGGACTTCAAAAAAATAAATGAAAATAAAAATCTTATTTCAGGCTGTAGTTGAATTGCAAAGTAAAGATTTTTGCTTTACTGTTTTTTTAGAGCTTACATGTAAGAGGAGAAATTTGTTCATAGGTATTTCAGGTACTTTTTAAATTATTTATTCCCCAAATACAGAGACATCATGTCTGTCTTGGTTCATGATTAATTTTTCAAGGCCTACAAGGGTTAAGATAGCAATAAAAATGCCTAAAAACAGTGAGGAAAACTTCAAACCTATTTTCTACCTACTTGCACCAGGAATGAGCCAGCCAGTTGAGGCCTTCTAGCTGATAGTCTCGGAGCTCCAGATTTTCTCCTCCTAAGTATGATGGCTGTTTCTTTAAAGCCACAAATCGTGGTCTTTGCTTCAGAGCCTGAAAAACAGAGATTAAGAAAGGCCAGGTGTGAGAAAATGTTCTCCCTGCTGCACTTCCAGTATTAGCCACAAGTGATGTACTGTAACATCAAACTCTCCCATCTGAATCACACCTGACTCCCACCTCCCCTTTTCCAGCCTCCACATTCAAGATTTCACCCTGAAACAACAACAACAAAAAAAAAAAACTGTATTTCTCTTGCTCCTTTTCATAAATAAGTTTGTGAAGAATATTAAATAGCCCTTTCTTTTAAACTCAGATTTTTGTTGCTGTTTTTCGTTTGTTTTTCCCAGTCCTGGGGCTTGAACTCAGGGACTGAGCACTGTACCTGGCTTCTTTTTGCTCATGGCTAGCACTCTGCCGCTTGAGCCACAGCGCCACTTCTGGCTTTTTCTATATATGTGGTGTTGGGCTTCATGTATGCAAGGCAAGCACTCTACCACTAGGCCATACTCCCAGCCCCAAATAGCCCTTTCTTTTTATATCATCTTTGCTGTCCGGCATGAGAGTCTGCTATCTTCCCACAGTTATCTTTATGTTATCTTAGTCTATACCATACAAATATATATATACACTAAATGCTTATTAAGCATGTAATCCTATAATTAAAATAGTATGATTTTAAAATTCTGAAATGCAGTCCACCTACTTTAGTTTGCTAAAGGAAAAAGTACTGTTTTCACCAACAATGGTTTGAAGAACAGAGTTCAAGAAAGGCAGTCTCTAGTGTGTACACAAATATGGGTTCTGTGGCCAATTCAGTTTGTCCAAAATCAAACCTTGTATAGCTACACAAAAAAATTTATTCAGTACAAAAATCCTTTTTTCCAGGAGCATCAGTGATCTATGGAGCCTATTACAAGAGACATCATCCTACCTTTGATGAGGGTATCAATAACTTCAGCTCTACTAATGTAAAAGGCCTAATAATGAATGAAATCTGACTCTTCATTCTCACCCTCCACACACCAGCCATCCATCCACTCCGGCCAAACTGCTCCATAATGGTTCTTGCATCCAATCCTTCCATGCCACAGCTACATCCTTCATGCTAATTCTTCATTCATGTTGTTCTATGACATCTTACTGGCTGGGTCTTCTGGCACCAGTCTCCTACACTCTGCCATTAGATGAAGCTTTCTAAATACAATATGCTTCCACCCTGCTCCTCTACTCAGTAGTGCACTGCTGGCTGTAGGATAAAGTCAAGATGCCCTTCCTTAAAGTAGTCAAGACACACAAGCTTTAACAAAAATGCATTCGACTCACCAACACCATATCTGTGTGAGATCTCCTTCTCTCCCCTCACTACTCCTCACTCTTCTTTCTCTAGTTCTCTACTATAAAAACTTCATGTGAGGAAAATCCCTGGGACCCTTCTTGTCTATCAAACAGAAATCTACTCCTCAAGGGCCAGTGACAGTTGAAGCACCGATTTCCTCTAAGACGCCTTCAATGACCAGAGATTTCTACACCTCTGTACTCTTCTGGATCATAGATTCTCCATTACATTCATGTGACCCACAATCACACACTAACTTTCACCATGCTTGATACATATGTTTATTACTTTTAAGGACCCAGGCAGACAACTTTCCAAATGAATAAATTCCAATGAAGGAAAAGGATTTCTGCAGCCAATACAGCAAATTATAAAGCTAATATACATTAGCCAGATGTGATGGCTTATAATGCTGATGAGTTGAGAGTCTGAGAATGAGAGGATTATGGTGCAAGACTAGCCTGGGCAAAAAGATTACAAGGCACATTTCAACAGAAAAAGCTGAGTGTTATGGTATGTACCTGTCATCCCAACTGTGAGGAAAGCATAATAGGAGGACTGCAGTCCAGACTGGCCTGGACAAAAGATCCTATCTCACAAGTAACCAGAACAAAATGAACTGGAGGCATGGCTCAAGTGGTAGAAAATCTGCCTAACAAGCCCAAGGCCCTAAGTTCAAACCTCAACATATGCAAAATAAGCACAGAAAGAAAAGCTCATAGATTCGAGCTTATAACTTAGAATTCCTGTCTCTTTTTGAAGTGCCTAAATATTTTCTTCAAGTATTCCCCACGATGTGCCTCTCTAAGTGATAAGACTAAAGAAGTTAGAAAAGCCATTGTACAATTGGTCCTCTCACTTGTACATCATCTCTGTTCATTTCAAAATGGGAACTATCACTTTCTCTTGTAATATTTTTGCCTCTCAAAATCTATGTAACTAAATCTTTCTAGTGCCCCTCAAAAAAACAAAATCCGACCATGGCTAACCTTGCATTCTCTCGTCGGGATAGTTTTTGAGTTGTTCCGACTGTGGAAACTGTCGATGCAGTTCTGGAACTTCTTCCCAATGAGGGCTTCATCCTCCCAGCTGCACTCTGAATAGGGCAGCCCCATCCATTTGCATAGATACTCAGGTTCATTGGAAGGCGCTGGCTTCCGACTATGAGCTATTTCATATATAAAAATGTGTATATCAACTCAACATGAGAGTGACATTGTTTTCCATGTATAACCAATGAGAACTACGTGACCAATCTTTAAGAAATCTGAAAAATTATAAAAATCTTAAATGCTAAACAACATTTATAATTTTAAAAAAAAAAGACCTCTTACCTGGAAAATCTGTTTGGCCCAATGTAGATTTACTTGTCTTCACAGCTTTGAAAAATGGAAAAAAAAAAGTTACAACCATCACCTGACACTTCTCTCATGCCCACATTCAAATTTATGAGCAAACCTTGCTAGCTTTTACTTCAGAATAAATTTAGGGCCAGGAACTGGTGGCTCCCATCTGTAATCCTGGATTAGATCAGAAGGCTCACAGCTAATCAGGAGGCTGAGATCTGAGGAGCAAGATCTAAAGCCAGCCCAGAAGACAGATCTGAGACTCTTATCTCCAGTTAACAAAAAGAAATCCACAACTAGAATGATAAGAGCACTAGCCCTGACTGAAAAAGTTAAGCAAGAGTGAAAAACCTTGAGTTCAAGTCCCAGTACCAGTACTAAATAAATAAATGTGTTGATCTAGTCTAAAAAAAGTAAATCTACAAAATGCAAATTTTATTTATACTACCTTAAATACATAGACTTTTTTTTTTTAGTTTAAACATGGCTAACCTAAGTTTCAATGTACTTACCAATTACTCTTTCTACTATCTGATACTGTTTATTCAACTCTGAGGCTAACTCTTGTTGGCAATTGAAATATTCCACATCTTCAGGAGACACTTTTCCTAACCTGGACAGAAGATTGAAAGGGAATATGTCAATCAGATTTGAGGGCTCTATACACATACCTCAGAGCAAGAATCTAAGGCAGAAAAGGACACTTAGGCCTGATGTCAGTGATTCCTGCCAGTAATCCTAGCTACTTGAGGGCTGGGGATATGGCCTAGTGGCAAGAGTGCCTGCCTCATATACATGAGGCCCTGGGTTCGATTCCCCAGCACCACGTATACAGAAAACGGCCAGAAGTGACGCTGTGGCTCAAGTGGCAGAGTGCTAGCCTTGAGCAAAAAGAAGCCAGGGACAGTGCTCAGGCCCTGAGTCCAAGCCCCAGGACTGGCAAAAAAAAAAAAAAATCCTAGCTAATTGGGAGGCTGAGACCTGGAGGATCAAGGTTTGAATTCAGCATGATCAGTAAAGTTCAGGAAACATCTTATCAACAGAAAACTAGATATAATAGTAGCAAGAGCTTGGAAGCAAAAGGAAAGCAAGATATTATCTCAAAAATTTTTTGCTAGTTAGCAAAAATCCAGGCTGGAGACAGGCTCTGTGTAGCATAAGGCCCTGAGGTCAAACCCCAGCACAAACACATACACACTCGGACAAAAAGGAAAAAGTATTATTAGCTTCCATCTGTTCCTTTAATAAGCTTTACTATGTTCAAATTTGTGATTTAAAAAAAAAAACAAAACGATGGGGCTGGGGGGATATGGCCTAGTGGCAAGAGTGCTTGCCTCATGTACATGAGGCCCTGGGTTCAATTCCCCAGCACCACATATACAGAAAACGGCCAGAAGTGGCGCTGTGGCTCAAGTGGCGGAGTGCTAGCCTTGAGCAAAACAGAAGCCAGGGACAGTGCTCAGGCCCTGAGTCCAAGGCCCAGGACTGGCCAAAAAAAAACCACAACTATATCTGCAAGTTTCATAATATCCAATTGTATCATAACCCAAAATGTTGATGCTTTGCATCAAAGCCACTCCAGCCTATGCACAGAAAAACAACGTTCTTGGAGATGGGCCAAAATTCAAATCCTCAGGTCATGTGCACAGCTGTTCTCTACCTCGATCTTCCCAACCAATTACAAACCTCACATCTTTACTGATAAAACTGAAGAGATAATGCCTAAATAATATGTCCTGAGCAATCATTAATTCTAAAAACTTAATGTAAAATTAAGTAGTGTCTTCAGGTCACAATTTCACAAAATATGGCTACATGTTCACATGGCCAAAGCAAAATCTGAGATCTTTAGCTCTGTTGTTTTGCATACATTATTTTAAAGGCTTCCCTTCCCTCATGCTGTAACTATCTTCTCAACCCAAGATGGAAATATACCATTGTTTGATTTCATCTTCCTTCTTCTTGAAGTTCTCTAGCTTTTTTAGACCCTTCACTTTCTGTTGTTGTAAGGATTCTTCACTTTCCCAGGTGCTGTGAATGTAAGACCAACCCTTCCACTTGATGAGATACTGGATTTCTCCTTCATCCTTCTCAATGTCAAAGTCACCACTAGGGTCTCCATTAGCTTCAACAGCATACACAGTAGTAGAAGCTCCAGTGGCTGAGAAAGAATTCAGATACAAAAATAAGACAATAAAAACCTGCCCAAGTAAACAACTGTCAACAAGAGTCCTTCATTCAGTGAGCCATCAAATGAGTCTGACTTAAAATAAGTAGAAGCTCACAATACAGGATGGACTTGGTCAGTAATGTCCAATACTTTCAAGATGCTAACTCTATTTTAATATTTGCTTTCCAAAGTTTGCAGGGGAATCAAAGCAAATCCTTTGTCCAAACAATAAAATTAGAGTAGAATTGACCTTTTATCATCTTTCCCATTCAACAAATCCCTGTCACTAGAAGTGTGAACAGGAATTGAAAACACTCTCCCCTCACTAACCCACCCTCCCAAAGCTTTCTGTTAACTCTCTGGTGCTCAAGTGAAGCCAGAATGAGGAATAAAGAGGGGGTAGGAGACAGATATAGAGACCTATAATTCTAGCACTTGAGATGCAGAAGCTGTTAAGTCACAAGTTTCAGACCAGTCTGGGCTACACAGCCACATTCTGTCTCAAAAAAGGCTAAAAGAAGTTGGAGGGTAAAGGGACAGGGGAGAGACAATAATATACATTATCTTAATATTTCTGAGATGAGGGGCTGGGGATATGGCCTAGTGGCAAGAGTGCTTGCTTCGTATACATGAGCCCCTGGGTTCAATTCCCCAGCACCACATATACAGAAAATGGCCAGAAGTGGCGCTGTGGCTCAAGTGGCAGAGTGCTAGCCTTGAGCAAAAAGAAGCCAGGGACAGTGCTCAGGCCCTGAGTCTAAGCCCCAGGACTGGCCAAAAAAAAAAAAATATATATATATATATATATATGTATATTTCATATACATATATATATATATTTCTGAGATGAAAAAGTTATGAGACATCTCAAAGGGTCATTTTTCAAACCTTTCATTATTACCCATACATGTATTTAAAGAGCTGATTGATTTTTACAAGAAGATTCAGAAACTAATGAGCAACTGTGTCTGCCATATCACAGCTTTATAAAACATTAGTACTCATCTTTACCAGTTTAATTTATTTAAAACCTCGAGGACAAACTGTGTCTCTCTGCCCTCAGCTCTAAATGCAATGATTAAGTCACAAAGACTTTACAATAAATCCAAGTGTGAGCTAAAATTCATCACATCTGAGTGAAAGCTAGGACTCCGTCAAATTTGACTCCATCAAATCTGAGACTCACTGAGTGGACACTACAAGCTAATTGACTTCTCAAAGATACAAACCTCCTTTCTTTCCCTGTCGTGAATCTAAGACCTTTTCAATAGTTTCGCTGTTATCTTGCTGTTCATCAACCCCTTCTCCTGTCATTTCAATGAGATCATCGGAGTCAGTCTCAAAGTCATCATCTTCTTTATAACTGCATAGTAAACAACAATGAGTAAGTGAAAACTAAACACCCACATACAACAGCACTAGAATAAGGTCTCACCATACCATGTGACAGTTGTCACTCACTGGTCCCATCACTCACTTTTTTCCTACTTCAAGTACTGACCTGCTCACAGATAGCACAAGAAAGCTAACTCACACTGCAGAACAAATACAGTGTGCTCATGCTAATTTGTGAAGCAAGACACAGACAACAACAAGGACACTCTAGTTGTTTTTTTACTTGTTAGGATTAGATCATTACCATGCAAACAAGGAAGCTATCACACACAAAAAAATAAGTGCAAACATACATAATGGAAAAAAATTGCTACTATGTAATTCCCCATTTTATGTCCCAATAGAAAGTATATGAAATGAAGACAGGCACCAGTGGTTCATGCCTATAGTCCTAACAAGTCAGTATGTTGAGATCTGAGGTATGCAGTTCAAAGCCAGCCCCAGTAGGAAAGTACATGAGACTGGTACCTCTAAATAACCATCAAAAAAATATAAAATAGCCTGAGAATATGGTAGAGTGCTTGCCTGGTATGCATGAAATCCTGGGTTCATTTCCTCAGTACCACATAAACAGAAAAGGCCAGAAATGGTGCTGGGGCTCAAGTGGCAGAATGCTAGCTTTGAGCAAAAGAAGCTCAGGGACAGTGCCTAGGCCCTGAGTTCAAGCCCCAGGACTGGCAAAAAAAAAAAAAAAAAGGTGAAATGTACCCAGCACTCTGAAGGCCAATGGGAAGATTATAAGTTCAAGGCCAGCCTTGGATACATAGCAAGACCCTGTTTCAAAAACCCAAAAATGAAAAAACTATAGCAAAATAGACATAGAAAATGTAAGCTTTTATAGTTTGACAGTCACCGAAAATTAAAACGTAATTCTACATGCAGTGCAGTTAATAGTAAGACAGAGTGCCAAACTATACATTAGCATATTCAAAGCCCAACCCTGGTTTATAATTATTAATTGCTAAATCAGACCAGTAGTATCACTAGGATATAGTTTTACCACTTCTATGTGGGACAAAGAAACCTGAATATGTTCTTTAAAAAATTCAAATGCCCTTCAATTTCCCTAGGGTTAAACACCAATGTTTACAAATATCTATCTGCTTCACTATTGCTTCACAGATGATTACTAAATTTTGATAAAAATTATGGACAAATCCTAACAAGTACACTGGACCTCAGAAAAATTTATGATTCAAAATAATAGAAATGTGGTTCAAATGGTAGAGCACCTAACAACTGTAAAGTCCTGAGTTCAAGCCTTAGTACCACAAAAAGAAGCAATTGAGAAATATAAATATAATAGAAACACATTTCTTGAGAGAATGTTATAAAATGAAGATACAAACAGTAACACTTAGGTAAGACATAAACTTGAAAGAATTTAAAATGAACCAATGATATGTCCTACTCTACTTGGCTCAACACCATTCATTTCCCAAGAAGGAGAAACCGATTTCTGATGGCAACTTTAGCACATGGTTGTTAATTTTGCCTACACAAATGCATTATCTTAGGACTTACTTAACCACGTTCTAAGCAAGTACACTATTACCCAGATATCTCTGGGGCACCACTTACCTAACGTTTTTAGCTGCTCTTCGACGAGTCTGCCTCTTGGGAGCTTCATCGTCATCGTCATCATCATCAGAAGACTCTTGCTTTTTCCTTTTCCCACGCTGAGTCTTCGTTTGCTTTTTAAGAGAAGGTTTAGGCACTGTTCTGAAATGAAACAAAGAAAAACAGAAACATTACTCAATCATTGAGTATCTACTTCCAATCTACAGAATGCTCTTTCCCTGAGCAGTGAGACATATACAGAATTCACTGGAGAAATGTAAAAACTCGGGGTCTCAATTCCAGACATTCTTCTACCTCACTAAAGAATTTGTATTTTCAACTTTCTGGGAAAGAAGAGTGAATACTTCTCACTGCTCATCAGAATCACCTGACATTAAAAAATGTGGGGTGGGTTGTTGATGTATCTTTTTGTGGACAATTTGGAAATGCCCACCAAACTTAACAGTCCTAGTGTCAACTGCAGAAACTAATCTTACACACAGAATTAGGGACCCATTGAAGCATCACGTGTAATGACAAAAGAGGTGAACTACTTACTCCAAATGTCCCTCATCTGGTAATTAAACAGAGTACATAGTCACTAAAAGAGAACAGGGAATTTTCGGCATCCTGATATGAAAAGAGTTCTAAAATGAGGAAACATGCACAGGTTGCACAACTGACTGCTATCTGTACAAATGGGAATAAAAGACAAGAAAGAACTACACATAGACTTTGGATGATGTGCACCTGAAAGACTAAGAAACAAGCCACCCTAAACTCCTAGAATACACTGAGGAAATGGCCCCTTTTGTTATCCCCATGCCATCAAGACTGAACATCATAGCTGAGAAGCTGTCAAGAGAAAATCTTCAAATATTAATGACAAAATAATGAAAGAAGTAGAAAAGATACAGAAATTCAGTCATGTTACTGTTTCTCTAGTGTAACCAATCCTAGACAAATGATCAAGGATTCAATAAATGGGTGAAAATCTAGAAGTGACACTTCAGTCTTCAAAGCTTTAACTCAGATGCAAAAAGTCAGTGGATGCCTTTCCCTGATGGGTATGGGGACAAATAAAATGCCCTACCTTGGACAGGGGGTGGCAAGGGATTTTAGGCTTTTCCAGCCAAGAGGCAAACTAAGACCATTGTGTGGGTACTTACATAAGTAAATTTTTATAAAATTTTACTGATAAAACTCAAGCTAAAATAACCATTGGTTATATATGTATGTATACCTGTTAAGAACAGAACAAGAAAATGATAGGTGTTTATCTACAAAAAATAGAATTCTTCAGGTGACATTTCACTTAATATTCATATTTAGTACTCTCTATTATCTAGTTATTATCTAGTATTATCAAATCTACTATTAGCTCTCATGCCACATAAAAACAGGTAGTAGCTGGTGGGAATTGACCCAGAGATTATATTTTGATGACTATATCCTAAGCAATATGGGCAAGGAGCTAAATTTTCATGGGGCCTACCATCTGCTTTCCTTCATCTGTCCTCAGTACCTTAGGTTGTCATCTGATCAAATATAACTAATATTTACTGCCATTTCAATCTACCTCTTTATCTAAAAAACTACATTCTCTGCTTCATGCTATACACTTTATATGGATAATTGTTGCCTTTAATCAGCCAAATAGTGCTTGACAGTTAAAAATTAATTCTCCCCCAATGAACCTGTCTCCTGGCCCAACACTGCAGATGTGTTTATACCTCCCTCCCAACTAGACTGCTATGAAGAAGTATGATCAAAGTACATCAAATGGGCTGGGGATATAGCCTAGTGGCAAGAGCGCTTGCCGCGTATACATGAAGCCCTGGGTTCGATTCCCCAGCACCACATATACAGAAAATGGCCAGAAGTGGCGCTGTGACTCAAGTGGCAGAGTGCTAGCCTTGAGCAAAAAGAAGCCAGGGACAGTGCTCAGGCCCTGAGTCCAAGGCCCAGGACTGGCAAAAAAAAAAGTACATCAAATGTACCTAAGAAAAATGCCATAATAAAGCCCGTTGTTTCATACAATTAATAAACACAGGTAAGAAACTAATAAAAATTCCATGAAGGCTGGACACTGACAGCTCACACTCATAATCCTTGCTACTCAGTAGGACTGAGATCTAAAGATCACAGTACAAAGCCGGCTTGGGCAGCAAAGTCTGTGAGACTCTTATCTCCAACTAACAACCAGAAAACCAGAAGTGGATCTGTGGCTCAAAGTGGTAGAGCGCTAACCTTGAGGAAAAGAGCTCAGAGATGGTGCTCAGGCCCCAAGTTTAAGCCTCATAACTGATCAAAGAAAAAAAAAACAAAAAAGAATCAATAAAAATTTTAAAGAAATATATCCATGCAAGTAAGCCATAATCGATGTGAATAGCCATTAATGATTTCTCAGGAAGTGAACTCTGAATCACACTCTCCAGCAGGACATCGTTCTTCTTTCCCCATAGAAAGCAAAGTAAGCTCATCCCAAGCAGAGACTTCACATGCAAACCATGCACCTTCTGGGGACAGGTCTTCTGGCTTTCACTCTTTTTTGCTCTGGTTCACTCTCTGCACTGGTGCCTTGCTCCTGTTCATCTTCTGAAGGCTCCCGTTTCCATTTTTCTCTGTGATCAAAAGTAAAACAATATTTCCTAAAAGACTTCTTCAAGCTAATCAGTCTTGTAAGACAAATATCAACAAATTTATTGAAAAAGCAGAACATGCATATTTACATTTTACTTCTTTTCAAAGAGATGGTTTTGTTAGTGATCCTTTTTGGCTACAACTATTCCTATTAGCTCAAGTGAGTAAATGACTCAATGACTAAATAAATAAATAAGGAAATTGGGGTGGACTTTTCAAACCATCTGTTCTAAGGGAAAATACTGTGACAGTTCTCAAATTCTCTTTTATCTACCAGTGTAAGTGAAAAGACTGCAGCCATAACACCTACTTGATAAATGGCTCCCAAAGTATTGCATGCATCAGAACCATCTAACGGGCTATTTACAAAGAAAGGCTGGATCATAGTCAGAATTTCTGATTCAAAAGGTCCAAAGTGAAACCTAATACTTTTAATGTTTAAAAAATGCCACACACACACACACACACACACACACACACACACACAATGTTGATATTGGGTATAATCATTTTATTGAATTATGTGTGTGTTACGTAGTGCTAGGTATTGATCCCATACCTCACATCATGCTAGGTTAAGTACTGTACTACATACCCAGGCCTTAATAATTTTATCTTTAGAATATATTTAAGGACACAGCATTTGTATTTATTTTTCAGTAATAAATCTACTACCATACTAAATGCCAGTTCTGCTCGATATATTTTGAAAAAGTTACTGCATAAGGTAGGTAGTTCTTTTAATCTTTGATGGTTCATAAGGATATCACAGAGCAACAATCTAGAGAGATGGTTTGAGAGCTATATAGAAGGTATCCTTCTATCCCAGCTCTAGGTTATTTAAAGATCAAACAAGTAATCACAAGACTTAACCTATTTTCTCACCTGTTGGAGGAAAAAAACAAAAGCTACTGGACATGAACTACCCAGAAAAAAAACAGGTTTTCTCTATAAACAAAACCCTCACCACTGTGCCTCTCTGCAGGGAACAGAGTTGTGCAGAAGGTACTTCTGAAACTGAAAGGGTAAAATCTGTAATTCCTCATAGGAGAACAAGTTAAAATGTCATCAAATCATACTCCGAGATGACATGATTTGCAGATGTGTGAGGTCCTAAAAACTACAAATTGTCTGATGCCTGAAACAAGATAGGGGAAAATACTCAAGGTTTCCATGAAAGGACAGTGGAAATAAGTACACTGCTCAAATCCTGCTGGCACTGTCTGTTCTCATGCCCATTTTCTGTTGACAGTAGCTGATTTCTTGCATGTTATGCCTCTTTTGGGCCAGCACTTAGGCTTGAACTCAGGGCCTCTGCTATTTCACTCATGACTGGTAGTCTGCCACTCACACCACATCTCCAGTTTAACATCTGATTAACTGCGGGGTCTCTCAGAATTGTCTGCCTAGTCTAGTTTTGAACTATAATCCTCTAGGCCTCAGTCCCAAAGTAGCTATGATTATAGGCATGAGCCACTGGTACAGTTTCAACTTTTTCGTTCACCTTTAAAATGTAAATAGACATGGCCCTTTAAGTCAGTTAAGAAATGAACTGCCATATCAGTCTGATACAGAAAGTACTTTGGAAAGGGGTAAGTTTTGTTGTTTACTAATATCTATCAATCTGTCTTTACATTAAAGTCCTCTTAATACATGCTCTGGACACCTGTCTTACTTTTCTTCCCAAGTCTATTTAAATTCGAGTTCTTTTAAGCCGAAACCAAACTGTGTGTGTGTGTGTGTGTGCACGTGTTAAAGAAAAACAATTCAGTAGTTGGGGCTAAAAGATCATAAAGTATGAGCCTTAGACTCAGATGGCTCAGAAAACATGCACAGCATATAAAGTATACATGAAGACAGCTCCTTCACATCAGTTTTAGAAGGACAGTTTTACAAACACAATAAATAGGTTCCATTACACTTGCTTAGATCAGAAGCCCCTGACAAGACTAAGGCCGTCTGCCTTCTATAAATATGGTTGAGTCAGACATGTCACAAAACATCTCTAAAAAGCAGACAAAGGTCTCCAAAGCCAATGATGGGACACAGGCAGAACACAGCCTTCTAAGATGCTGAAGAGCCCAAGTCAGCTTAGTGTTTGTCCAACTGTAAGTAAACATCACAAACACAAATGGAATTTAAGTGATATACTGGGCAGTTTAAGCATTTAACTTTTCTGTAAAGTTCTTGAATAATCTACCCTTAATGCATCAAAATCAGAGGACAACTTCAATTAACAACTGGGTAGTCAGAGTAAATATTACTCTATTTTGGAGATGAGGAAATTAGTTTAAAAAAAAAAAAACTCAAATCTGGGTGTGGTGGTACACACCTATAATTCCAGTGTTCAGAAGGCTAAGTCAGGAGGACCACAGGTGTGAGTCACGCCTAGGGTACATTGTAAATTTTTAAAACTCAAACTATTTCCCTTAGGCTGCATATTTAAGATTACCAGTATTCTAGAATCAGAGATCTTCAGCTTTTTCAGTTTTGTTGTTGTTGTTGTTGTGTTGTTGTTGTTGTTTGGCCTGTCCTAGGGCTTAGACTCAGGGCCTGAGCACTGTCCCCTGGCTTCTTTTTGCTCAAGGCTAGCACTCTGCCAACTCGAGCCACAGCGCCACTTCTGGCCTTTTCTATATATGTGGTGCTGAGGAATTGAACCTAGAGCTTCATGTATACCAGGTAAACACTCGTGCCACTAGGCCATATTCCCAGCCCCTGATTTTCAGCTCTTAATAGAAGCCATAGACAACTGTTTAACCTTAGGATCTGTGTCTATTCAAAGTTTAGAAAATCAACATTTTTCTACGAAAATCTATAGAATAGATAAAATTCATATAGTGAAAGGGACTGCACCCTCAAAGAACTGTACAAATTATTTACAAAACAAATATTTTCACTATAGAGTTTGAAAAATTAAACTAATGAACATGTGATCTATTTCGTATAGTATTTTTACATTAAGCTTAAGAACTAAATTTTTCTGGCCTGTGTACAATTAAAATTGTATGGAAACAGAGCCAGCCGTGGCCAGCCGTGGTAGTAACATCTGTAATCCCAACATTTGGTTATGAGGTTCAAGGCCATAGCAAATTTCTGTCTAAAATGAAAAGGAAAGGAGAAGGGAGGAAGGAAGGGACAGAGGAAAGGAGGGAGGGAGGGAGGGAGGGAGGGAGGGAGGGAGGGAGGGAGGGAAAGTATAAATACAGAATATATTTCATACCAAAATGGAGGCTCAAATTAAACATGACAACCAAAAATGGCAAATTTAAAATTATTCTTTGGGACTGGGAATATGGCCTAGTGTTAGAGTGCTTGCCTTGTATACATGAAGCCCTGGGTTCGATTACTCAGCACCACATATATAGAAAAGGTCAGGTGGCGCTATGGCTCAAGTGGCAGAGTGCTAGCCTTGAGCAAAAAGAAGTCAAGGACAGTGCTCAGGCCCTGAGTTCAAGCCCCAGTGCTGGCAAAAATAAATATATATACATACATAAATAAATAAAATTATTCTTTACTTACCAGGAATACCAAATATTTATTAGGTATTTTATGTATTTTTAAGGAAAAAATTAACTGAGCTAATCTGACTAAAGAAATAGACAAGGTAGAGTCTGCCAAAAGGAATAACCAGGGCTGGGAATGTGGCCTAGTGGCAAAGTGCTTGCCTTGTATACATGAAGCCCTGGGTTCAATTCCTCAACACCACATATATAGAAAACGGCCAGAAGTGGTGCTGTGGCTCAGGTGGCAGAGTACTAGCCTTGAGCAAAAAGAAGCCAGGGACAGTGCTCAGGCCCTGAGTACAAGGAACTGGTTAAAAAAAAAATAAAGGAATAACCACCTGCCAAATGCATGTGGACCCCTTCTATGTGTGAAGCCACGAGCCCTAAGGTTCAGTAATGCTGTAACTATAACAAGAAAGGACAAACAGAAACCGCATCTAGGAGACAGAAGCAGACACTGAGTGAGACCCACAACAGACTGGAGATATAATATAGGTTGTCCCAGAAGGGCAATATGTTCAGGCTAAGTTATTTTCCTCCATGAAAAGACTTACTGTTTTTTCAGTTGCCTCTGGCCTCTTCTTTTTGGGCTCCCACTCTCAGACCCGCTACTTGCCTTTAGTGTAGGGGGGGGGGGGAAACAATTACATACTTTAATTTTAGTAAGTCTTATAAACTTTAAAAGTCTCATCCTTTTGGATGATGCAAGTATCAAGTGAAAATGCTAGTGCATTTAACCAATGTATCTTTAAGGCACTCTGCTGATCCCTTCACTTTAGACTCACAATGTATGCTAAATGATTATTGAAAAGTCCTTTGTAGATAGCACTATGCCAAATAATAGTTTGAGTCACAAAATAGCTTTTTGCCCCAAAATTAGCAAAATGGCAAGCCACTTCTATTGCTGTTCGGGTCATGTCCTACCACGAATGTGTTAACATATGGAAGAGGAAAAGGTTTAAACAACTATGTGATAACAACGAGGACTTAGTCACCAAGTGCCAAATGCCATGGGACAGGAAAGCAAAAGCTCAGAAGTCACCAAACTCAAAGCATCACAAATGCAATGCAGGTGATAGGATGAATTCAATTTTTAAAGCACATTTACTAAGATTCCACATCCATCCTTTGAGTTATCAATATTTAACTTTCATCATGCTGCAGAGTTGAGAATAGCAAAGTCCTCCTAAGAAGGCAGAAAGGGGACATTTCACTGACACTTAGAGCATCTCCTCAGAATCAAGCCTTTGATCCTACTATGAAGGTAAGAATTTATAAAAATATCGCACCATCTGAGGAAAGTAAGAGAAGTCTGATTCTACAGGCAACACAATACCATCTATCTATTCGCTCTCTACCTATTAGATGAGAGTGAAAATGTGAGAAACTCATTCCCTGGAAATGATCTAGGAAACCAAATTTGCAGAAACTAAACAAGATAAAACTTAGCATTCCCCTCCCTTTCCTTTCTCAGGAATAAGTCTAAATTTATTTTGGTTATTCCACTTGTTCAACAAAAAAGCTACGCATTTAACAAAAATCTAGACTTAGAAGTTAAGTCCTTGCTACAATTTTACTGAGAATCTTAAGTAAAAGAACAAAAAAGGCTAAGGCCAGTTCTGCATATTAAGCTAGTGCAATATGGAAATGTTACTACTATATGATTATTTTGATAAGTTCTTTTTATAACCAAGTAACATCTTGCCTGACTTTGTTCCCAGGAAGGTCCCATTAAGAGTCAAAAACCTCCCATGGTTGATGTCCACTCGTGTTAAAGGTAAAAACATCCCAGAATCCCAGAGGATAAGGCTAGACAGGAAATTAAAATTCACACCCTCAAAACTTTGCATCTTACCTCTTCCTTGATATTAAATCGTGAGGGCTCTTGTCTGCTTCGATTTGACCTCCTGACCCCATAGACATCGGGATATTCTTCCCACATCTACAAAATTAATAAACCACACATGAATGCCTACTCTTGACCCACATTTACTATTTTCACTAATGGAACATCTACCTCAGTTCCAGAAAATTCAAGGGCTATTCTTTTGCTGTTTTTTAATCAAAGTACCATATTTTAAGAATAGTCATTATTATCCTAGAACACAAAGTTCAACGACGTCTTTCATTACTTAATGGCTATTAAACTATAAAGGCGCACTGCTGACTTGTCATTAAAATACAGTTTTATAGCTGAGTTCCGGTGGCTCACACCTGTAACCCTAGCTACTCAGGAGGCTAAGATCTGAGGATCATGGTTCAAAGCCAGCACAAGAAAACAAATTCTTATCTCCAATTAACTACCCGAAAACCAGAAGTGGCACTGTGGCACAAAGCAGTAAAGCACTAGCCTTGGGCAAAAGAAGCTCAGCAACAGTGTCCAAGCCTTGAGTTCAAGCCCAATGGGAGGGATAGAAAGAGAGAGAACAGATGTACCAGGGATCAGGCATTTTAGAACATATCAATCATGCACCTCAGATTCTCAGATTCCCTAAAGGCCTTAGAATTTCTTAACAGCTAAAGACTCAAAGGTCAAACAAGCAGAAATACAAGTGAGAGGCAGATAAACACAGAACATACTAGAAAAATTTAGCAGAAAAAAGGAGAAAGGAGCTGCCCAGGGTGCCCATTCACACCCCTTTTTGGACCTTTGCTAGAGCCAGGAGATTATCTAACTAAATACAGGCTCTTCTGGAGCTTTTACTACACAGAATTGCTAAATCACTTAATTGTAACTACACTGGTCCATTTTACCACTTTAGAACAATAGCAATGCACCCTGGCTCAGCTGCTACCAAGTTATCAACAGTATACACTAAAATCATCTGTGTTCATAGCTGTCCTACTAGGGAGCAAGGATACCTAACTCTGCATGAAAAGGCCACCATGAGGAGTTACTCACCGTTGGCTATTCCCATGTGAGCAAAAAACTCTTCTCCAGGGCTGGGGATATGGCCTAGTGGCAAGAGTGCTTGCCTCCTATACATGAGGCCATGGGTTCAATTCCCCAGCACCACATATACAGAAAATGGCCAGAAGGGGCGCTGTGGCCCAAGTGGCAGAGTGCTAGCCTTGAGCAAAAAGAAGCCAGGGACAGTGCTCAGGCCCTGAGTCCTAGCCCCAGGACTGGCAAAAAAAAAAAAAAACTCTTCTCCAGTTAGGGGAAGGTGGGCAAAGGCATCGTGTAAAAGGGTCCAGGGTGCAGATGCGAAAAGCATCTTCTTTCCAAGTTCTTGGGGTTTGGGGGTTTCTTGGATTGTTTTTGTTGTTGTTGTTGTTTTTTTTTTTTGGGGGGGGGGTCCTAGTGCTTGAACTCAGCTTTTTGCTCAGGCCAGTGCTCTACCACTTGAGCCAAAGCTCCACTTCCAGCCTTTTTCAGGTAATTTGTTGGTGATAAAGAGTTTCAGTCTTTCCTCTTTGGGTTATCTTCAAAAGTCAATCCTCAGATCTCAGCCTTCTGAGTAACTAGAATTACAGGCATAAGACACCAGTGCCTGGCTCAATATTTCATTTTAAAGTAACTGCCAAAGGTACAGTCCAACCACTCTGAGCCACTCTGTACATCCACGTGTACCTACACATCAATGTCCTAGAACTAATGGCTTTAACCTCAAATTTTATTTGAATATTTCTGTCTGCAGATGTGATTTTACCTTGAAATCCTATTTAGTTTTGGGGCTGATCACTGAATGATCTAGCACCTCACATGCTGAGCATGCAAATCCAATGACGCTTTACATCATTTCTTAACTGTCCATTCTTTTCTTAAATAAAGTTAAACAGTTTCTAGACATGAGTTAGGAATCCTAAAGTGTCAGCTAAGATTTTAGATCATTTTATAAGTATAAATCGTGGTTTCTGTGTTTCCTTTTAACTGTATGTGTCGATAATTCCCTACTAGAAGATAATCTAACTTAGGGGCGTTGCTTGTGTTTATAATTTTTCACTCAAAAACGTGTTAGTCTTCTGAAGGAACACTGGCCTGTGTGTACAAGGGAAACCAGGCTCAAACATTAGGTACTGAGGATTGCTGAGCAAGGCCTCCTGCCACATGCCTGGAGGACAAATTTCTGAGCTTAATAAGACTAAGGACAAAATCCCTAAGTGGTACTTCTGTATGACTTTTCTCAAGCCAGAGGAGTCGCCCCTTGAATAATCTTTCTTAAAGTTGACCGTATGCTGAGCATGCACCAAGGAAGAACACTTGAATAAGTGAAGTTATTTCTCCAATTCTGTGTTTATTAGTAATGACAACTTTCATTTCCTAACAATCACACTGCCACCAGCATTCAGCAACCTCACTCCAGCTCCTACAACACACACCACGAAGCAGTGAATATGCTGGCCAAAGAGCTCAAATGAAAGGAACTCTTTTTGAATGTTAGGTTTGCTGAAGGTATTATAAAGAATGTACATTTATATCTTAGCATGTATTTTAAACACAGAATGACAGCATACTTTTTATTTCACTAAGGAGTTTTATTTTAAAACATTCTTAAAGCAATATTCTTGTGTATTTATAGTTTTCATGTTCTCTCAAAGTGAAACTTTAAAAGATCATCTACACTCTGATGATTATACCAGTACCTATTTTTCACCAAGAGGAACATATTCCAAAGTCTGTATATCATTAAGAAAATATTACATAACTCAATTTTTGTCTCTTCTAGATTCTTTTCTATTAAGCAAAGAATACTTATAATACCTACATACAGATAAAGCTTTTATCTGAGAAATATTTGCTACTCAGATAACAAAACCAATTATTTCTCTCTGAAATTAGTACGAGTTTTTTAACTATCTTTTAAAAGTTAAGGCCTAAAATTGTAAGTGTACCTTTTCCCCTATGGTTGGATGGCTTGAGTATTTTCCTTAAAGATCTATATTATTGGGCTGTGAATATGGCCTACGTTATATACATGAAGCCCTGGGTTCAATTCCCCAGCACCACATATATAGAAAACAACCAGAAGTGGCACTGTGGCTCAAGTGGCAGAGTGCTGGCCTTGAGCAAAAGGAAGCCAGGTACAGTGCTCAGGCCCTGAGTTTAGGGCCCAGGACTGGCAAAAAAAAAAAAAAAAAAAAAATCTGTATTATTAACTTTATCAGTCCAGTAGGGCAGAAATCAGTGCACTGGAAGGTGCACAGTGAAGGAAGGTGAGCAGAGTGTTTATATCAAGACATACTAGAGTGTTCGCAGGAAATAAAGGTCTGCTAGCTGGCCCTAATTAGAGAGCACATTTATACTGGACGAAATAGAGATACCTTCTTCACATCAGCTATCCGTTCCTTCTTGGATGCTGGCTTCTCTTTGGCTTCTGGAAGGACTGGCTGGGATTTGGAACCTGCTGATTCACTCTCAGACTCTGACTGGCTCTCAGAGGACTCAGAGCTGCTGTTCGATTCGCTGCCATGCCCACTTCCTGGATCGCTGCCCTGTTCACTCTCTGACTGGCTGCCGGAGTCTGAACCCGAAGCTTCTTCAGAGGCTGAATGACTTAATTTAGAACAGAGAGGCACAGGCAGACACACACAGACACACAGATAAAAACATTTAAGAATTGCCACGAGTCTATTTAAATCTTCATGGTAAAATGTCAGCCAGTGGTAATTTTAGTAACATGGGGCCAAGAATTTCACATTCACATTTATATTCTCATATTGCAAATAATGCTTAAGATTTCATATACCAGATGACTAATGTACATTAGTTCTTTTACAAATAACTCTTCTACAGAACATGGATCTAATACAGTTCTCTTCAAAAAAGAAAAAATAAAACACAAGAGTAGTTGAAGGGGCTGGGAGTGTGGCTCAGTGGTAGAGTACTTGCCTAACATGCACAAAGTCCTGGGTTCAAAAAATAAACGAATAATAATTCTTTTTTAAAAAATAGTTGAGGAGGGCTGGGAATATGACCTAGTGGCAAGAGTGCTTACCTCGTATACATGAAGCGGGTTCGATTCCCCAGCACCAAATATATAGAAAACGGCCAGAAGTGGTGCTGTGGCTCAAGTGGCAGAGTGCTAGCTTTGAGCAAAAAAGTGCTCAGGCCCTGAGTCCAAGGCCCAGGACAGGCAAAAAAAAAGTTAAGTCTTAAGGTGCTTATTCTTGTTATCAATCTATACTGTTAAACTAAAATGATTTTAACTGCTACTTACTTAATCTAAATAGTCTCTCTATCAAAATGGTAAAATAATTTTTTTTTAAAAAGTTAAGGACCACTTCACTAGGCCTTGCTTAATCTTAATCTGCAACCAGACTGATATAAATCCTATGCCACCAGTGAAGTATCATTTCCCCTAGGGCACAAACAGAATCACAAGAAACGAAACCAAAGCATGTAACCCGGAAAGGAAGAATGCAGTCTGGCTGTAATTATCCAACCAATGGTCTTCTGTAATAGCTGCAATTGGGACTTGTTCTGGGAGCATTATAAACATATATGCACATTAGCCCCAATACAGAGGTCCTGCCTCAAACAAGAGTCCAGACTCCAAGTTAAAAAATGTCATAGACGACCACTATTTCCACAGGTCCCCCTTTCCTTCCTCCTTGCCAGGCACAGGTAGCTCACCCCTGTTGTTCCAGTTACTCAGGAGGCTGAGGTCTGAGGATCATGGTTCAAAGCTAGCCCAGGCAAGGAAATCTGTAAGACTCTTACCTCCAATTAACCACCAAAGAAGGTGGAAGTAGAGCTGTGGCTCAACTGGTAGCGTGCTAGCCTTAAGCTAAAAATAAAAAGCTCAGGGACAGCACTCAGTCCCCTGAGTTCCAGCTCCAGAAGAGGTGGGGGTTTCAAAAGGAAAAGGGATATGTGGTATTCACCTAAAAGGAGCAGGAAAACAAGGAATTGCATATTTGCCTCACTGTAACTTCTTCGGAGCTAGAAGTCACATCAATTGACAAAGTTGAAATCTGTCCACAAACCAGAAAAACAGGCAAGAAACACTGGAAACCAGGACTGACCCAAATAACAAACTGCCATTCAGGGCCATTTCACTTACAACTCTATTGGGGGAGGACACAGAAAGGGTCTCTGTCTTAAGAAAAGAACTTATCATCCCGCAGGTGTCAGGCGGGCACCCATGAACACAACAAACAGGGCTACTCAGGTTCCCTTAGGAGGTGCACAATGACAGCTTGAAGGCTGTGCTGTGCAGGACTCTGACCCATTCCATTTCATAATACAATACATTTGACCTAAGATACTCTTCAGTGTAAGTGCCAAAACAAAATGACTCCACACCTTGTTTCCTTGTTTATAAATGCAAACAATTAACTGCTTGCCAGCACGCAATTAGGCAGGCACGGACTGTTCATTTATTTGTGCCAATAAACACATCATCAAATGTACCAAGTCTATATAGAGGCTAGACACAGGACTCTCTCAATCACACCTGTCACAGCCAAGTTCTGAAGCCTCTTTAACCTCCATATTTTGTTAAGTATAATGTGTGACCTGAGTAAAGAAAAGTTTTAGCACTTCACGTGGAAGTAAAAAAAAAAAGAACTGGTATGCCTTTAAAACGCTTTTTGAAATTGGTAACAATAGAGCAATTTAACATTTCTAGTAACCTGATATTGAAAGCAAACAGCTTCCGCTTTCATTTTTTTGACTTTTCCAAAAGGCCACAAGGGGGCAGCATGGCAGTATTCCACTTAAAACAGCAAGCCTGTGGGTTCTCTCTGTACAAAGAACAGCCAGCCATTTCAGCACCATGGTGTTTATTTTCCTAACAACTTACAAAATGGCTGAACTACTTGGCAGAATCTGAGTATTTTGCTGGTGAAAGCAAAATCTGGGAAATTAAAAGCACATCTACACTAGATCCATAGAACATACTTCCAGACTAAGCTTGTATCAACAATAGAATAGCTAATGTTTATCATGAATTTATGTCAACAATATGTAAAATGTCTAATCCTTACAATAAATCCTGTAAAGACAAAGCCCAGGGATGTTAAAAGGTGTCATTCCAGGGCTGGGAATGTGGCTTAGCGGTAGAGCGGTTGCCTGGCATACATGAAATCCTGGGCTCAATTCCTAAGTACAACATAAACAGAAAAAGCCAGAAGTGGTGCTGTGGCTCAAGAGGTAGAGTTGCTAGCCTTGAGCAAAAGAAGCCAGAGACAGTTCTCAGGCCCTGAGTCCAAGCCCCAGGACTGGCAAACAAAACAAAACAAAAAGATGTCATTCCAGGCTCAATTTCAGAATCTGATCCAAAAGCTAATGTGCAACTTATTCCTTCTCAGCCACTCCTAGGTTTAAGTTAATGGAAATGAAACCAGGTGTGGTAGTTCATACTCATAATCCCAACTATTCCAGAACTGGAGATTGAGAGAACTGAGAATTGAAGCCAATGTGGGTAAAAAAATTTATCAATACCCCCATCTCAACAAAGAGCAAAAGGGGGTCTGGTAGACAGGGAATGGAGGCTAGCTTGTCACCTTTCCTTCCAGGGAAAGCATAAATAGGAGAATCTCTATCCATGCTTGATTGGGGGGCGGGGGGGGGGGGGGAGGTAAGGACATCCTAAACAAAGAGGGCTGAAGGTGTGACGTTCATGTGGTAGAGCATAGGACCTACAAAGTTCAAACTCCAAAACTACTTTTAAAAAAGAGAAAAAGGAAAGGTAAGGGTTACTAACACAGAATATTAGATAGAGCCATGCACAGTGGTAGTGCAGACCTATAATCACAACACTATAGAATATAAGGCTGCAGGATTTGAATTGGAGGATAGCCTGGGCTATACAGAGACCCTGTCTCAAAACAAAATCAAAACACATTATACATGTGTGTATAAGTGTGTATATATATGTGTGTGTATGTGTGTTGTGCGTAACTTGAATATATATTTACTTGAGTATGTATTATTTCTTTGAATATATTTAATATATTTATTAGAATATATACTGAATATATAACCATTCTAATATATTCAAATAAACATGTAGTCTATATTGTATGCTTGTGTATACATATTTAATATATTTGGATATACTGAGAATATATTCACTCTATACTATTTATCTGAAGGTAGGTTACTATTTATTTGAATGTATATGTTTAGATATACATTCAAATAAATAGGTATTTTTGAAATGAGACAAATTAAAATGACCAAATACACTTAAGTAAGACTCACAGCAAACTAGGGAGATTTTACAACAAATACATCAGATATAAATCTCAAACCATTTTGCAATTGTATACCTAATCAGGACCAGACAGTACATTATATACTAAAGACTCAGAGAGCCACGCTGTGAAAAGCAGTTGAAGTGGAAAAAGTTCCCCCTAGAATTCATTAACAACTAGGTGTAACTAACCATCTCAAGCCACGTATTTACATTGAGCACTAAGTAAGACCAAACAAGCCTTTTAAGCCCTGTGAGTCTGGTGTCCTTATTAGCTACCTTGGAGGCTGTAATTTTTAGATTTTTGTAAGGCAGGTGGTGTTTATAGCTACTTCAAAGTTTAAGGGCGATGTAATGGCCTAACCAGAAGCTCCAACAAAAAAATGTAAAACCTGTGCACACAGTCCTACAAAAAGGGGTTCCATAACCAGGACAAAGGAAAGAATCATCAAGGATAAGGGGCTGAGACCCCTTTACAACCACAAACATTCACTGTGATGAACACTCTGTCTACACTGTGACAGTTCTGACATTTTGGAGTGATTCAAGTCAAAGAGAGGACTAGCCTGTTTGCAGAGGCGTTAGCAGTATCCCACACCTCTGCCCACTGGGTGCCAGTAGCATAAACTCCCCTGTGTAACTAATAAAAGCCAATTAAAAAAGTAAATGAAAAAATAAATAAAAACACTACCCCTCACATGGGAACCACTTCAGGGGCTATATTTTTAGAGGAAACTTTAATGCAAAATAAAAATCCTGGCCTCTGATAGTATGGACACAATGCATTGTACATTTGTTTGCTTCTTTAAAATATGTAAGTTTAGGAGAAGCAGAAGTATAGAATGTCTCCCATTTCCACTATTTTCCCCCACCTATCTAATTGCCCTTCCCCAACAAAGTAATAGCAAATTGCTCACAAAATACTCCGGCCAGCCTAGAACCAAACGGACAGACGGAACAACCACAGTCGACTACTCTTTCCACCCCTGGTGCTTCAAGTTTCTATCTACAACATGAGGGTAATAATTAGACCTCTTCATAAACTTGGTAAGGCTTCATAAATGAAGAGCAGAAAGGACTGAAAAGAAGCTTTATAGCCAGCACAGGCTTTCATAGCAATAGGTCCAGGGACCTGGCTTTTCCCCAAAACATCATGTCTGAGTTTTCATTGAGACCATCTCCCAGTAGTCCCATCCACTGACCTGACACTCAACCAAAGTTCAAAAACAAGTAGAATCAGCATCAGCAAACTTGATGAACATCTAACCTTTGGTAAATACTCCACGGAATGCCTTGCCTATTAAAGGAAAAGCTCATTAGGACCCAGGAACACCCACAGGATTTGAAAGGAAGTCAACTCTTGGTAAACTGTGGAATGTTATTAACCAACCTTAAGAGAATAAGTAACAGGGCTGGGAATATGGCCTAGTGATAAAGCGCTCGCCTCATATACACGAAGCCCTGGGTTCAATTCCTTGGTGCCACATATATAGAAAAAGCCAAAAATGGCGCTGTGGCTCAAGTGGCAGAGTGCTAGCCTTGAGCAAAAAGAAGCCAGGGACAGTGCTCAGGCCCTGAGTCCCAAGCCCCAGGACTGGCAAAAAAACAAAACAGAGACTAAGTAATATTTCTACAATACTTACTCTGATATAAAATGATACTCAGGAAAAAATATATATATACATATATCCTTCAAATTACAATGTGTCACAAAATAAGCAATAAATGTAAATCTACCTTAGCGTGTCTTTCATATAAAATATGCACAACATAAAATTTTCCTTCATTAAAATTGAAAACACAGACTGCTGTCAAGCACTATGAGATTTAGCAATACTCCATAGGAATGAGATAGCCTGAGGGGTTTTCTAAAAAATCATTCTTCATTTTAACACTAGGGAAATTTTACAATCCACTGTGGAATAACAAACATCACTTTTAAGTCACTTGGTTAATATACAGTTAAAAAAAAAAAAAAAGAGCCAGGCACAAGAGGCTTAAGCCTATATAACCTTAGCTAGTCAGAAGGGCTGAGGTCTGAGAATTGCGGTTCAAAGTCCATGAGACTCTTATCTCCAATTAACCACCAGAAAATCGGAAGTGGGGTTGTGGTTCAAAGGGGTAGAGCACCAGCCCTGAGCAATAGAGCCCAGGCCCAGAGTTCAAGCCCACAACGGGGAAGGGGGGGGGGAAGAGAGAAAGAGAGAGGGAGAGAGAAAGAAAATCATTGAAAGAAAAATAGAAACCTTGAGCAAAAATACACAATTTTCACATACACATTCTAAAAATGTCTAAATCTACTGTAGGATGACACTTAACAGAAAAGCTCTTTTACTTCCTTACATGGGTCCCAAAACTGTACCCTATCTTCATTTCCAGAACTCCAAGATCCATGGGAAGCACAGGAAGATGGTAATCTCAGGCCAGCAACAAGCGAAAGTCCCAACACCCTATCTGAAAAAGGGTGGCTTGAGTGGTTGAGTTCTTGTCTAGCAAGCCCAAGGCAGAGTTCAAGCCTAGTTCCACCAAAGACCAAACAAATAAATGAAAATAAAGCAAAATTGGACAGAGAAAGCAATAAAACTATAAAAGAATATAAGACCAGAAAAAGAATGTAAGACCAGAAAGTGTACCAAAGGAAGAGTTGGAACACTGAGCCTTAGTAAGTGGAGGAAAGCATAAACTGGGAAAGCTTTTTTTTTGCCTGTCCTGGAGCTTCAACTCAGGGCCTGAGCACTGTTCCTGGCTTCTTTTTCCTCTACCACATGAGCCATAGCGCCGCTTCTGTCTTCTATATATGTGGTGCTGAGGAATCGAACCCAGGGATTCATGTAATAGAGGCAAGCACTCTACCACTAGGCCATATTCCCAGCCCACAGGAAAGCTCTTAAAACTTAAATCTGGAAAAAGGGGCTGGATGCTGACATTTTGTTGTTTGTACTTGGGCCACTGTCCCTAAGCATTTTTGTGCTCTACCAATATGAGCCACAGATCCATTCCTGGCTTTTTGGTTGTTACCTGGAAATAAATCTCTGGACTTTTTGCCACCCAGGCTGGGATGAAACTTCCATCCTCAGATCTCAGCCTCCTGAGGAGCTAGGATTACAGGCATGAACTACCCTGTCTGTCCACATTGACATTTTGTAAAACTAAGGTCTGAAATTGAAGAGTTTAAAAAAAAAGATAGATTGCAACTGGAAGGTTTATTAAAATAGGCAGCTGATCCAGGAAGGAGAAGACCATGGGGCATCTGCATGGAGCCCTCCCAACTAACTCATAAACCAAGCAGGAAAAGAAAAGGAGGAAGCAGAGGGGGAAAATAAATGCACACTAAAGCTAATACACAGATTGAGGCTGATTACATCAGTTATAAACATTGTTCTGTTCAGTTTATATACAAGCAGCACTGCATGACAGGATTCAGGATGGACTTTTCACCTTTCTATTTCAACAGCCTGAAAGGAGAACTAAGGCAGAGAGAGGGTAAAACTGGCTTTGTGGTTATCTATGGGTGACCCTAGGTGATTCACATAAGAAGCTGTCACACTCCAGAGGAATCAATCATATGTTCACTCAAAGGCTGGTTCTTCTTTAAAAAATAAAAAGAATCTTGGAGCTTAAGTATAAAACAGACCTAAGGATTTAACTAAAGGGAGACCAATCTCCTAAAATCAAACTCACCAATCTCAACTATTAGCCTTAAAAGAAAAAAAAAAAAAAAGACTGCTTTGGTAATCAAGGATAAAGGCACTGTAAATACAGAAAGGCAAGAGGAGAAAATAGTTAAAATGAAGCAGCAACAATAAAATGTTAATAGTGACTTACACTTTGATAAGCTCTACACTATAAGTAGCTTTCAGGTATTGTATTTTAGTGTGGAGACCCAATGATAATTAACATTTATATTCTGAAATGAGAAATTTCTCAGGGGATTGGTATGGAAGGTATGTCTGTAATCCCAGCTATGCTGGAGGCAAAGGTCCTCAGCCCAAGGCGAAAAGAAAACTCCTGACAGCCATCTTATCTGAAAACTAAAACAAAATAAGGTCAGGGCCTAGCCCCAGTGGTAGAGGACCTGCCTCGCAAGATTGACTTCAAACTCCAAAATTGCCCCCACTCCCATCACCCAAAAAAGTCAAATGCAACCATCTCCTCAATTGGAAATTGTGCTACACAGTAAAGTCTGAGCTGGCAGCTATTACACACACAGGCTGTGCCCAATTACAAAGAGGACTGAGGATTAAACTTGGAAGTGTAAAACTAGAATATCCTGAGCCAGGCAGCTTCTTCATCTAAGGAAGAGCCCTTAAATCAGAGTCAACAGACTGTCCCCAAACTACACGTATTCCATTAAAGGGAACTGAAATACCTTTCAGTATGAAATATGTTTGAATTACCAAATACATGACCCATAACCAGCAATTTTGACAAGCGAATGCTAAACTGAAACTATTTCCAAAAACATCCATCATTGGCTCACCCACTCCTATGATCACCATTTGTTTCAAGGGGGCCTTGTGCCCACCTCATACTCTGTATGCATCTTAAATATGTCTTTGTCCCAGTTGTTCAAATTTTTTATTAGAAGCAAAAGTCATAACAGACATGTAAACTGTGTAACTAGCACTATGCTACATTCTTGATTACAATTTAAAATGGGACCAGCACATCAAATGATTGGGTCAAATTGTACTTCTTCTGGCTTTACACTAACAACTCCAAACTTCAAACACAAGTACTAAAAGACCACAAATGAGAGCTAAGTCATCAGGCTGGAATGCAGGAGGAAAGTTACTAAGCTATGACTTCACTCAAGATAGGCAAGCTAACAAAATACCTCAGGTGATTCTTTTTTAACTACCCTTTGTTAAAGTTACACCACTTTCAGGAAGCCAATTGAAATCAAAGGCTGTTAGGGAAAGGTTTAAAATTTTAAGAACAGCTCACAGCCATAAAAAAAAGAACAAAATTACTAGCACACTATTTTTAACTTAGGCACAAGTTTGCTGTACTAACTTTTGGGGAGAAATTATTGTGGAAATAAGTGTGAAATGAGTGTGAGGAGAAATGAGTGGAAATTACAAGTGAAATCCAGAGGTGGAGGTGTCTTTCAGTTTCAGAAGTTGCCGTAAAGTGTGTAAATTCTGAGTTTCCAATTAAAAATTAGCACTCCCTATTCACTCAAGCAACAAGGCATGCTAGAACTTCTTAAACTCCATATCCACTGATTTATTCTTTACAAAAGGTGCTAGTTACTAAGGAATCAAATTAGAAACTGCACATACAAAAGAGAATACACGAATACACATACACACACATACACACACACACACACACATACACACATGTGAATCAACATTCTTTCCCTGACAGTTCATGGATTCTTCCTCACAGGGGAAAGGCAAGGGGGAGGGGAAAAGACAGGGAGAAAGGAAAGAACTTAGTGGAGGGGCCTAAAGTAAACTACTATATCTGTAAAAACACATTTTAACTCATGAAGAAGGAATCGGATTGCATGTTGCATGAAATAAATGTGTTTATCCTCCCAAGCATAAACACAATGTGTCTAATTAATTCTATTCACACACTTAGAAACTTAGGACATGCTAGCAAATCAGTAATTTTAATAATTCAACTTTCCCACATTGAAAGGGAGCTCAGGTTACTTTCTTCTGCTAGTGATCGATACAGTTTTTAAAATGTTGGAAATCAAAACATAAAGTAAAAAGGTTAATTGTTGGAAACCAGGGCTGGGGGCGTGGCTCAAGTGACCCGCCTAGCATGCATTAGGGCAGAGTTCAAATCCCCTTACCTCCAAGTCATTGAAATCCTCGCAAATATTTAAATCTCTAAGGACGTTATTTTCTACAGAATACACATTTCGGTACACGATTTTTAAAAATCACATGCACAGCTTTCATGTGCACTTGTACATAAAAATTTAAGAGCCAGTTGTTCAGCCAATTTCCACAAGTGTTCCCAAGAATTCCTCCCAATAAACCTACGATGCAAGAGCTTACAAACACTATTATGATGAATTTATGAGTGAAATATGCCCAAGAAAGCAACTCTATGTACACTCAAGTGGCCCATGACTGTTTTCTCTTTTTTGTTTGGTTTAGGTTTGCTTTTCTGCCTTTGGAGGGGTTGTTTGGGGGTAAGGGGTTTGGGGGAGTTTTTGTGGGGGTTTTGTGGGGCTTTTGGTGAATATACTGCAGTTGAACTCAGGAATTGGATGTTGCGCCCTTGCTTTTCCTCTCAAGGCTGTTGCTACACCACTTGAGCCTCGTGGCTCCACTTTTGGCTTTCTGCTGATTAACTGGAGAAGTCTCGTGGACTTTCTGGCCTGGGCTGGGTTTTGAACTAGTTCTCTAGCTGAGATAACAGGAGTGAGCCTGTTTTGAAGTAACACTCTTTTAAAGAAAGTGAACTTGCGCCAGCCCCGGCTTGTGCCTGCTCAAGCATGCACTAACTTGTGAGTGGAGAGCAGCCGAGTCCCGTAGCGCACGCAGCCTCCCCTTCGGACGTGGAAATGCAGTACCGGTGATTGACTAGGGAACACCCCGCCCGGGGCGCGCGTGGCTCACGTCTGCATCCTGTCTGGATAGAGAACCACTGCCATCGGATGCCAACAGCGGATACCAGCATCGGATGGTGCGGGCAGCAGGGCTGCTGGCGTGGCTCGGGTGGACTGGGGGACTTTGGAGGGTTCTTGGGTCCCAGCCAGCGGCACTGGGTGGTCAGTTGTCACCACACACACTTGGTCCCCAGCCTGCTGTGCTTGGTGGATGGTTGTCACCGCAGGTACTGACCTGAGTCTTCCTCCCGGGAGGAAGGAGTGGCACCAGGTGAACGCGCACCGGGGTAGGTTCACGAACTCCTCCCCGGCCTGGCGAGCCATGGGCCGCCGGCCTCACACCCGGAGGGCGGCCCGCTGACCCCCCTCCAGCGGGAAACGGTTTCGGTCAATGGTGACAGAACGGAAGTCACAAGGGCTCGGAAGCGGCTCCGCGCTGGGCGGAGGACAAGGGGCGGGCGCGGCTAAGGGAGCTGGGAGGGCGGCGGAAACGTCAGCACCAGGGCTGGTTTTCTAGGGGCCTCCCCACAGACGGCCCCGGAGGAAGGAGGGAGGGAGCTCGGCACACGCGGCCGCACCGCTGCGGTCCCACGACCAAAACCTGCCCAGGAGCCGGCGCCACCGCCCACCGGAAAGTTCCCACCAGCGCGCACCTGCCCCGCGGGCAGCTGGCCGGGCAGGCACGCGCGCAGGCACGCACGCACGCACACGCACACGCAATCACGCCACCGTCACCGCGCTCTCCCGCCCCTACGCTGGGCGGGGTGACGTCACGGAGGCGGGACCTGCCAGGCGGCACCGCCGTTGACCCGGCTGTTACCAGGCGCGCCAGCAGCCAATCAGCAGCGGGCGCCGTCGCCGGCCGGCCTTTGAACTCGGCACGGCAACTTCCTGCTGTCTGGCGAGTACACAGTGCAATGCAGTATGTCTGTCGGCGCTGCGGCACAAAGGAACAGCCATTTTGTGACTAAGCTGGGCCCGCACCCCGGTGCCAGGGGCTTCCCAACGCTGCTCTCGCACGAGATGCCGGCCTGCCCTTCATTCCGGCACCGGGGCGCAGGCACAGAGGCGCAGGGGGAGGCTCGGCCGCTGCGGCCTGAGGGTGGTTTGGTGTTTGAGCCTGAACAAAATTCGCGATTTTGAAAGTATTATCGGCATCATAAAATGGCTGCCACCTTCACTGCCTGCTCCAGTCCACAAGCACCGCATTATGCCATTTGTAGGCATGCCCAGGCTTGAAGAACGGCTAGGAAATCCTAAGATACACCCGATATCTCGGACTACGGGCTATGGAAACAAAGCTACCTCAAAGGCAGACAGAAATGGGATATAAACTTACTAAGAGCTTCAGCTAAAATAAACTGCACATGCAGCATGCTGGCATACACACAGCGGCACCGTCCACCCACACTGCCGCCTTGCTTTCCATTCTTTGACATTGCTGTTTATCCACAGGATGCACGTTTAAACAAAGTGGCAGGCTTCCTATGTGCGTGCCTAAAACCGTCCTTACAAACTTTACCATTATCATGTGTCCTTAAAATCAATTTTAAAATAAACTTCTAATCTTAAAAAAGACTGTGATAAAGTATAAACTTAAAGCATAAACCTTACATACAAACTTACATAATCACTGTAAGGTACTGCACTAGTTCCAAGCAGAGGAAAATAGATTTAAATGTGCATTACTCCCAAGTTTCTCAATTAAGTCACACCAGTTTACTTGCCCTACCAATTCCTTCTCCTCCTGTGGCTGTGGATCTATATGTATTATTCCCTTAACACTATGAGCCATAAAAACTTAGGTTCTTTTACAGAGAAATTCTGATGACACAGCAACCAAGCAGGGGAAACTCCCTTTATTTCAGATCACTGAAAGTATGTTGCTACTTTAAAATATCACTAACAATTTTTAAGCAGTATAAAAAGGAAGTGATGTCATAATTATGTACATGTATCAATAATGTATGCAGTAATTTAAAAGTAACTCCCTATCTGTCAAGAAACCTCCAGTATTTCTGGATATTCATCAGGTATATGATTCAAAGTATACTTGGCAAAAAGTCATTAAGGATATGCTTCTTGTTCAGCAGTAGCTCCACTAAGTAGTCAAATATGTGAAAACTTGCAAGGTTTTTTCCAATCAGTAATATATAGATATGGATATACAGATAATGTAGTGAGTGCAGCGCTGCCCAATTTTTTCAGTTAGACAGCACAGCCTGGTGAATAAGACCACAAACCTTGCAAAAGCCCCTATGCAAATCACATACTCAAGGGAGTAACAATTTTAGTATTCAGTCTTTAATGATTCGTCAACTATACCTATGATTTGCTATTTCTTCAAACTGCTACTTTCCAGAAAACTCAATTTTAGAATTAATAGAAGTTTTGTGTCCTGTATATAGCTTAGTAATGAAATGGGCAATTCATAAAAATCCAAACTTGTATAACTCAACCTGCACAGGAATTTGGGGTTCTATTTTCAAAAGTAGGGTTCAAAATATTTTTAGCCTAAGAATTCATCATTTATAAGGACCCATAATCAAAACTAAGTAATTTACTAGCCTAATATTTTTAGCTGCTTTTACAAACGATCAAATTGTAAAGAAAAAAAATCACAACTTTAGTCAACTTCATGATGAAAACCTCAATAGGACAATTCATAAGAACATACCAAAATTTGCAGTTACTTTAAGAAAAAAATAAGATACAGAGATCATGCAACAAAAACATCTTAGAAGCTTTATTACTTAAGTCACTAATAAGCTACTCCAAGGAATGTGAAACATATCATAATTTGAACAAACAGTACATTTGTTAAGCTTCAGCAGATAAAAGCATTCCAGACTGTTGAAATAAATCAGTAAATGTAAAGTGACAACCAAAATGTAAAGATACAACTACCAACCAGAAAGCACGATCTTAATAAGTATACAGATCCAAATCTTGAAATATTTTCAATATAAACGATACAATTATAAATACAGTCAAAGTAACAAACACCATATGACAGCATTCAGAGGTTTCTGTGATTACAGGTTTGATTTCCTAAATCCAGGAATTGTAACCAGGTAAATGTTTTGATAAATCACCAAAATTGTCTAAAAATGTCAGGTGTACCAAAAGAAATATAGAGTCAGGTAAAAATATAAACTGAAAGGCATCAGTCAAAAGGTACCTTTTACAATTTCACGTTTAAATGTACATTTTTTCATTCATAGAACTTTCTCAAATGTCTATTTACTATAATTTACTACTACAGGGCTCCTCTATGGCCCTCAGTTACAAGTTGGGATATCCGAGATTCTTCAAAGAAAAAAATGTGCCTTGTATGTAAAATGGTGCAATGCAGCAATGGCTAAACCCACAAGGTCATTTTTCTGCACCACAAAAACCTGAAAACTGAAATTTACTGATGAAAAAACTGTAGTTTACAGGAAAGGCCCCTTTGAATGGAGATACCTTACCTCTTGTCTACCGTAAGAGGCCTTAAGTCACAACTCAACTTTCATAAATTGCTACCAAAAAATTAGGGTGTGGCATACTACCAATCTCAAGGTCACACTTTAAAAAACAAACTGAAATTGGAAAAATACTTATAATCATACCGACAGTAATCTGTGTCTGTCAAGGTAAACAACTGTAAGTCAAGGGTCCCCCCCAAAAAAGGCAAAAAGGAAGAAAGTTGATAGCTCATACCTCGAAGCATTGCTGGGTAGCGAACTGTCCTCCTCTTGGCTTTTGTCCTTATTTCTCATCATCTTTTAATTCTTAAATATTAAGGGGGAGGGGGAATCTGTGTTTGAAGTCCCGTGCCCAGGTATTTACTGTCAAAAGTTGAAAGAAAGGTAAGGTCCCAGCTTCTATGGATGGTATTTATTATCAGGATCAGAGTCCTGACGATGTTAGTGACATTGATATAATGCAGTAACTGTAAGCACCAAAAAAATAAATATTTCTATTTTTACTTTTTAAAAAAAACACAAAAGCAGACATGCCCAACAGTGAAAGCATCACTATCAAGAGGAAAGTTTCTCAAAGTAACACACTGGATACAAATAACAATCTCTGAATCTTATTGCGTCACTCAGGAATTTCTTCTATTTACACAAAATAAAACAAAATTTAACATATAAATCCTTAAATTATCACTAATTATCATGAACTTACCTGATCCATGTAGTCTGTCCAAAGCAAGAGTCCTATCTAGTGGTAGAAAAATATCGGATCCAAAATAATTCAAAATAAAGCAAAAAGCCTCCGGTAAAAAATCAAAAAATAAATAAAACAATCCTCAAATGTTCACTGATCAAAAAAACAAAGCAATAATCAACACTAAAACGGGTCCGGAAGGGGAAAAAAACCTCATTAGGAGAGCGCACAAAAATGGAGGTGCGCCATGGCTTCTGAGCTGCAAAAACAACGACCTGGGATCTCAGTACGGCGGCTTCTTTCCAACAAGGCACGAAAAGAAAGCTCCCCAAAGCTGCTTTTCTCTCTAAAAAAAGGCTCCACTCGACCCCAGAAAGTCACTAGGAGGCAGGGGGCTGCGGGGGCCCCCTGAGGCTGCCCGAAAGTTAGGGAAAGTTGCGGAAAGTGAGGCAAAGGCAGGGAGAGAGCGCGCTCTCTCTAAGGCACAGCCGCCATCTAGAGCCTCCTTCCCAGCTCTGAGAGCTCTGCCTTTGATTGACACTCTCTACATTTACCCCACAACTCAGGTGATGTACCATAGACCCACCCCTTCTCTCCACCAAAAAAAAAAAAAAGAGAGAGATCTTCCATCCCAGGGAGCCTGAAGACCCCAACCCCCCTACCTCGCTGCCCCTCCAGACCACCCCATCAGGGGGAGGGGGAAGGGCTCCTTAACCCCCTCTGGCTCAAGCACCCTTTTTTAGCCAGAAAGAAATGTAATTTGTTCCTTTTGTCTAAAGATCTGCTAAATATTTCAGTCCTTCAGCTAAAATAACTTCCTCCCTGGACAGGAAGTAGTGTTTTATCAAGCCATTTTGAAATGGGGATAATTCTTAAATGAATCTTAAAAGGCCAGCTTAAGTACTAATTTGTTTTTTAAAAAAAATTAAGCCCCCCCCCATGAATGGAATGGTTTCCAAATAAAAGCAAAACTTAAGTTTTGCAAATTAAATTCAAGTCTTGCCATCTTTATGGTGTCTAAAAATTATGCAAAGTCAAAGTTTAAAATGGAATTTTCCATCCCAACTGGGAGAAAAGGGTAATTTTTAATAACTCAAGAGCGCCTCCCTAGTGTTCAGTTTCAGTAGAGCAAAACTTAACCAGGATTTTTTTGTTTTGTTCAAGAACCTCAATACTGCTTTGTACTTTGACAAAATTGTTTAACCCATTAAAATAACCTTAGTAATTTCACCCCCCAAAGAATTTTAATAATCACAAAATATCTTCTTCACATAATGGTTTTGGCAAAACAAAGCACCTAGAATTCAGGACTGCGGACCAACCATGGTCACTAAATGACAAACCCAAGAAATTATCTCTAAAACGAAAAACACATATCCAAACAGTAACCTCATATTTCAAATCAAATTCTAAGCATACACTCATTTAGCCAATGATACTCTTGCTAATACAAATCTAATATAAACTATCAAAGTAATGTCACAAGGCAAAATCTTAGGGTAACAACCATAAGATCCACCACAGAAACAAAATTATTACTATGCCAAAAACAATTACTCATTGTTCTCATTAAATACTCCTGTAAACAAGTAACCATGTTGAAAAGGCCTAAAATGTCCAATCAACATTCCACATTCAACACAGAATCAGATCAATCACAACCGTGTCCGTCCCTCATCAACTATATCCATTTAAACAACCAACAAAAACAACAATGTTCACTCTAGGTAAAATTAAAACACTTAACCCAGACTTCCATTTCTACATCAAAATCAAAACCCAAATATTAAAAGTTTAAAGAAAGATCAGCCAACCATCTCATGTCAGTCAAGAACACTGTACCAAGTATTGATCATGGATCATGGTGGCTATGGTACTGACACTGGTCACACAGTAAGATTATTTGCAACACAAAAATTATTCTTATTCTTTGTATGAGAAAATACAATTGATGATTCATGTGGCCTTACCAAAATAAAACCTATTGCCTTTTATAAGATCATAGATACTCAAACTGGCTACTAGACAATTCCCAATGAAAAGTTGGCATCTAAAATTTAGCCATAGGTAATGTATGGCCTGGTAGGATTCATTTGTTGCAAATCCACAATTGCATACAATAAGGAAAATACAAGATACCTACATATAAGATTGAACACACAATTATCAACAATTCAAGGCCTTTTCTGTATACCCTAAGGACAATTAATACATTTCCCTTAATATTAAGACACAGCAAACATCAGTTTGAATATTTAGGTGAAAATGCTATTGAAAGATGATTTGTACTATTTAAAGGCATAAAGGGGCCATTTTCATCAACACAAAGTAATTCAAAGAGAAATAGTGTATCTCTCATTCTCAGTTTGTAGCCAATAACCATACTGTTATTAAAGGATTATTAAAATCTCATACAGATTAAGGATTCTATTATTACCAATAACTAAGTCATTTTGGAAGATGCTTCAAGAAAGCCCAAACAAAAATTTAAGGATATTTGTTCAGAACTTGGAAGATATAAAAGCACAAGCAAAATCATGTTTTAACCAAGTGACCACCCCAAAGCACATCAATTTACAGTCTGTGAATAAACATCCAACTCAACCAAATAAAAATTTCCCAGCACACTTCCAATTCACCATCTTTATTCAGTATTCTTTA
The DNA here is from genome assembly GCF_023159225.1 of Perognathus longimembris pacificus. Taxonomy (NCBI): domain Eukaryota; kingdom Metazoa; phylum Chordata; class Mammalia; order Rodentia; family Heteromyidae; genus Perognathus; species Perognathus longimembris. The sequence continues at coordinate 34,105,740 of NC_063180.1, read as the reverse complement.
CTCCTGGGCAACATAAAAGTCAACGCATTAAGGTTATAACTGAATAATTTAATGAAATTTCTACTAAAAAAAAAAGGCCCAAACTGATCGATTTCAAGTGTTAGAAATTTTATTGATATTAACATTCCATGAGGGCATATTTAAATCAAATTGCAAAAAAGTTTCAGGAATACAAACTAGCATCTGGGTTAAGATGTCATCTCTCTTCTCCAAATGTAAAAATGTACTAGTCTCTAGAAAGTCGCATCCACTGGCCGTATGAGTTAGGTTAGAAACCTGTATCTTCGGTTTCATGGAATCCATGTTAAAGAGCCCTGCTTGGTTGTACATATCACAGCACTCTTGCATTAAATCCATTTTCCTCAGTTTCCCATAGTGGACTGCCATCTTGATTTCTCAGTGGTAGGGTTCATTTGATTCTTCAAGCTGACTGGGTGCTTAATTTAAAAAAATTAAAAGAAAAAAACGCTGTTGGAATACCAATCATCTTAGTGCTTCAAACAACATCCACACACCTTGAAGGTATCATACCAGATACAAACTCTTAATTTTGTAACCATTTTCAACTGCAAAAGATCATATATACACAAATTACAAGTTTTCCTATGATAGATACATTTGTATCCATTCCAACAGTGGAAATGAAGAGACAAACTTTCAGTATTGAACTCCAACATTTATACTCTACATATATGACAGGTAAAAACAAAAACTAAAATTCAAATTTTCTAGAAAGCTGAATAATAAACACTGGATTCTAAATCTCAATGCAGAAAATTTTCCAAGCCCTTTCAAAGAAAACTAATTATAGAAAAGTATCGTAAGGGATTTGAAAAGGAGGAGGATCATGGAATACTTTTCCAGTGTAACATGTTAATTTAGTTTAAATACAAATGGCCCATATAGATAGAACCATCTTTATGTATCTGAGAATATAGAAGTTGAAACTTCTAGAAAGGAGAAAGAAGATGAAAAACAGCTACTTGGCTGATTTTATTATGTTTGACATGAAATGATATCATTTCTCAAACTATATACAAGTAAAATATTCATTACCAAAAACTCAAATGCTCTTCCAGAAAAAGTATATCTAGTATTCAAAGAATATGCACTAAAAGAATGAGAAGCTGTGGACTTTATCATTAATAATTGGATTCATATTGAAACATAATTTTTTAAAAGTTTAAACCACAGACTTTCCCAAATTCTCCAAGTCTCCAACTCAATTTGTGGAGATAGTGACTCAGTTGGAGATAAAGAACATTTTTGTTCATTGGATTAATTTCCTTCTCTCAATTATAATTAGGACATGTTGTCTACTACATACAAAACTTCTTAATAAGCAATTTAGATAACAAGAATACTGACACAATAGTAGAAAACTGATTTTTCTGGCACTGTGGTAAGGTGGCTCACCCTATCAGGAAGGCTTAAACTAAGAAGATGGTTCTTCAAGCCAAGTTAGGTTAAAGAGTTTATATTACACTCCCATCTCAATCAATAAAGCTGAGTGGAATAGTTACACATCTGTCATCCTAGATGGGTAAAGTGCAAATAGAAGCATCACAAGGCTGCAGTCTGGGATCCTAGAACAAAAAGCCAAGACTCTCCTCAAAAAATAACAAAAGCCTGTAATCCTAGCTACTCAGGAGGCTGAGATCCGAAGATCGAGGTTTGAAGCCAGCCCAGGGAGGAAAAGTCCGTAATACTCAACTCCAGCTAACTACCAAATCCAAATGGCCAGAAGTGAAGCTATATAGCTCAAGAGCACTAGCCTTGAGAAGAAAAGCTAAGGGGCAGCACCCTGGGTCCTAAGTTCAAGCCCCAGGATGGATGGATGGATAGAAAATGTGATCATTTAAGGAGTTTTATACTTCTGAAGCCATATTTTCCACAGTATCTACTATTACAGTACAGGGTCAAACTCAAAAAGATATTTGATGTAAATAATTTCTATGAGCAATGACACCAGAAATGCACTGACATCAAAGGCAGTCACTTCAGGAACCACAAGTGCAACTTATCCCATTTGGAACATTAAATGATACTCAACATGGTATCCTGCACCATGGTACAGGGAGCAAAATTTAGAATACTATGTGTAATTTCCTAATATCATATTTTTTACTCAAAAGGAAACCTAATGCCATTATTAAAAGCATTGAAGAATTTGGAGGTGTGGCTCAGTTGGTAGAGCCCTAGCCAAGGAACAAAAAGCATCAGGTACTGAGTTTGAGTCCAGGTATTCAAGTATCCAAGTATTCAAAAAATGCTTTGATTTATATTAAAACAGTAAAAATTAGAAAACAGTAGTGTATTTATTATGCTACCAGACATGCCTGTGTAATCCTATTCAGGAAACTGAGATCTGAGGATCACAGTTCACAGCCAGCCCAGGCAGTAAAGTCCATGAGACCCTCCATCTCCAATTAATCAAGAAAAAGCAAGCCAGAAGTGGGGCTGTGGCTATAGTAGAGCACTGCTAGTCTTGAGCAAAAGAAGCACAGGGACAACATCCAGAGCCAGAGTTCAGGTGCAGGACTTGCAAGAAAAAAAAAAGTGATTTTCAAAAAGCAAACAAATGCTACAAGACAAAGTGGCCAACTCTATGATGGATAATGAAAAGCCCCCATGTCTATGTGGACTCCTGCAGAGCAGCACAACCAAAAGGCAGAACTTTGCTAAGAGCAAAGTGCTCACTCAAGGATCAAAACTATTAAAAGGTTGCAGACAAGATAGGAATAACCATTCACATTGTTTCAAACTCCAAAAAACCAATTTTGCAAATTCATACTTTTGCCAAAAGAACAGGGAACCAGGCATAAATGTACTGTAAGCCTGGAGGTTTTTCTAGTTCTTTATGTGTTAACAACAAATTGCCAAATACCTACCTCTAGCAGCACTACTGAGGATTAAATGAGTTAGTACATTCTTAAAACATTACATTTATATATGTGTGTGTGTATACATATATATATATATATGCTCAATAAATACTGGCTATCATTCCAATGCACCACAGTAACTCCAATACTTGGGAACTCAAACTAATACTAGTCAAAATGATTTACATAACCATAGTAAATCTACCTCTGAAGAACAAAACATATAGGAGCATTAGGTCAATTATTTATTTTTTTAAACTTCCAATATAAGGAGGAACTCAGTATTGCAGTAATTTAGTATCCTATGAAAGAAAAAAATGGACTGAGCTTAAATGACATATCCTACTGACTTTCCTCTTCCATTGGCTAGTGAATTCCTGCAGATATCTTCTATCTGTTGAACAGATAGAATACATTTTCACCTAGAAAATCATGATCATCACACTTGGCTCTTCTGGGTTTCCCATACAAGGTTCAAACACATAATATCATTGTTTGAATTTCTCCATTTAGGTATCTTCTACTTTATACTTCTTCTGTAAGGAATCTAAGAACAATTATTCTAAGAACAATTCCAAGAACAAAGGTAATTTTTAAAGCCAACACAGTAATGATTCACTACTACCTCTTCAAGTCACCAAATGTCATACCTATATCTCTAAGTTAAGGACATTTGAGCACAAAAGTGTTCCCTTCAGGGGCTGGGGATATGGCCTAGTGGCAAGAGTGCTTGCCTCGTATACATGAAGCCCTGGGTTCGATTCCCCAGCACCACATATACAGAAAATGGCCAGAAGTGGCGCTGTGGCTCAAGTGGCAGAGTGCTAGCCTTGAGCAAAAGGAAGCCAGGGACAGTGCTCAGGCCCTGAGTCCAAGGCCCAGGACTGGCCAAAAAAACAAAAACAAAGTGTTCCCTTCAAATTCTACCTTAATACATTTGCGCATAGAATGATGCATTACACAACAATGAAAATCTAGATTAGGGCTAAAAGTCAACTTCTGGGCAAACTTTACCATTTCTAATAGCAAAGAAAAATGTAAAAGAGAAGACTATGAGAAAAATCAGTAATGCTTTGAAATTTCTTTATTGGATGGCTCTAATAAAAGCTGTTAATAGCTTATTTCAAAACTTAAAACACCTATCAAGAACAAAGCAACAGATACAAAATTATGCCCTAATACAAAAACTCAACCTTTCCATCACATAATTCAGACATTTCCTGCTTGTGGTCTGACTTCTGTATTCTCTTTGTTTGTCTTTAAATTTGGAAACAATTTTAATTAAATTTAAATTAAATTTGGAAAAAATTTAAGATGTCCTATTTTAAAAAAAAAAAGAATGTCATATAAACTCACCTATCATTTTTCTTTCATTTAAGAAAAGGGGGGGGGGGGGGACTGGGCACCAGTGGCTCCTGCATACAATCTTAGCTACTCAAAAGGTTCAAAGCCAGCCCCAGTGGAAAAGTCCCCATGAGACTCTTATCTTCAATTAACCACTGAAAAACTAGAAGTGCCTCTATGGCTTAAGTAGTAGAGAGCTAGCCTTGAGCACAAGAACACTCAGGCAGTGCCCATGCCAATATATCTGAGTATTAAATATGATAGGCATTCAAAACTGAAAAATGATTTGAAAAGCACCAATCAGGTATGTCACTAGAAGACAAGATCAATTTTGATAAATAAGAAAATTAGCCATCTTTACTAAGATTTTCCAATCAAGTCAATCTTCGCAATTGTCCCCTCTGGTTTAAAACCAGACAATATAACCTAGACTACAATGACTCTAGCTGGAGAAGTGTGAGAAAAAGGGATTTTATCACTTTTAACTTTTTCTGAGTCAAAATTTTGGCTCTCACAAGCTGGAGACTCAATCCCCAGTACTGAAGGAAAAAAAATTCTTTGAAGCATACCTAAAAATATTTGATTCAGTAAAACCTTCTGACTTAATGAATTTCATTTTGCTTATTAGGTCAAAACACTGGTTGATAAATAATATTTATTTGTAATAGAGGCCAATTCTGTGTATCAACAAGTCAACAAGTGTTAACCGAATGTGCCAAGCAACTCATTTCTTTAAATTATATCCAGACATGCATGCCACACTAACTTTGTAGATCTGCTCTAACTCTCCAGCCCCAAAAGCCATTTTTACAACTGAAGCAGAATTACTAAGAGAATAATCTACCATCTAGATTCCCAAATGTTTCAAAAAGAGCTATTTTTATGAAAGTTACTTAGCAATTTTCTCAAATGTTCAATGATAAGTCCTTTGAACAACTTACCCAAATTCACTTATATACATCTATCCTACTGAATCTCAAGTCTGTCTGGAGTTAGAAAAGCCATAACATAGTACTTGTTATTAATAAAACATCCTGTATCAAAACCTCACAGTCAGCCAGGTTTACTGACTTTCAAGTTTAAAGAACTTTAGAATTACTTCATTTATTCGAAGTATTAAAATTAATGAACAGTATGCTCAATTATCAAGAGAAACCAAAAACTTTTGAGTCCATGGCAGTTAACCTACCAGGATATATCTTGGACCAAAGTCAGCATACTATTCTGAAGAGAACCACAGTGAACACTTTATGTGGTTATTTACTACAACTACTGTCAATTCTGAAACTGTCACAGAAAAGCAACTACAAAGTTACTGATAAAAGAGAACCAAGTGTGTTGCAAAAACAAGTTCCTTTACAAAAGGAGATTCAAATACCTAGATCTAAGTAAGAATGTCTGAACATGTAGGTTTATGTTTTAAGTTGCCTCAAAGGAAAGCAAAGTAAATTAATTAGCAAAACTGGACTAATAAACTTCACAAATACTTAACGAGGTTTATGTTCTCACAATTTTGAGCTTTGCTAAATATTGTTACAATTCTGATTCAAAATTACTCAAAATTACCAGTCATATTTGAAACAGAAAAACAGATTAATCATGTAAATTAAATAATACTTACTAAATGTTCCCACCAATGTCATGTTGCTTAAGCCTTTATTACTCCATACAGGGAAACAAGTTTCTGCAGGAGAAAGAATACAGTTGTTTTACACAGGAAATGGTAAAATTACTATCAAATACCATGATTTAGACCACTATGTCAACAATTTCTCTTCGCTAGAATCGCTGGGGTTTGAACTCAGGACCTCGTGATCACCTGGCTTGCTTTTTCTGTTGGTACTCTATCACTGAGCCATGACTCTAGCCTAGAATTTCCAACATATTTTCTAAGAATAACTCACCAACAGACCAAAAGAAACTCACTGAAGTAATTTAGTCCAAGCAAATAGCAGAAAGAGGGCTGGGGATATGGCCTAGTGGCAAGAGAGCTTGCCTTGTATACATGAGGCCCTGGGTTCGATTCCCCAGCACCACATATACAGAAAACGGCCAGAAGTGGCGCTGTGGCTCAAGTGGCAGAGTGTTACCCTTGAGCAAAAAGAAGCCAGGGACAGTTGCTCAAGGCCCTGAGTCCAAGGCCCAGGACTGGCCACAAAAAAAAAAAAAAAAGAGCAGAAAGACTCTAAAAGGATAATAAATTTAGCTTTGTACAAAGCTGATTTTTGTAAATTAAAATTACATGTCTATATCTCAGTCCACCACAAACTCCCAAGAGGTAAAGATATACTGGAGTTACCAAAGTGGAAGAGTGGGTATTCAGACTTAAAAAAAAAAAAAAGCCAATATCACCACTTTATCCAGTCTTTGATCTTCCAAGCCTTGTAAAGCTTTTATTTCAAACCTTTAAGATCGTTTTCTCTCTATAATAGCATGTTTCCTAATATTACCATGTACTATAATCAACATAATGCGGTATAATCATGTACATGACCGACAATTCTAAACTATTAAGTATCAGAAAGGAAACCTAAGGCATTTCAAATTGCTATTTCAAAACTAAAGCAATAAATACTATTTTCTATATAATAAGTTACCTGGTAATAAAACCACTGTTTATACTTATTACAAAAATCTTAAACCAAATAAAAACTAGACTTAATCCTAACAGAAAGCTAGAACCAAGGAATCTTAGTAAGGGGTATGTAGTTAAAAGCAGTTTGTGCTTCTGGGCTCTCTTAGCCCAGCCTATGCTGCACCATGATGAGAAGAATTACTGACCATAATGCAACTGATCCCAGCAGCATCTGTCCTAGATTGACCAAGTCTGAGAGTTCAGTTAACACCAGGCAGAGCCTGTAATGACTGCCATTCAGGAGGCTGGGATCTAAAGACCAAGAATCTTATCTCCAAAAAACTGGAAGTAGAGCTGTGGCCCAATGGTAGTACACTAGCCTTCAGCACAAAAGCTCAAGGACACCACCAAGGCCCTGAGTTCAATCCCCAAGACTGGCCACAAGAAAAAAAAATGTGGTAAAGGACTTCAATTTAAACAGACTGAAAATGAGTGCTTCTCCTCAGATTCTAACCTAATCTGTACATTTTGTATTACGCTTTATCACTTGAAAATAAACTGCAAGGGCTGGGAATGTGGCTTAGTGGAAGAGTGCTTGCCTAGCATGCATGAAACTGTAGATTTGATTCTGTCCGCAGTACCACATAAACAGAAAAAGGCCAAACTGGCCCTATGGCTCAGGTGGTAGAATGCTAGGCTTGAGCACAGAGAGGCTCAGAGACAGAGCCCAGGACCTCCCTGAGTTCAAGCCCCAGGACCAGCAAAAAAAAAAAAAAAAAAAAAAAAAAATTGCAAGTAAAATGTAAATAATCAGTAAGGACAGTGCTGGCTGTTTTACAATAAACACAGCTTTAGTCCTTTAATAAGTGCCTTTAAAAATATTTTAAGACTAAAATCTAAATGCATTGTGAAAGAAAACCACAAAAAGTAGGGTAACAGTGGTTTCTAATATGCCTACCAAAAAACTCTGCTTGAAGATAACTCAAAAATCATTAAGCTTTAAAAAAAAAATCTAGCCTGAAGGGCTGGGGTATGGCTCAATTGGCCTTATGGAGGTATGAGTGAGGAGTTCAAATCTAGCCCCATCATTGAAATGTAAATGCTTATAATTACTACTAGAGAAGACTCAACTAGTTGTATACTACTCAACTTCAAAGAAACTGCTTAAGTTTCAAGAGAATAATTTCTGAAATGCAAGCATATTAGATAATGCATTAATCAAAACCTGGATTGTAATTCTAATATATACTTCAATGATAACCAGATCTCATCTTACTTGTAACATGAGATTCACATTAGTGTTCAACTTAAATTACAAAGGACAATTACATTCAGAAATAATAGCCCATTGGGAAATGAAAGCTTGCACCCTATCTGGGAGGAGGGGACTAGAGGTGTGGCACATGTGTCTGCCTACCAATCTACAAGGTACGGAAGGTAGCTCATGAAGATATTTGTTTCAGAATAGAAATTCCAAGCGACAATGGCTCATGCCTGAAAAAACAGCTACTCATAAGATCTGAGAATCCCAGTTCAAAGCCAGCCCAAGCCAGCCCTGGCAGAAAAGTCCCTGTGAGATTCCTATCTTCAATAAGCCACTCAAAAACTAGAAGCGGAGTTGTGGCTCAAAGTGGTAGATCACTAGCTTAGAGCAAAAGAGCTCAGGTACAGCACCCAAGCCGAGTTCAAACCCCACAACTGCGCCCCCCCCCCCCACAAAAAAAATAGAAATTTCATAAAGGTAATCACACATTTCTATTTAACACACAAATACTATAATTGTATTTAATCAAACTACTAAATACTAATGTTTACTAGCATTTAAAGAATCAGAAAAATGATTTTGTTGCAGAATTCTAGATACAAAACAAAGATGTTATACTTTTCCAATGCCTGTGGTTCATACAATTTGAAGTAACTAAAAATCAACAGACTGTTATTACTCCAACAGTTTCCAAGATTTGTGGTACAAAACCTATGAAATCCTTAAGAAAATTGGATATTCTAAGGCACAAATTAGAAGACGTGGGTCTACAGAACAATGTCAAGACTACACAGCATTTGTTGGTATTGTGTGTCTGTTTGTGCCAATCCTAGAGCTTGAATTCAGGGTCCTGTCTCTTTCCTTTAGTTCTCCTGCCCAAAACTGGCATTCTACTACTGCCTGACCCATAGCTCTACTTCTGGGTTTTTGGTGCTTAACTGGAGGTAAGAGTCTCATAGACTTTCCAGCCAGGGTTGATTTTGAAGCATGATCCTCTGATGTCAGCCTCCTGAGTAGCTAGGATTACAGGCGGGAGCCATCAGTGCTTGGCCAGAATGTTATTTAGAAGTAGAGTCTCCTGATTGTTGATTAGTTATATTTTCCATCCCATCCCATCCCTAATGAAACAGTAAAATCTCAGCAGAAAAAAGTAAATTAATTGGCCATAAGTAGTCTAAAAACTTTAGAGCCAAAAAGAAAACCCTAAATTTAAAACAAAACATTATAAAGAAAATTCACTTAAAATTCCCATATAATTTAGCCTAAATATCATTGTTCACAAAATTATGATATAGGGGCTGGGAATATGGCCTGGTTAGTTAGTGGTAAAGTGCTCGCCTCGTATACATGAAGCCCTGGGTTTGATTCCTCAGCACCACATATGTAGAAAAAAGCCAGAAGTGGTGCTGTGGCTCAAGAGGCAGAGTGCTAGCCTTGAGCAAAAAGAAGCCAGGGACAGTGCTCAGGCCCTGAGTCCATGCCCCAGGACTGGCAACAAAAACAAAACAAATAAAAATATGATATAACTCCTTGCATTTTTGTGTGTGTCCTTGGGCTAACTTCAAACCATGATCCTCAAATCTCAGCCTCCTAAGGAAGTATTAGAGGCCTGAGTTACCGGCACCCAGCCAACTTCATTTCTTTGGTCACCTAATTTTTTTTTTAATTATCAGAAAACTAAACACACTCCAGTCTAATCATGACCTGCTAAAATACTTATGATTTTTAAGTAGTCCAAAATGCTAACTTTATTTAAAAAAAAAAAACACATTGCCAGATGCCAATGGCTCATGCCTGTAATCCTCCTCTGGAGGCTAAGATCTGAGGATTGCGGTTCAAGGCCAGCCAGAGCAGGAAAGTCCCAGTGACTTATCGCCAATTAACCAGAAAACAGGAAGTGGCTCAAAGTGGTAGAGTAGTGCCTTGATAAAAAGGGTTCAGAGACAGCACCCAGGCACAGTTCAAGTCCCACAACCAGAGAGAGACAGACAGAAGCCAAGTGCATAGGTTGTGTACCTTATGATAACTTCATTTGCATATACAGTTTCTCTATTTACATCTGCTGTCAGTTTTGGCCGCTAAATTAAGATTGGCTCACATAATAAACAGGGAATACAGTGTTATAATAATAGGTATACTTCTGCAAGATAGATTTCTTCAAATTCTTTATCTTATTGGTGATAAAAGCTGTATTCCATTATTATTTTAGGTTACCAAATCACTTGAAAGTCTTTTCAATTAGTGACAAAACAGTCAAGGAGGATTAAAACTCTCCATTTACAATTTCTAAACTTCTTCAGGAATTTTTTCTCTCTAATGGCTCAAATAATACCTTTGTTAGGCCATTATAAACATACTGTTTACTTATACTTCTGATCACTTCACTCAGAATACTTCATTCTCAAATGTCAATTTACTAAACCTTATCAGCTGCCTGGAAGAAACACTCATCTTCACACTGAGTTAAGAAGTTGAGATGAAGATTTGTTGTCTTTTAATGTTCTGACATGCTCTAATATAGTTTAATCTCACATTTTGCTTCCATTTGCACACAATAATCTTACCAAAGCACAGAGCAGAATAGAGACAGATAAGTTAAAGCAAAGGCAATAAAAGTAGTCTCTTTACCACCTATTTGAGCAATAGATTAAGCAAACACCAAGCATGAAGATTGCACTTTATTTTGCACATAAATTGCACAAAGGTAAATAGATCCTTATTCTAAATTGGCCACTTGTATATTTCCCAAGTTATCACTTACCTTTTAGAGTAACATTAATTTCCAGATTTACTTTTGACTTAGTATGAGTACTCTGCCTAACAACATCAGTGGACATATTTTCCCCAGTCAAGATGCCAATATATAGCTAAGCTAACCAAGGAGCTATTGAGGTTTGAAGATAATTTCTACCTTTTATATCTCAAGAACAACTGTTCAGCTATAAATGTCTCTTTAGATACAATATTTTGCTGAAAAACAATCCATTTGTACCTGCTTAAAAATAAACTGGTCATATTTACTAAGACACAAAAGGTTTTGATACATAGTTCTTTCAAGAATCCTAGCAACAATAAAAAAATTCTTAAAATATGATGTCTTATCAAAAGGAGGTACTGACTGAAAAATGTCCTTTTGGATTATAAAGACATAAGATCCAGAAAATTATGGCATATCTAACAATAACCCTAAATCACCATTTTAAGTACTAAATGTCTTACTTGAATCACCATTTTATTTGAGATACTAAATGTCTTACTTCTTAGTTGAATATAACTACATGCATGGATATAAATTACACTCAGAGACTATTTAATAGTAGTCTAAAAGTGTTTTATGTAAGGTAAATGCATCAGAAAGGTCCTTTTCCCTTTTTCATGGATAAACAATTCAGTTTATGTCTCATTGAAAAGCTTATTTTCCTTACCGAACGTCGTTAATTATTGCATTTCAGATAATAGGTTTAAATTTTTTTTTACTTACTTGATATGTGAAACAGATTTTCCAAAGTGTTTCCTTTTATCATCAAGGATAAAGAAAGGGTCTTCAAATGGCACACACCTTTTAGGGGAAACAAACAACATTCTAAGCTTAATGATGAAGCAATCCATAGGAAAAAGAAATAAATACCTTGAGATTTTCCACTTATACAAGAAACAAACTAAATTCTATCCTAACACTAGCAATGAAAAAGGTTCTCTACCAAAATTTATTAGTTCAAAAGAAATCGACTTCAAATTTTCCAATAAATTCACTTCTGTGCCTATAAGACTGAAATCATTTCATAAAAAAAGGGAAAAAGGTACCCTTTATCCTTGGATTTCCCCAAAGTATTGTCACCAAAATTTTAAAAGACTTATAAGAGTGTCAATATATTATTCTACCCAAAAACACATTGCAATAATTAAGCACATATACTTTTCTTTCCGTGAAGATTTAAAGGCTCCCTAAAATTCAGATATTTACTCATACTACTTTTAATAACCATCCTGCCAGTATTCTTTGGTTGCTTGAAATGTTACCAAAAAGCAAAACCAAAATTTTATGCCAAATCAATGAAATTTTATGTCAAGCCAATAAAAATTAACCAGCTCTTACCTGGGATAAAAGCTGTATTTGTTCAGAACTATCAGCAATCAATTTAATCTTGTAAGTTACCTTTAAAAAAAAAAAGATACCAATTGTTTTAATTTTAAACATGTCTTAGCCAAAGAAACTGACATAACAACATGAAAATATGAAAAAGACAAGATGTAAGGGCGTCCTAAAGAGGTGTTGGCCGTAACCTGTACATTCATGGTAGCAGTCATTTCTCACCCTTAATGTCTGTCAGTCTTTGTTTTCCCCATCTTTTGGTTGCACTCAAATACTAGGGATTAAGATGGCAATTAAAAATAGAGAAAATTCAAGACTGATTGCTACAATCTTATTTTTTCCTCTTTAGAAGCCACTCACTAAACAGAAAAAGTTTACCATTTTTAATAACTGCAATCTCTTAAGAATTTCCATTACAATTGCAAAAAGCCTTCTCCAGCATTAAAAATTAAATCCTCCTGGAGAAATTAGTAAAGTTAAAATGGCCACTGCTTACTTTAAATTTTAAACTCCAAGTTACTTGATCTCACAAAGTGGGGTACTACCTTTGTCTTCCAAGCAGATCTAAAACTCATAACATCTGTGACCTTTATTTTATTTCAAACCCAGGTCTGGAATGTTTTCAGCCTACCTCCTCCATTACCATGTAAAAAGATCTTGTGATGTAAAATGACTAGCAATTATCTTTGCATTTTACTATTCAGAAAAGATTCTAAAATGACCTCTGGAAAACCACTTTTACAATTCAAAGATTTCTAAAACATTGACATGAATAAACAAAACCAGGATTTAAAATATTCAGTAAAATTAAGATATGCGCAACTGATGTAACACACACCTCTATCAAAGCTATTTTTAAAAAAAAAACAATTTTACTGGAATATCAAGACCGTTGTATATATGGTCAAGGAAACCAGCTTTCTTTGACATCAGATGTGCTACGTAAATATTCCGAACACTTATTTTTACGCAGTTCTGCACCTTTATAACACAAGAGCACTGCAGAACGAAGACATTCTAAAATACACAAAAGGTTTGTGCATTTTAGGTTTGTTCTCCAAACCATTAAACATTAATTCTCTCGTCAAACCATTTTTAAATTACAGACTACTCACTGAACTCTGCCATTTTTTGAAACCTGTTATCTTTAAGATACTGTTTCGTTTTGAAGCATATCTAAAATTTTATACATGCAACAAATATGGCTTCTCTTCGTCGTCCATTACTGAGCAGCCCGACTTTAATATTTACACTACCAAAAAGTAACTTCACCAGGAGGCGATTTGGTTACCAGAATATTCCGTGCTAAAAGTTTTTCTGATGATGGCTTGTGATAACATAGCTTTTTTAAACAATAAAAAACTAAGATGATTAAATTCAACTTTTAGACTCGAAACTGACTCAAGTACGTCTTTTAGCATTCAGGTGTGAGAAGTTAAGACACCAGCTCCTCACCACGACCTTTAACAAGTAGTAAACAATTTATGCTCAAGTTATCAAGGTATCAAAAGATCCTGGCATAATTACTGAGTAGGAAAATCTGAATCAAACGTCATCGCCTAATATCGTAATTATCAAATCTATTTCCATTAAACAGCTTTGGTAACACAGTGAACTTGTCTCCGTCGTTTTGGAAATAACCAGAAGGGGAAAAAAAAAGGGTTCCAACTTGCCTTTTTTCCCCCCCAACAACCTGATCACCATCAAAATAAAATTTTTTTTTAAATGAGAGCTTCAAGAACCTTCGCATTTACAGCCAGTTTTTGCAATCAGCTTTCAAAGAGTTAAAAGCCAACACCCAATTTGGGGAAGGGGGGGGAGGCTAAAGAGAGAAGAAAAATAAAAAGCAAGTTTTATTTTTGTGCAATCGTAGTCAGGGGTTCCATTGTTCTTTTAAATTCCACCATCGTAGATGAGTTCCCCAGACCCTCCGAAGAGATTAGAAAGCTCCGAGATCGGGACGAACCTGGAGGGCGTTTTCCCCACACACACACACACCACACACACACACACCCAACCTAAATAACAAAATAACTCACCGAGACGGGCAGGGGCTCCGGGGCCGCGCGCCGTCCCCCTCCGGGGCCTCCCGGGGCCCTCGCCTGCGGTCCCCGCCGCAGCCGCCCTGCTCTCGGCGGGCCCGGGGGTCCCGGTCGTTGGCCTGCGACGGGGAGGGGAGGGGGGAGGAGGACCCCCGTGCGCCCATCCCGGGGCTCGGAACCCCGGCCCTCGCCCCCGCGGCGCGTCCCGCCCCGCGCCCCCCGAGGGCCGTGCTGGGCGCCCCGGCCTCAGCGGCCCCGGCCCGCCGCCCCCTCCGGCGGCCGCGCTCAAGGACATTCGGCTTTTCCTCCCAAGGACAAAGGACAATAAAAGAAGCCGCCGAGCCGCTTACCGGGCCCGGCCGCGGCCTGCGCCGCCCTCCGCTAGGCTCGTCCTCGAATCCCCGGGGTCGGGTCCGGCCGCCCGCCCCGAGCCCCGGAGCCCGACGCGGGTCTCGCGGAGCCGCTATGGCCGCCATCGTCGTCGCCGCCGCGGAGCTTCCTCCTGAGGAGACGTCGCGGGCCCGGCCGCCCCGCGGAGCTTCGGCCGCGGGCTCCAGCCGCCACCGCGCCGCCCCGCCGGGCCGCGGCCGCGGCCGCCCCGCTCCCGGCAGCCCCCGGCGCGGTTCCCCGGCGACCCCGCGGCCCCCGGCCCCGCGGCGGAACGGCTGACAGCTCCAGGCGCTGCCGCCTCTCCGGCCATCTTGAGCCGTGTGTGTATGTGCGGGTGAGCGCGAGCGTGTGTGGTGTCTCTCCGTCTCGGCTCTCGGCTTCCCTCCTCCCCGCCCCCCTCCGCCCGCCCCACACACCACACAACATGGCCTCTCCGCTGCGGCGGCGGCTGCGGCGGCCCTGGGCGCTCCGCGGGGCTCCGGCGCGCGCCCCTCCCCCTCCCGCCTCCTGCCCGCAGCCCCGGGCCCTGCTGCGCACGCGCGCCGCGCGCCGCCCGCCACGGCCATTGGCTGAGAGAGCTTCCTGTCTTCGTTCCCCGCCCGCGGCCGCGACGCACGCTCGCCGACGTCCCCATTCCCGCCTCCCACTAGTGGTTACATCCCTCCTATTGGTTCCTTCTGACCCCACCCTCCGACACACTACCTCCGCGTGGATAGGCTTATGTTGGTGCCATTCAACCCCTGGAGTTGTTTCTGGTTGTCCCGAGAAGTCCCGGGCCCGGGATTGGCAGATGTTGAAGGCTTTGGGTTTGCAGGGGAGATGGTTTGCGTCCCGCAGTGCGGGCCCCTCCTTGGGTAGATCGAGGCTTCTTGGGAAAACTGAGACTAGGACAGAACCCCTAGTAGAAGACCTACCAGCTAATGGCTCTGCCTTTGAAAAAGAACTCAGACTCTCTTGCTTCTGAGCTCAGACTTTTGTCGTCTTGAAAAGAAGAGAAAAAAAAAAAAGATGATTGACAGGATGATGGTTTGCCCTTGGGCAAAGACATAGCTTTATGAATTTTTTTTTTTTTTACTTTTGCCTGTCTTGGGGCTTTAACTCTGGGCCTGAGCTTCTTTTGTTCGTTTGCTCAAGGCAAGGCTCTACCACTCGAGCCACAGTGCCACTTCGGGCTTTTTTGAGAAGCTTATTGGAGATAAGAGTTTCACAGAGTTTCCTGCCCAGGCTGGCTTGGAACCGCGATCCTCAGATCTCAGCCTCCTGAGTAGCTAGAATTAGTGGCGTGAGCCACCGGTGCCCAATTACGATCCCACCCCCACCCCCCCCCCCCCCAAGTAACCAGACCTGTTAGCATTTCCCTAGCCTCAGGTCCTCAGCTCCTCCCACTAGCCCCCAGATCCACCCATACCTAATGAGCCACTCCTACTCACTACCTAACTACTTCCCCTTTATCCCCAAAGAGAGAAGCTGCTATCTGGATAAGGTAGGTGCAGACGCCATGTAGCGCCCTCTCCCATGGGAACTTTGGCCCCACTAATAAACCTCCTTATGAACCTTCTTCTCCTGTCTGTGCTTATCTCTGCATGGTTCTCTGGGATGGCCAAGACATATGCTTTCAAGACCTTTCTCAGGGTCACAGAGTCAAAAACATTGATTTCATGACCAGCGCCTCTAACCTACTATCCAAATTGAAGCAATCTTTAGGCATACTATAAGAAGTGAAAAGTTGCTGGGTGCCAGTGGCTCACACCTGTAATCCTAGCTACTTAAGAGGCTGAGGTCTGAGGATTTCATTTCGAAGCCAGCCAGGGCAGGAAAGGCCTTGAGGCTCTCTGCTGAGGAGAATCTCAACTCTGGTGAGACAACCGGAAGTGACACTGTGGCTCAAACGGGGTAGAGCTGTAGCCTTGAACAAAAAAGCTCAGGGACAGTGCCCAGGCCCTGAGGTCAAGCTTCCCAAACCACAAAAAAAATTAAAATTTAAAAAAAAATGTGAAAAGCCCGTCTGGTGCCAGTGGCTCAAACTTGTAATCCTAGCTCTTCAGGGGGTGGAGATCTGTGGGCAGCAGTTCCAGATGATGGAGAATGACAACCTAAAGCACCCACCTCTCCCCCCCCCCACAGCCATGTCTTAGAATTGTTCTTGCTGCCCACCCTTCTGCATCATCTCCCCACCCCAAATCCTTGAACAAACATAACCTGCAGTTTTAGAGAGAGAGCCTGAGACCAAGGCTACCACTGATGCTGAAGCCCCTGACCAACACAGATGCTACTGAGGCCTTGAAACTCCTCAGCCAAAATAACATTGCTCATCCACCCCATCTCCATCTCACCCTATTTCCATCTGCACCCTCCACACACACACACACTGACTTCACTCATTCTGCCTAATATCTAAAGAGCCATAGTTGTAAGGGGCCAGGGGGAGTGTGCCATTTCCCCTTCAGCCATGCTGAAGGAGACTTTGTTGCTCTTCCCAAGGCTTTGTTCTGGAATAAAACCTATTAGTCTGTTGAGTTCACTGAGATATCTCCCCTTTCTTTATTCTGATACCCTTGTGACTCAGTTTTCTTACACCAAGCCAGCTGGGGCAAAAAAAAGTCTGTGAGACTCTTATCTTCAATTGTCCACCAAATCATCATCATCATTATTATCATCATCCAGAAGTAGAGCTGTCCCTAAGTGGTAGAGCCCTAGCTTTGAGCAAAAAATAAGCTCAGAGACAGCGCCCATGCCAAGTTCAAGCCCAGGACTGTCACATACAAGTGAAAATGCAAATAAAAGAATTGAGGGGCTGGGGATATAGCCTAATGGCAAGAGTGCCTGCCTCAGATACACGAGGCCCTAGGTTCGATTCCCCAGCACCACATATACAGAAAACGGCCAGAAGCGGCGCTGTGGCTCAAGTGGCAGAGTGCTAGCCTTGAGCGGGAAGAAGCCAGGGACAGTGCTTAGGCCCTGAGTCCAAGGCCCAGGACTGGCCAAAAAAAAAAAAGAATTGAAAAGTTAAATAGAGGAGAAAAGAAAAAAAGAGGTTGCTCTCACCCAATGCCAGTTTTTAGAAAATTTGCATCTTTGGGCAAGAGATGTGGAGAGAAAGAAAATAAGACCAGATAAATGTTCTTAGTTCCAATGTTCATAGTTGCTGCTGCTGTTGTTTTTGAGGAAGGGGGTGTGAGGAGACCAAAGCAAGTACTCCAGAGCCCTGCCACAGGGGTTAGAATCAAAGAGAACTAGTTCTGTTACAGGAGATTTTAGAGCCTAGATTCAGACTCCTGGATAGGTCAGCCACGTGCCGGAGTACACCCAAAAAAGAGACAAATGACAAAGAAGAGGAAAGGTATTCAATTCAACCCTAAGTGCCCATCCAGACCTTTCCTTTAGGTTTAGGTGGGAAGAAGAATTGGGAGTAGAAGTATGCATTGATTATTGAATTGAACATGTCACCGTGGTGTTCCTATGGTCCCTGTTGGCCCCCACTGGTGGTCTGGCAATTCTGAGTGTCAGGGACTGGTCAGGTGCAGCCTGGTGAAAATGAGAAGCATTGCTTCTTTGCTGATAGTCTTCCCCATCTATCCCCTCCTTCCTGGATTCTTAGGAGGCTCAAAGTGACCCACAGAAGAGACTGTCCAGAGCAAGACACCGATAACAATGTAGCCTGAGATGGCTGTTTTTAACCTGCTCTCTATTAATTCCTGAGCCCAATTAAAGAATGAGTTATTTCCAGCAAAAGCAGATATTAAGTGCCTCTTACAGGTCTAGTCACATTTATTGTCTTTTTATTGTTGTTGTTTTGTCAGTGGTGGGACTTGAACTCAGGACCCAGGTGCTGTCCCTGAACTCTTCTGTCCAAGGCTAGCGTGCTACCACTTTGAGTAACAGCTCCACTTCCAATTTTCTAGTGGTTAATTGGAGATAACGGTCTCACACACTTTCCTGCGTGGGCTGGCTTTGAACCATGATCCCCAGATCTCAGCCTCCTGGGTAGCTAGGACTACAGGCATGAGCCACCAGCACCTGGCTATAGTCCCGTATTTTTATTTTTTTTTTTTATTTTTTTTTATTTTTTTTTTTGGCCAGTCCTGGGCCTTGGACTCAGGGCCTGAGCACTGTCCCTGGCTTCTTCCCGCTCAAGGCTAGCACTCTGCCACTTGAGCCACAGCGCCGCTTCTGGCCGTTTTCTGTATATGTGGTGCTGGGGAATCGAACCTAGGGCCTCTTGTATCCGAGGCAGGCACTCTTGCCACTAGGCTATATCCCCAGCCCTAGTCCCGTATTTTTAAAGATGATAAATTAAGAAGTGATAGTGTGGGCCACCTCTTTCTGCTTCAGCTTAGGATTTCTTGACCAGCTCCAGCTGCAAGACCTTGGGTTTTTGTTATTGTTTTAGTTGTTTAAAAATCATGCCTGTAGGGCTGGGAATATGGCCTAGTGGCAAGAGTGCTTGCCTCCTATACATGAGGCCCTGGGTTCGATTCCTCAGCACCACATATACAGAAAATGGCCAGAAGTGGCGCTGTGGCTCAAGTGGCAGAGTGCTAGCCTTGAGCAAAAAAGAAGCCAGGGACAGTGCTCAGGCCCTGAGTTCACGGCCTAGGACTGGCAAAAAAAAAAAAAAAAAATCATGCCTGTAGTCCTCACAACTCTAATGGCTGAGATCTTGACAATCAAGGCTCAAAACCAACTTGTGCAGACAAATCTGAGAAGCTTCTCCAATTAAACACCAACAACCAAGAAGTAGAGCTGCAGTTCCATGGTAGAATGCCAGCCTTGAGTAAAAAGGCTCAGGGTCAGAGCCCAGGCCTTGAGTTAAAGCCTAAGAAAGGGCTGGCATGTACATATCTGTGCATGCTCACAGGCACAACAAAAACAAACAAAAAAGCGCCCTTCATCTTTGTGGGAGGCCGAGATTGGGTGCATCATAGTCTCAGGACATCCTCGGAAGGAAAGTTTGTAAGCCTCTGTCTCAATATAGAGAAGCTTGGCACTGTGGCTGGTTTGTATCTGTCATCAGAGCCACAAAAACAGGAAACCTAGAGTAGAGAGGAAGTGAGGCCCTATCCTAAAAATAACCAGCAGAAAACAGTGCTGCAGACCTGCTCCAGGGTAGAGCAGTCAAGCATGAAGTCCTGGGTTCAAATTCTACCAGCCATCCCTTAAAGAAAGGAAGGAAAGGGGGTGGGGGAGAAAGGAAGGAAAGAAGAAGGGAAGGAGGGGAGGAGGGAGAGAAAGAAAATAGGAAGGAAGGAAGGAAGGAAGGAAGGAAGGAAGGAAGGAAGGAAGGACAGCAGGCGATTTGACTCAATTAAATGGCATCAGCCACATAGGACTAATGTAAGTATTCTGGTTTTTTATAGATATTGAGTTCCTTCTATGCAACCTAGCTATGTTCTTTCCTTAATAATATTCTTTCAGCTGTAAATGAATCAGAATCCCATAGCATACACACACACACAGAGGCATGTGTGCATACTTTTTCAACAGAAGTTAAATTATTCCCATTTAATTTCCAAGACACATTCCACTGCAGTCTAACTTTGAACACACAAACCTGTAGCAAGGCTTTTATGTCTAAACAACCTAACCCTGAGCCTTTTTTCTTGGTGGTAGGGCAGCAGGGAAATCCTGGGACTTGAATGAGGGCCTTGGCTTGTCTTTGAACTATTTTTTGCTCAAGCCCAGCCTTCTACCATTTGAGCCACAACTCCAATTCCAACTTTTTGGTAATGAATTGGAGATAAGAGTTCCTCAATTTTATCTGCCCAGGCTGGCTTTGAACTATGCTCCTCAAGATCTCAGCCTCCCTAGTCTGTAGGATTATAGGTATGAGCCATCAGCACAAGACTGAACCCTTTCTTTCCCACTTCACTCTTTGTGGTGTGTTCTTGCCATGTAGTTACTCACTTGCTTTTTCTTCTGGGTTTGTTGTTGTTTTTTAATCCTACCATGACCTGAAATCCACCCAGTCTTCTCTCCACATTCATCTTCAAATAGTTCTGAACCAGAAAAATGGGGGTCCTCCAGCCTATATGAGGTTGTTGCTTTGCTGAAGATGTTCTCTTGCATCTCCTGCTGTGTGGGTCTTTGTTTTGCCAGTTGCTACCTACTTTCTCTCACAGAGGTGTTCCAGCCTGACACAAATGGCTCATGCTTGTCACCCTAGCTGCTCCTAGGTGGCTGAGATCTGAGGATCAAAGCTATTCCCAGCAAGAAAGCTTGTAAGACTCTCACCTCCAGTGAATCACCAAAAAGCCAGGCCTGGAGGTGTGGCTCAAGTGGTAGAGCACCAGCTTTAAGCAAAAAAAAAAAAAAAAAAAAAAAAAAAAAAAAAAAAAACTAAAGAACAGTGCTCAGGCCTTGTCTTCAAGCCCCAGTTCTCTCTCTCTCTCTCTCTTTCACACACACACACACACTCAGAAAAAAATGTCAGACACTGCAGGGAAGTGAACATCACCCAGAAATGGCTGTTGGCCCATGTGGATAAGGATTCCTGCTACATGAAATGGGAGGCACAGCTTTCTCCGCAGGAAACATGGCTGCCCTTACCGACCTTGCTACTGATTTCTCATGGCTGTCCCAGCATTCTTGAGGCCTCCCAGGTTTACTCCTCACTCTGGCCTCCTTTCCTCTGGTATCAATTAGAGGGGAGACCGAGATGCCCATGGGCTCTGATAGGTCCTCCTGGCTTCCGCTCCCATCCCCCCCATCCCCTGCTTTGCTCTGCAGAAAGGAGATCTCTCTCTATTGCTGCCCTTGACTCAAGTGCAGGCTTTTCCAGATGCTTGCTGTCTGCAGCAATTCCTCTGGCTCCCAAGCCTTGCCTGCAGAAGGTCTATTCTACAGCCGGCCTCTGTTCCTCCCCCCTGTGGAAATGTTTATTTATTTATTTATTTCTCAGGGTACGCTGCACACAGGCTCAAAATGCCTTTGCTAAGATAAAACAGGTGGTGTTTTAGGAGTCTGGGATATAGCATGGGCCCAAGAAGCTGTTCCTCTTGGAAAGAGGAGACATCTATACATACGAAAGGGCACTCTAGTACTGTGTCAAGAGGGACCTTATTTCAGCTGAGTTGTGTGAGAAGAGCTCTCTAGGTAGGCAGGGATTGAACTGAAGCAGCTGAGATTAAAAGAGGCAGCTATGTTTACTGACGGATGGGATTCAAGCAACAAGTAGTATACAAGCAACTCATTTTGCTTCATCTCAAATCTGCAGTTAACTTTTTGGTTTTGAAGTGATAACTCGGGTTGCAGATCAGGGTCTTGCCATGTGCCCGTGGCTCATGAGATCTGAGGATCTCAGTTCTAAGCCAGATTAGGCAGGAAAACCTGTGAGACTCTATGTTGTTGCTATGGGGTTTGAACTCAGTTTGAACTGTCCTTGTGCTCTTTGCTCAAGGCTAGCGCTCTGCCACTTTGAGCCACAGCACTACTTCCAGTTTTCTGGTGGTTAATTGGAGCAAAGGGTCTCATAGACTTTCCTGCCCAGGCTAGCCTTGAACCACAATCCTCAGATTGCAGAATGACAGGCATGTGCCACCAGCTCCCAGTGCCTGTGAGACTCTTATCTTCAACAAACTACCAAAAAGAAAAAGAAAAAAGACAAAAGTGGAGCTATGGCTCAAGTCATAGAGTGCTAGCTTTGAGCAAAAAGATGTTTAGGAACAGTACCCGGGTCCTGAGTTCACACCCCAGGACCAGCAAACTCATACACACACACACACACACACACACACACACACACACACACAGAGAGAGAGAGAGAGAGAGAGAGAGAGAGAGAGACTCAGTACCTTGTACTTTCTAAGCAAAAGCTCTACTGCATGAGTCATGCCTCCAGCCCTTTTTGCTTTAGGTATGTTTGACTCAGTGTCTCAAGCCTAAACCAAGGTTAGTTAGTCTGGAGTAAAGAGCTCCCATTCATACTTCCATCATAGATAGGGTGGCAGGTACATGCTCTATTACCCAGCTTATTTGCTGCAATGGGTTCTCCACCAACTTTCCACCTGGCATGGTCTGGAACGTCAATAATCTTGATCTCTGCATTCCAAGTAGCTGGGATTACAAACATGAGTCATTGCACCAGATCAAGACACTGTCTCAGAAACAGAACACAAAAAGTATCCCAGTGCAGTAGGTATTCCTAGATACTTGGGAGGGAAAAATCTGTGAATGAGTATTTGAGGCCAACCTGGGCACAGTTTGCAAGACTCAACCAGTGGCTGAGTATGGTAGCACACATTTATCTTTCCAAGCAAGTCCGGAAGCACAGATAGGAGGATTACAGTCCAGGCTAGCCTGGATATAAAGTGAGACTCTATTTCAAATACAAACACCCAATACAAGCTGGGTGCTGGTGGCTCACTCCAGTAATCCTAGCTACTCAGGAGGCTGAAAGTTGAGAATCACTTACGGAAATGATCCTCATAGACTTTCTTATCTCCAGTTAACTACCAAAAAAGCTGGAAGTGGAGCGGTGGCTCAAGTGTGTTAGTTTTGAGTTCAGGGACTGTGCACCGATCCTGAGTTCAAGCTCTGGGATGAGTACACAAAAAAAAAAAAAGAACAAATACAAAATCCAACCAGTCATTGTAAATAAAGCTCCATTGAATAAGTTAGGAAAATTTGGTGTTGAGTGAGTTTCAATGATTTAGTAGATCCTTGCAGCTTAGTTTAGGTCTCTCGTAAATACAGGTTTCCCTTTATTAGAGTTTTGTAAAGTAGGACGCACCCTGTATGCTCTTGGTTAAAAATAGATCATGCTCCTGGCACTCCAAAGAGTCTCTGGAACTTGGGCCTTTTATGCAATAGGCCCAGACCAGCCAACATGAAGGAGCTCACTCCTGAGAATGTCTGAAAGTTCTGCTTGGGCTCTTTCCTTTTTCTTCTCACATTCACAGAGGAGGTAGAGGATCATGCTTCAAGGCCAGTCCAGGCAAAAAGCTCATGAGATCCCATGTCAATCACTAAAAAGCTGGATCCAGTGGGGTGTGCCTGTCATCCCAGATACACAGGATACCTGCATAGGAGGGTGATCAGGCTGGCCCAAGCAAAGTAAATGTGAGACCTTATCTAAAATATAACGAAAACAATGTGGGCTGAGTGTATGACTCAAGTGGAAGAGTGCCTGACTGAGGAACATGAGGCTCAGAGTTCAAGCCCAGTATTGAAAATAAAAATAATAAAAGGCAGACAAAGGACCTCTTCTGAAATTTTCCTATTATATTTAGATGACTCTATATTCCCTGCCTCATATATGGGGTACACACGAACACACCCAAGGGAAGCTGGGAGGAGGGCACTGAATGAGTGGAAATTTCGTGGGTGAAAAAAAAAATAATATAGTAGAGAGGCCCATCAGCTACATCAGACATTGATAAAAGTAAACTGTGGCTGGGAATATGGCCTAGCGGCAAGAGTGCTTGCCTCGTATACATGAAGCCCTGGGTTCCATTCCTCAGCACCACATATATAGAAAAGGCCAGAAGTGGCGCTGTGGCTCAAGTGGCAGATTGCTAGCCTTGAGCAAAAAGAAGCCAGGCACAGTGCTCAGGCCCTGAGTTCAAGCCCCAGACTAGCAAGAGAGAGAGAGAGAGAGAGAAATAAGCAACTCATGGGAGGTGATAGGAAGGCGGGAATGAGAGGGAAAGAGGAAACAGATGTTACTAAACAAGAGGAAAGAAATGTATATATCACTCAAATTGGAAGAAATGTGTGTTTTTTGTTTTTGTTTTTTTTGGCCAGTCGTAGGCCGTGAACTCAGGGCCTGAGCACTGTCCCTGGCTTCTTTTTGCTCAAGGCTAGCACTCTGCCACTTGAGCCACAGTGCCACTTCTGGCCATTTTCTGTATATATGGTGCTGAGGAATCAAACCCAGGGCCTCATGTATACGAGGCAAGCACTCTTGCCACTAGGCCATATCCCCAGCCCAGAAGAAATGGTTTTATTGTTAAAGTTCATAGACTTCGTAAGCTTTGTAGAGTAGAATGATGATTTTCATCATTGTGGAGGTTAAAATGTGTAGTAAGAAACTCAATTTCAAAAATGTTGCAATTAAGGATAATGTGGCTCAAGTGGTAAAAGTGCCCCAAGTTCAAACCCCAATGCTGCAAAAAACAGATACAGTTTTTTAAAAAGTTACAAGTAAATAGTTCCCCTCATGGCAGAATTTAACAGTAAAGATTTTTTGTGTGTGTGTGTGTGGGGGGGAATGTGAGTGGAGATGGAAGTTTCTGTAACTAATAATAATAACGGTAAAAAAAAATTTTAGACTGCAAAAATAAATAAATAAATGGCTGAAGAGCTTAGGGCTTGTTATCTTCAGCTGTGGGACACAACCCCCATTCAGCCATGGGGTGGGTGGGGGGTGGGGGGTGGGGTCTGGTAGAACCCAGTAAGGCTCCCAGCCTCCTCTGGAGTCATAAAGGGCAACTTGACACAAACCCTCACATTGCCCCACCATTGTCAACCGTCAAACATCCAACAAGCAAGCTGGGCACTGGTGACTCGCATCTGTTACCCTAGCTACTCAGGAGGCTGAAATCTGAGGCTTGAGGTTTGAAGCTAACAGGGGCAGAAAAGCCCATGAGACTCTTCTCTCTGATTAACCAACAAAAAGCAGAGGAAGTGGGGTTCAGAGGTAGAGTGCCAGCCTAGAATGAGAAAGCCAAGGGAGAGGGAGAGCTTCTGAGACAAAGCCCCCGTACCAAAAAGAAACCTATGGAAAATTCTGGAAGTAATACACTGCAGTTCGGTGGGCAGGATGCCAGGAAGTTACTGAGTAGGGGAGACACTGAGGAGATCTTGCAGCTGGAAGAGAAGGCTAGGTAAGAATTATAACTCCCCTTAGGTGCGGTTTTATTGCTTTACCGCAGGACTGCAGTCTTAACTCTTTCCTCGTCCAATTCTCCAGTGCAGTCTACTGATTTACATCAGGTAAGAATGCAATGGCTTTGTCACCGTGAACTTTATTTCAACACGGCATGAGAAAGAATATTACTTGCAGGACCTAATTCTCTCTATTATTGTTATTATTTTTATTATCATCATCATCACCATTGCTCGTATTGGGGCTTGAACCCCAGCACCTCCTTACCCCCAGCCATTGTGGTTCCTCTGTTGCTAGGATAATAGGCATGTGCCAACTTATTCAGCAATTGGTTGACATGGAATCCTGTGAATTTTTTGCCATGGCTGGCCCGAAACACTGGTCCCTAATCTGCTTTCCACTTAGCTAGAGCTACTGTGCCCAGGTTGAATTGGATTTTTTTATTTTTTAATTTTTGCTGGTCCTGGGGCTTGAGCTCAGGGGTTGGGCCCTGTCCCTGAGCTGCTTTTGCTCAAGGCTAGCACTCAACTATGTGAGCCACAGCACCACTTCCAGCTTTTTCTGTTTATGTAATAGTGAGGGCTTCATGCATGCTAGGCAAACACACTACCACTAAACCACATTCCCAGCCCCCTTAAATTGGATTTTTAAGTAACCACGATAAAGTCTCAGAACTGCCAATCAATCCATCAATCAATATTGTCTAGCTCAGATTTGAAGATGGAATTAATTCTCAACCTACCTTTACAAAGAAGCATGAAAACAATTCCATTTACTGACAGACTATTAGTGTAACCTGAACTTCTCTTCCATCCCATTGTAGCTCTTGAAAAGATTTACAGTGCTCAAGCCCTGAGTCCAAGGCCCAGGACTGGCAAAAAAAAAAATAAATAAATAAAATAAAACAACATAGAAAAGTAAGTACTCAAAGGTTTCTAATAGACTATTCTCAAGAACAGATTGCATAAATGGCTGCAAACACTTCAGGAAAAGCCAAACTCACCAATTCAAAGAAATATACTGTAATAACCATGAAATTCCACTAGCCACCTGTCAAATTAGCAAAGGCAGAAAAATGAAACAACTTGTGGATGTTAGGTCTTATTTGAAAACAATGTAGCAATCACTGAGAGCCCTTTGGCCTAGTACTTCCTGCTCTGAGGAAGTACCTATCTAAAGACCAGTTGATAGTTCACCTTGCTATATGAAATAACTATGTATAGATAATTTAAATGTATTTAAGATAGAGGGAAATTGCTGGGTGCTAGTGTTCAAGCCTGTAGTCCTACCTACTCAGGAGGCTGAGATCTGAAGATTGCCATTTGAAGCCAGCCTGGATAGTGGGTAAGACTCTTCAAATAACCACCAAAAAGTCAGAAATGGAGGTGTGACTCAGGTGGTAGAGTTCCAGCATTGAGTGAAAAAACAAAGGAACAGTGAGTGCCCAGGCCTGAGTTCAAGCCCCAGTATGGGCACACACAAAAATACAACTTTGTCTCCAATCTCAACTTGCCACCCAGCTGGAATGACAGAAATGCCCTATGGTGCTATTGGTTGAGAAGAGGGGTCTTGCGAATGCTTTGGCCGGCCTCCTGATCTCAGCCTACCAAATAGCTGGGATTACAGACATGAGTCACAACACCTTCCTAGTACTGGAGTTTGAACTCAGGGCGTGTCTCAAGTGCTCTCCCACTTGAGTCAGACCTTGGACCTTTTATTCTTTTAGTCATCCTTCCGGTCGGGTCTTAAGTTTTTGCTCAGGGTTGACCTCAGGCCACAATCCTGCCCATGCCTCCAACATAGCTGGGATGACGGGTGTGCTCCACCACAGCCAGTTAACTGACTGAGATAGGGGCATGCTGACTTTTGGCCTGGCCTGCTCTCAAATGGTAATGGCTTCCACCTCAGCCTGGCGGAGAGCTGGGATTGTGCAGGCCTGGCCTAACACATCTGGCTGTGTCCAAATTTTAAAAGCCCACACTTATTTGATCTATTTTTCAAAGAGATCTGTGTTCAAGTGTTTTTCAATTCACAGATGTTTCACGTTCCAGCATGTGGAGAGGTCACCAAGGGAGGGAAAAGACCGATTTATGCTGTGTGTGCATGTGTATGTGTGTGTATGCCTGTCCTAGGGCTTGAACTTGGGGCCTGGGCACCATACTTGAGTTATTTTTGCTCAAGGCTAGCGCTCTGTGGGTGGGCCTCGTCCAAGCAGTTGAAGGCCTGAATAGAATAAAAACTTCTCTGTCACAACTCCTGACTCCATCCCCTTCCCAGGGAAACCTGGGAATTCTGCCAGCGGAATTGAACTTGGAATTGAACCACAATAAGTTCTATCTTAAGTCTCCAGCCTGCTAGCCAAATCTGCCGATTTTGGACTTGTTAATCACAAGTTGATTCCTGAAAATAAATCTACTAGGCATATATCCTATTGGTTCTGTTCTATTAAAAAACAATAACAACTGTAATAGGGAGGTCAGATCTGGCCAGTGCCATCATTAGCTGTGGAGGAACTTCAGGTTGACTCCAGCTCAGATTAGAGCAGAAGCCAACTCCATCTTCACTAAGATCTCCCCCACCCTATCCAGGGAAGTTCCCCTTTACTGTGATAAGATTGTGTAAACTGCTTGACCACTTGAAGCATGGAAAGTTCAAGGAACGTTCAAGGTTAAACCCGTGCCCTCCTATAAGTAGGCGTATCCACCTGCATCATGTGAGCCCCGCCAAATCCATGCACCAATTCTAACTAGAATGATAGGTTGGTTCAACAGATACTATGAGGCAGACTGTAACTCTATTGGCCACCTGCATGCGGCCTAGCATGCTCTGTAAGTGTTGTATCCTCATTGGCTGCCTGCGTATGGTAAGTTTGACTGTGATGTTTGCCTTATAACCAGGCTGGAAGGCCACACGGATGCGCGGTTCCAGCTCCCGAGTCTGGGCCCTGATCCTGCACACATGGTCGGCAGTTTCGGCTCCCAAGTCTGGGCTGCGACCAAGGCCGGTCAGTTCACTTTTTGTTCACTTTTTACTTCCCCAATAAACCTGTCTTTTTGTCATCTTGTAGCTGGAGACTGTGTGGTGGACTACTGGGGGAACCAGGAATCTCCTCCCTTGGGGGGGACCCCATTTCATTGTAGCCAACCCCCACTCTACTTCAAACAACAACAAAAAAAAACCCCTAACTTAGCCTGATTTCCCAGTACTACCAACACCACCAAACAAAAGGCTTCTAGAAGATACTGCTTATGGCCCAAAATTGCCAGTGTGAATTTCATGCAACGTAGCTTTGACATTCTTTCACATTGTTTGTGTGTGTATGTGTATGTGTGTGTGTGTGCGCGTGTGAAGGTATGTGTATGTGTGCTACACTGGGACTTCAACTCACAGCCTGAGTTTTTTCTCTTAAGGATGGCACTCTACCAACCCAAGCCACAGTTCTACTTTTGGTGTTTTGTTGGTTAATTGAAGATAACAGTCTCACAGACTTCCTTGCCTGGGTTAGCTTCAAACCTTGATCACCAGACCTCAGCTCCCTGAATAGCTAGGATGGCAGGTGTGAGCCAAGGTGCCAAACCCCAGCATTCCTTCTTACTAGGCAAGGACTCTACCACTTGGCCACATTCCCAGCCCCTGGCCTTCTAATAGCCGGCCGTGTGTGCTGACAGAGGCCGTCTCCAAACCCTCTGACAAGGCCTCAGATCCTGGAGGCTTGAACAGGACTCATAACACACCTCATTCAGAAATTTGTCACAAAGGAACTATGTTGTTACCTCACAAGTAAATTACTGGAAAATATGAGTCAGCTCAAGGCAAACAGACTGTCAGCTTGTAAAACTTAATTATGTTTTTAACGCCATAAACGAGTTTCAAGTAAAGACACTGGAAAATACCCAGTTTCCAGCATGAACTGAAAAAAAAAAATAAAATTCAAAAACGTGAATTGCCAGAAGGCCAAGTTCCAGTGTGTTAGGAAATGAAGCTAATTTCTGTGCATGTGTGTGTGTGTGTTACATCTATGCACTAGGACTTGAACTCACAACCTTCTGCTCTTAGCGTGTCTCATTCAAGGCTAGCACTCTACCCCTTGACCTCTGTCTCCCTCCACTTCTGGCTTTTATGATGGTTAATTGGAGATAAGAATCACCCTTGTCCTGCCTGGGCTGGCTTTGCCATATTCAGACTCATCCTCTCCAGTGTCGAGGTCAAATGTCTTGATTCATAGGTTTGTTCTCTGAATGCCTATCTTAGTTCTGCATTCGATTTGCTCAGTTGCCTGGTACACAACAGACCCGAAAAGTCAAAATTGGAATAAGGGAAAAACCTACGGGGGGTGGGGGGGGGGAGAGAGAAAGAGAGAGAGAAAGAGAGAATGTGGAAAGAAAATAGGGCTTAAGGTTTGGTTTTTTTTTACCCTTTCAGTGCAAGGGGGAAAAAAAGAGCACTTGAGCTCAAAGACAAAAGCTCCCTGTGTAAGCCGTG
The DNA here is from genome assembly GCF_023159225.1 of Perognathus longimembris pacificus. Taxonomy (NCBI): domain Eukaryota; kingdom Metazoa; phylum Chordata; class Mammalia; order Rodentia; family Heteromyidae; genus Perognathus; species Perognathus longimembris. The sequence continues at coordinate 34,075,840 of NC_063180.1, read as the reverse complement.
GACAGCTGCACTTGAACTAAATATATCCTGGGCAGTGTTAGCATTTCTCCACCCCTCTCCATAGCCAATCCCATGGGGGACAAACAGCTCAGAGGCCCCAGCGACATAAACTGGCACTGCTGAGGTACAGCTTTGAGCACTGCTAGCCTGGGCCTCCTGCTCTTGGGGGGGGCGTGCTAGGAGATGACATTGAGCACTCTCTGCAGCTCAGCTCTGCACTGCAGATGGGGAGGGGAGGAGGCCTTTGGGGAGTTAATGCAGTCTCCTGCACCTGGAATTCCTGTACTACCTGGGCTTGAATGACTCATTGTTTCCCTCTTGGCTCTGGCTGAGCCAAGAAGAGTTTCTTGGTGTAAATAACCAATGCAAAGACATTTTTTCCCCTCCCTCAACATAAGCAATTATCTAAAATGGAAAATAGGAACGGGGAGACAAGATGATTTCTTCTGCCAAAACAGGAGCCAAGTTTTTACTACTGCCTTGGAGTTGGTCTGTGGGGAGACAAAGGATTTCAACGCACTGCTAACAGAAAAAGGGCCCCAAAGCCAGGGCTCTTTGGTTGTGGTTGTCATGGTTCTAGAAAAGGGAGCAGACTTAGTTGAAAGCTCTGGCTTGTGAAAGCTGGGATCTGACTGCAGTATTGGAGTTTAGTGACGTTACCTAAGATCTATATAAATGAAAAGTCTGCTGGTTAATTTTCCCTTGGCTAAATATAAGGTGTGCATATAACAAACTCTGCTCCGCCCCTCCCCATCTCTAAAGGGATTAGGTCCCACCGCACAGCTGCCTGAACTGCATCCTGCCTTACTCTCACCTAGCTCTATGCTCCTTGAGGTCCTGGATCTCTTGATCTTCATGTGGATTGTGGACCATTTGTTTCATGCGAGAGCCATGTCAGCTCAACAAAAGGTGAAGAAAGCCAGAACTTTCTCTTTCTGCAGTGGATTATAAACAATTCTCTTTCTTTGCCCCCTTTCTTCTATATACCTCTCTTTTTGTGCGTCTAAAAATATTCCAGGGGGCTGGGGATATGGCCTAGTGGCAAGAGTGCCTGCCTCATATACATGAGGCCATGGGTTCGATTCCCCAGCACCACATATACAGAAAAAGGCCAGAAGTGGCGCTGTGGCTCAAGTGGCAGAGTGCTAGCCTTGAGCAAAAAGAAGCCAGGGACAGTGCTCAGGCCCTGAGTCCAAGCCCCAGGACTGGCAAAAAAAAAAAAAAAATCCAGGGGCTGGGAATGGGGCCTGGTGGTAGAGTGCTTGCCTAGCATGCTTGAAGCCCTGGGTTCGAGATTCTCAGCACCACAAATACAGAAAAAGCTGGAAGTGGCGCTCACTGTGGCTCAAGAGGTGGAGTGCTAGCCTTGAGCAAAAAGAAGCCAGGAACAGTGCTCAGGCCCTGAGTTCAAACTCCAGGACTGGCAAAAACCAAATATTCCAAGCTGGGCACCTGTGGCTCATGCCTCTGATCCTAGCTACTCAGGGGGCTGCTATCTGAGGATCCCAGTTTGATGCCAGCCCATGCAGAAAACTCCTAGTGAGATTCTTATCTCCAATTAGCCACCAGAAAACCAGAAGCTCCAAGTAGCAGCCTTGGGCTGAAAAAGCTCAGGGACAGCACTCAGGCCTTGAGTTCAAGTCCATGACCCAGAAAAATAAACAATTCCATCCAGGCATCTGAGGCTCACTCCTATAATCCTGACCACTCAGGAGACTGAGAATTATAGCTCAAAGCACGCTGGGGTAGACAAAGCTGAGAGACCCTTATCTCTAGTTAGCAAAAAGCCAGAAGTACAGGTGGGATTCAATTGGCAGAGCACCAGCCTTGAGCAGAAAAAGCTTAACAGCACCCAGGCCTTAAATTCATACCCCTCTACAAGCACACACACACACACCCCTACTAAAACAAATCCAAGGGGGAAAATATTCTGAAAGAGCCAGTGCTGATGGCTCACAATGATTATCCAAGCTACTATCCAAGAGATCTGAAGAAGATCACTGTTTGAAGTAAGCCCAGGCAAGTCTATGAGGTGGTTTTTTGTTTTGCTTTTTTTTTGGTCTTTTTTTTTAATCTTTGTGACAGTCCTGGTGCCTGAATGCTGTCCCTGAGCTTGTGTGCTCAAGGCTAGTGCTACCACTGAAGTCACAGCTCCACTTCTGGCTTTTCTGGTAGTTAATTGGAGATAAGAGTCTCAGGGATTTTCCTACCTGGGCTGGCTTCTTTCGAACTGTAATCCTCAAACCTCAGCTTCCTGAGTAGTTAGGATTACAGGCGTGAACCACCAGTGCCAGGCTGGCACACCAAGTTCTTACCTCCAAGGACTTCACAGTCTAATAATCATAGTAAGTGTGTCATGCTGAATCTGGGTACAAACTGACTTTTGAAGAGAAGAAAACAACAACAGGTATTTTAAAAGGGGGGACACAGCCAGGGGCATCATTCTCCTAATTATAGAGTTTCTGTAGTTCATCACCATAGCGCAGTTTCAAGCATTCTTGCTGAGCTAGTTTAACAAGAATAACCAGATAACCTCATTTGAAGACACAGCCAATTCTCCAGGCAAAAGCCCCTTGCCACCAAAAGGCAAATCACCATGGCTGTCACACTTGGTGGATCTCCCCTGATTTTTCTTTTCTCCACTTGAGTGTGTGTGTGTGTGTGTATTGGTTGTTTGGGCAATTTTTTTTTGGGGGGGGTGGGTTGTACTGGCATTTGAACTTGGAGCTTTACGCCTTCTTAGGCAAATACTCAAAGTTAGAATAATAAGCAAATATTGACCCTGAACACACTTGAAGTGGGCATACAACTCTTGCTTGAGGCTCAGCACCATGGCGTGCAACGGGCTTTGTTCTTGGTGCAGAAAAACAGCGACGCAAACCATTATAGAAACAGACAGACTGGGAGCCCGAGGGAGGGGGGAGTTTGTATCTGGGCAACGGAGGCGCGCTCCTCTCTGCGCAGGCGCACTGCAGCGCCTGCCGCGTGGGCGGGGCTGGCAAGAGCTGTGGAAAATTACCGCAGTTTCCTCTTAAAGGGGCCGACACCTTTCCTGCCCAAAGCCTCGGTGCTGGTGGTGCTGGCTGAAATGATGGCATGGGAGTTGCAGTGTGCATTTTATTTTCCTCGGGGAATGGTAGCTTTATGTATCTTCTCTGAGGAAATAAGATTCAGTTCCGAGTCAACCTGCCTAGAACTGGGTACAGTTGGGAATGGACAGGTTTTGTGAAAAATCAAGTGAAAACAAAAATGCTAAAACCATGGGTGGGGGCTGGGGGGGAACTCTGAATCCTAAAATACTGAAATCGAGCTACTGATCACAGACGTGGGGAGCAACTTCATGAGTACAAGTCACACTGAATATGCAACCAATTTTAAAATGGGTTCTGAAATAAGGAAAATTTATTCTGACAGTGACAAGTTACAGAAAGCTAAAAAAATACCACACAAAGAAAGAGAGAAGCAAAAATAAAAACAAACAAACATAAAAACAGGTTAAGAACTAGAACCAGGATCAAGAGTTAGGACAGGATCAGGAGACATCCTTTCCTTTATAAATCACATTTGTAGCAGCATAAATCCCAGAGATTTATCATTTTTGCTTCCTGATATTTTTGGGGTTGGGGGTAAAAAAAAAATTGTCGAGTTGGAAGCTTTGGGGACATACACAAACGAAAGAATAACTTACTGCTGTCTTATTTTTCTGAAATAGCAAGTAACGATGATCTGGGCAGGATATATTCTGTTCTTCCTGGCTCTGAAATTAAACTTCCCCGGTGATATTTACTGGAAACCTCTCAGAATGAAAAAGAAATATTGGTCTCTGGGAAGGCCAGGTGTTGACAGATCAAATATCTCTTCCTTGCATTTCTAAAGAGAAAACCTCACCCTTCCTTGGTTCTCTCAGTTGATGGCTTGCTCTATGGTAGATGTCTCTTGTCAACTACCATTATCTATGCTTTACCCCCCCCCCCCCCCAGCATCCTAGAACAATCACCGTGAATTTTCCAGAAGTAGGGAGGTTATGTTCCCATCCTACTGCGGCCTTAGCAAATCTACTTACCATTCTGGGTCTGAGCCCTGCCTCCTTATGTCTCTGATCTGTGCTATATTAAGTCACATTACATCTCTCCCCTAAACTGATTTTCTTTCACCTACCTCTCCCTTTCTCCCCTATTGTAAAATCTCTGGGATTTCAGTGCCATGTTGTAATCTCTGAAGGATGCTTGGTCATATTTGAATCTTCAGAAAATATTTTTGCTGTGTTCAGCTTATGAGTTTTCAGGATGGAAATGTGAAAAGCAGAGGGTCAGGTTATCTTGCTTTCTAGAACCACAGAAGAAGAATGAATGGTTACATAGAAGAAAAGACAAGCTATCAGTTTTTCACCCTTCTTTGGGACAATGTGGTTTGTTGAAAGGGGAACTGTGCCTTTAAAGGAATAATATGTGTGGTGAAGTTCACTTCGTGAACTTCCCCCAACCTGGGTCTACCTCTTTATTTATTGGTGCTATAAAGCCTGAAATCAGTAATCAGGTAGGAGAAAATCAGATAAAGAAAGAGTGTCTTATAGACTGAACAGCTCTGCGGGGGTTTCCACAAATCTAGAAAAGTCTTTCCTCCCTTGTAGATGAGAAATAAAAAAAAGGCAGAGAATTCAGATTGGGTCATCAGAATCTTCCTTCTTAATCCAACACAGCTAGATGGCAAAGAAACCAAATTAATATAAATTCGAATTTCATTCTGATTTTAAAAATATAAAAACGGTCTTTGAAGAAAGCAAAGACTTAAACATGGTGTTTAACATTTTTAGGAAGCAAATTCCAGGACTGGGAAACAAAACAAAAAAACCTTAATAAGCAGAGCTGGAGGATTTTAGTTGCCTGGTTATTATGTACAGGTAATAAATTGCATTGCTTATGAATTACTGGCTAGACAAAATTTGCGATTAAAAACGGATTAAAAATATGTTAATATCCACGGATGTTAGTACCACAGATTAAAAATAAGTTAATATCAAATTTGAATTTCTAGGAAATTGTGTATCTTTTAAAATCATTTTTTATTATAGGTAGTGTTTAGAATATGTGGTTCATATGAAACTTACATTTACCCGGGCAAATTGCATGTTAATTTGTTAAATCTAGCAATCTGCCAGGAATTGGTGGCTCAGGCCTGCAACTTCTCAGGAGGCAGAGATGTGAAAATCACAATTTGAAGCACGGGCAGAAAACTCTGAAAGACTCTTATCTCCAATTAACCACCCCAAAAGCTGGAAGTGGAGCTGTGGCTCAAGTAGTAGACCACTAGCCTTGAATGAAAAACAACCAAAAAACTAAGGGTCACCATCCTAGCCCTGACTTCAAGCCCCAAGAGTGGCAAAAACTAACAAACCCTAGCAATCCTTCTTTGATCGTTTAGGGAAGGCTCGTAATTAGGTCTCTCCTGAAGTAGCCAAAAAGCATTTAATTCAGTGGCAGCTGAGGTTTTAACATGATTGGCAACCCAGGGGTATGTACATGCCCCCTGTCAGGCTTTCCCCAGCCTCTACTAGGACCCAGCCCCTTCCTATTCCAGGAAGAGAAAAAACCCTTGCCTTTGAACAAAAAAACCCTTGCCTTTGAACAGCACTGACTTCTGTCAGTTCTAGCATGTAAAATAATCGTTGCCATAAATGGCAGGTGATCCTGTGTGAAATAATAAGATACCCCAAATGGCAGGTGATCGCACCATTCTTCCGGAGGCCAGTGGGAACATCAAACTGAGCTTCCCCGAAAAAATTGGGAGCAGAAACAGGAAGTGACTCAAAGGATGCTACTCTGGCCATCAGTTTTACCTTTCTGCCCAGCTAGATTGGGTCTGAGATACTAGGGCCTGAACTCAACACCTTTTCCGGTCAAGGCTAGTAGTCTACCCCTTGAGCCACAGCTTCACCTCTTGCTTTTTGCCGGTTCACTCAAGAGTCCAGTCTCATGGACTTCCTTGCTGAGGCTGGCTTTCAAATGCAATCCTCTTAGGTCCGTTTCCTGAGTAGCTAGGATTACCAGTGTGAGCCACTGGCACCTGGCCCTACTGTGGCTTCCTACTAGTGGCTGGATCCTACCTGGGCCATCTACAAAAGGAGACCCATCTCTTTTCGAAGCATCGCTTAGCAACTATATCCAGGGATATCCTTTCTAAAGGATGCCTGGCCTGAAGCGTGTGTGTGTGTGTGTGTGTGTGTGTGTGTGTGGAGGGGGGGGTGTTCCATAATTCCCAGGGCTTCCCCACTCACAAGGGCCTCTCTGATTTTGTTACCTCAAAACAATACAACCCAAAAAGAACTGGTTCAAGCAGATAGGGGGATTTCTCATTGAAGCCTTAAAAAACCCAAAGCTTTTGAGTTTTTGTTATTGTTTTCTTTTTCTTATTTTCTTCCTCCTGGCTGCATGATCTCATCCCTAGTTTATCAACAAGCGCTTGACCTCCGATGAGCCACCAGCAAACTCACGAGTGGGGCTGTGGCTGCCACTAAGGCTGGCGTGGAAGAGCTCGGGGACGGCGCCCCAGCTCTGCGTTTGCGTGTCCGAATCCACGGGTCTCCCTCATTCCAAATACACTCCCCTCCCCCACTCTCCGGCTTCCACCCCCCCCTTTGTCACGTGAACCCGGGATGCCCGGAGGCGGGGCCGCAGGGTGGGACCGCGTTGGGGGGTTGGGGGCGCCAGAGACCTGGGGGACCTTGGATGCCCCGAGGCGCCCACATTGGGGCGCAGACTCCCCGGCACTGCCGGGGGACAAGCCCGGGTCCTCCCGGACGCAGGGCCCCACCAGCAGGGGCCCGGAGGAGCCTGGATGCCAGAGATCATGTCCTCAGCCCGACGAGTGCGTTCCAGTGAGCGCCAACCAAGACTCCGAAGCCCATGGAAACCCCGTGGCCTCCGTCCAATTGGCCCCCTAACGAGAAAGGGGGCCGCGGGCATTGCCCCAGACCCGCGCCACACCTCCCGCCGAGACCACGCCCCGCGTGGTGGCTCCGCCCCCCGTGCTGTTTCCCCCCCCCCCTCCTGCCCTGCCGGCTGGCCACGTGGCCCGCAGTTCCGGAAGAGAAAGCCTCGCCCTGACTTCCGGCTAGACCGGCTTCAGCCGGTCTCGATAGGCAGACGCGCGGCTGCCCCCTGGTGGCCCGACGTGGAGTCCCTGGCCACGCCCGGCCTCACCCGCCCGGCTCCGCCATTTCCTCCCGGGCGGGCTGCACGTCCACACTTGCGTGGGGGGGTGGGGGGTAGCTGGCTTGTGCGCATGTGCTGGCCGGGGCGGGATCCTTCCCCACCCCCCATCCTCTAGGCCTTATTGTAAGTAAACTGAGTCACCCATACTGGGATGCACTGGATGGGCAGGGCGGTGTGCACTTGACCTTGGGTGATCTGAGGATCATGGCTCCAAGCCAGCCCCGGGCAGGAAGTCTGTGAAACGCTTATCTCCCATTACACACACACACAGGCCAGCAGTGGAGCTGTGGCCCTGAATTCAAGCCCCAGGACAGGCACCAACCCCCATCCCCCCTCCCCCCCAAAAAAGGCAAGCACTGAAGGCTGGAAGTTCAATTCCCAGAGTCTTAGGTTCAGTTCACCAGCAGAGAGCTGGAAGTGGAGGTGTGGCCTAGGTGATAGAGTGCCAGCCTTCAATAGGAAAAGTCAAGCAAGAATTCTGAGGCCCTGAGTTCGAATCCCCAGTACGCATGTCAGTGTGTTATGTACTGCATACCCTGGTGGGCCCGGAACCATAACAGTAGTCAATGGCACTCAGTCAGTTGGGCTAGGAGCCTTTAGCTGTGCAGAGCACCACGGGGATGGTGACTAGGGCTGGGCTTTTAAGGGCAAGTATTGTTATGCCTACATTTCCGGTCCCCAAAGACCACCAAGGAGCCGATACTGATGCAAACGCACCAGAGTCTTTATTGCAAGCTCGAGCCTGGATTCCCAACCGTCATGACACAGCGGATCTGGATTGCGAGTCCCCACCATCAGATAGGCAGGGTTTTTATTGTGATTACAACAGGGGCAGGGTATTTCCAACTTGGCAGATACTTGATTGGATGGCATTTAGCAACGAAGTCTTGTGTCTATTTCTATTGGCTATCTACCCTTTCAGTTATCTATTTTGGCTTTGCTATCGGGAACTGGCCTCGATATCAGGAATTGACAGCAGGTGGTCACGTAGCACTGATGCAGGGGGTTAGTGCAGGGGGTAGAGCAAGTCACAAATGGGTTAAGCAAGCCGTTTACCGAAGCAGAATATTGCGGTCAGGCTGACCTAGTACCAACTTTATTTTAACAATTGCGACCATGTTTTCCCATTACCACTAAGCAAGCTTGAGCGGGCTAAAACAATCCAGTACTCAATCATAAGTAAACCAACCTGACAGTTACCATGGCATTTCTACTACTATTATGGTTATTTCTATAGTCTATGACTATGATCATTTTTTACTGTCCGTTACCATGGTTGCTACCCAGGTATAGCGGTGAACAAGTGCTCCCTACATTTTTAAATGTCAAACTATAAGAAACTAGTATCACGGGTGGGGGTGCAGCCCTATATCATGGAGTCATCACCAGAGTTTAGAAGCTGTTATAATTTTAACACTAAAACTTATATTTAGTTACTCCAGTTTTCAGGTCAGCCCTAACAGGTTTCTAGTTTTTTCCCAGGGCAGTCTGGACTATTCAGCCTCAGCCTGTTCAGTTAGTGGGGTGGACCTACTAACTTCTTTTCTGGCCTGGCCTCCATCTTTCTTAGTAGCTAGATTCACAGGTGTGCGGCACAGCTTAAACCTGTTTTCCTCTTTTTGAAATGACCTTTTGTTGCCCTCCGTTCCTCCTGTTTCTCTTGAATATTCTCACACTTTTCCTGGAACCCAGCCTACTCTGCCACGCCTCTTTTCCTCACTGATCTCTAGAGATTACAGTTCTTTAACTGGTGAGTGTCACACCCCGCCCCTCCCCCCAACTCTAAATCTTGCAGTCAAATGCAAATCAGACCTTGTCTAATGCACACGTAGTCTGAGCCCTAACCCTCACTTCTCAGCAGGCTTAAAATCCTCCAGGGGCCTCCTTCTGGCTTTGGGTTAAGAACCCATGTTCCCACACTAGCTAGGCTACCCGGCCCTGCAAAGCCAGGTCCTAGGGGTTCCTCTGTGGGGGGGCGGGGGCAAGCCTCCCTGCTCCCCTCTTGTGCCTTGTGCAGGCTCTTCCTGGGCACCCCCTTCTTTCCTTCTCCTACCACCCCCTGCTCTCCTTCCCATCTTGGCTCCTCCAGCCTTTTCTCCTCTCTTATTCAGGGGACGCCTTCTTCCTTTTCGACCAGGCCAGCTTCGCTATGCTTTGCAGTCCCAAAGTACTGTGTGTCGGTGGGCACGGAATAGATATTTACTGATGGATGAATGAATACATAGGTGTAGGGGTTTATGCAGAACGAGCCCTAAGGAGCCTTCTTCATTACCTACTGTACTCAGTGCCACCACTTCCCTCTAGTGGTGACTCCCATTGTTGCACCAAGCCAAGGTCTGCCTTGTACTCCTTGGGTGGAGTGTGTGTGTTGGGGGGGGGGGGGGGGACGACACTGGATTCTCTAGTGAGGTGGTTTTTAAATTCTGTGCGTCAGACTCAATAGTGGTTATTTGAGCAGATTGTTGCAACCATCCCTGAAATGTCTGATTTTGTAGATCTGAGGCAAGGCCTGAGGATTTGAGTCTCTAGCAAGCTCTCAGCTAATGGGACACCACCCAGGGCTTGGACAACCAGTAGAACAGTGACACAAATTTTTCTTCATCCTTTCCTCCCTCCCTCCCTCCCTCCCTCCCTTCCTTTTTTCTTTCCCCCACCTGGGCCTTGAACTCTAAGCATGGGCACTGTCCTTAAGCTCCTTTTGCTCAAGGCTAGCAGCACTCTACCACTTGAGCCACAGCACCACTTCCAGCTTTTTCTGTGATTAATTGGAGATAAGAGTCTCAGGGGGCTGGGAATATGGCTTAGTGGCAAGAGTGCTTGCCTGGTATACATGAAGCCCTGGGTTCGATTCCCCAGCACCATGTAAATAGGAAATGGCCAGAAGTGGCACTGTGGCTCAAGTTTGCAGAGTGCTAGCCTTGAGCAAAAAGAAGCCAGGGACAGTGCTCAGGCCCTGAGTTCAAGCCCCAGGACTGGCAAAAAAAAAAAAAGTCTCAGGGACTTTCCTGCTTGGCTTTGAACCACAATTCTCAGATCTCAGCCTCCTAAGTATCTAGGATTACAGGAGTGAGCCACTGGCGCCAGGCTTCACTGCTTGTTTTTTTTTTTTTCCTTGAGCCACAGCGCCACTTCTGGCCGTTTTCTGTATATGTGGTACTGGGGAATCGAACCCAGGGCCTCATGTATACGAGGCAAGCGCTCTTGCCACTAGGCCATATCCCCAGCCTCTAAGATTCTTTACTTGTCTATTTCCCATCCCAACTCTTAAGTACAGAAAGAAATACCAAGGGGCTGGGGATATAGCCTAGTGGCAAGAGTGCCTGCCTCGGATACACGAGGCCCTAGGTTCGATTCCCCAGCACCACATATACAGAAAACGGCCAGAAGTGGCGCTGTGGCTCAAGTGGCGGAGTGCTAGCCTTGAGCGGGAAGAAGCCAGGGACAGTGCTCAGGCCCTGAGTCCAAGGCCCAGGACTGGCCAAAAAAAAAAAAAAAAAAATACCAAGAGCTACCAGAATGAACTTGATTTACCCTTATTACATGTGATACTTAGTAGCTGTTAAAAAGGAGACCATTCATATCAACTGTTCTACAGAAATAGCTCAACAATGATGGCTTGGGAGATGCCCAAGATGGCATTCAGGCCCAATTTCCACTAACATATCCCCAGCCCCACACTGCTTGTTTTTTGAGATAGGGTTTTGCCTCCTTGCACATGCCTGGACCACAATCTGCCTACTTTTGGCTTCCCGTTGTAGCTGGGATAGTAGCTTTGCATTTCTGTGCTCAGATTCTTTCCACTGAGATAGAGTGTCTGCAGTTTTTCTGCTGGTGATCTCAGTGTCCTCTCTAACCGGTGTGATGGGGTGAGCTAGCATGACCAGCTGATGTTTTGAGGTGGGGTCTGGTCCAGGCTTGGCCTTGCATCACAATCCTCTCAAACCTCAGCCTCCCAAGTAGTTAGGATTACGGGGCCCTGTGCCTGGCTAGAAAGGTTTGTTTCACTCACAGTACTGGGTTGCGAGCAAGCCCTGCTGGGCTGGCCCCCAGCTCCTCTCGAGGAGGGAGGAGAAGGCACTGACTGCCTGTGGGGGCTGGCGTGCAGTGTGGCAGTGCGGGTGATCCCATCCCTGGCGCGGCACCGGGTTTGGCAAGGAGACGTGACTCGGGCCTCGGCTGGCCTCGCTCCACGCCGGCAGCTGAAACTGCATGGAGTGGAGACTCTTTGGGGACCTCGTCGGGGGAAGGAGGGCCGTGTGGAGAAGCCTCTGCACAACGGAGACCCAGCTGTGGCAGCATTGTCGTTGCTAGGACAACCGGGAGAGCAGCCGGTTGCCCAGGGTTACTGATGATGTCTGCAGATGTCACTGGCGCTTCAGAGCTGGTTGTGAATGAACCAGGGGCGGGGTGGGGGGGAGGGGGTGCACAATGGAGACATGCGGTGGGAACTGGCTAGGTGGGTGTGAATGGGAGAGCGGGTCATCTCTACTGCACCCCTCTGCCACATTCCTTTTTATTTTAATTTTTGTCAAGGTGATGTGCAGAGGGGTTGCAGTTTCATGCATAAGGCAGTGGGTACATTTCATTGTCACACTTGTTACCCCCTTCCTCATTTTTCTCCCACCTTTCTGCCTCCCCAATTCCTCCCTCCCCACATCCTTGTTTGTCTCATAGATTCACACAGAGTCCATTTCATCACTAGATCCTTGGAACCAGAGTCCTCAGATGACCCTCCCTCTCTCCCTCCCTTCCTCTCTTCCTCCTTCATTTCCTTCCTCTGTTCCCACCTTCCCTCCTTCCTTCCCTTCTCTTTTCCTTCCTTCTGGTACTGGAGTTTGACCACAGGCTCCCACTTTCTTGCCTTACTGGTTAAGTTGGCATTCTACCACTTGAGTTTCACATCCAGCCTGAGGATTATTTTGGAGATGGAGTATAGCAGACTTTTGTTTTGCCTGAGCTGGGCCTCAAACTGTGACCATCTGGATGTCAGCCTCTTAAATAGCTGGAATTGTAGGCTTGAGCTATAGGTGCCGAGTTGTTTTTATTTTTAGTTCTGACACTGAGGCTTGAACTCAGGGCCTCTTTTTTTTTTTTTTTTTTTTTGGTTGGTCGTGGGTCTTGAGCTCAGGGCCTGGAAACTGATCTGGAGCCTTTTCACCCTAGGCTAATGTTCTATCATTTTGAGCCACAGTGCCACTTCCAGTTTTCTAGTTAATTAGAAATAAAAGTCTCACAGACTTTCCTGCCCTGGCTGGCTTTGAACCACGATCCTTAGATCTCAGTGTCCTGCATAGCTAGGATTACAGGCATGGGCCTCTGGCGCCCGGCTATACAGAGTTTTAATGTGTCTGGAATGAACAGGATAGAGAAGAGATAATTTTTAGAAGATTATATTGATTTAATCATCAGTTACATAATGTTCTTTATGAGCCTGTGTAAAATTTACATTGTTGACCTTTAAATTAATCCAGGCTTAGTAAGAATTGCAGTATGTTTAAAGATTTTTTTTTTTTTTTGGCCAGTCCTGGGGCTTGGACTCAGGGCCTGAGCACTGTCCCTGGCTTCTTTTTGCTCAAGGCTAGCACTCTGCCACTTGAGCCACAGCGCCACTTCTGGCCGTTTTCTGTATATGTGGTGCTGGGGAATTGAACCCAGGGCCTCATGTATACGAGGCAAGCACTCTTGCCAGTAGGCCATATCCCCAGCCCTGTTTAAAGATTTAATGTAATTATTTTCTTGTGTTCTTGATTCTTTCTAAGCTTATTAATGCTTTGTCCACATCCAGGCTCATGTATTACCTTACTGTTGAAATTTTTTGTTGTTGTTGGTTATGGGGCTTGAACTGAGGGCCTAGGCACTGTCCCTGAGCTCTTCTGCTCAAGGATAGCGCTCTACCACTTTGAGCCACACCACTTCCAGTGGTTAACTGGAGGTAAGAGTCTCATGAACTTTTCTGCCTTGGCTGGCTTTGAACTATGAACCTCAGATCTCAGTCTCCTGATAGCTAGGATTACAGGCGTGAGCCACCAGCGCCTGCCACTATCGAATTTCCTTTTTGGTGTTTTCTGGTTTGAGGTTGGAAGAGGTTAATCCTACTGAAGTACCGTCTTACTAAATCTGTTCATTTCCCTGGATACACTACAGTGAGTTTTGCTTTAATGGAGACCTATATTTCCAAAAGAGTTAAACTTCACTTTGTATCTAGAATGGGGCTCTTTTCAATTATGGCTTGTGACGGGAATCTTTTATCACACTAACACAGAATAGAATAATAGTGTGGAGAATAATGAGTGTGGAGCCTCAGGGAGACTCAGCCGAGCGCCCTCTAGGGCTGGGCTGTGACATTGCAGTCAGGTTACAGGTAGAGGATGTGCTCTAGGCTTCTGCTTCTTCTTTTTTTTTTTTTTTTTTGGCCAGTCCTGGGACTTGGACTCAGGGCCTGAGCACTGTCCCTGGCTTCTTTTTGCTCAAGGCTAGCACTCTGCCACTTGAGCCACAGCGCCACTTCTGGCCATTTTCTATATATGTGGTACTGGGGAATTGAACCCAGGGCCTCATGTATACGGGCAAGCACTCTTGCCACTAGGCCATATCCCCAGCCCCTAGGCTTCTGCTTCTGAGGGTTCTCTGCCGGGCTGAAGCTGACCCTGGCCACTCCAGCCCTGTGATCTCAGAAGCTTTGCATTAACATTAGAATACAAAATACCTGGTTCAGATGCCAGTGGCTCACACCTGTAATCCCAGCTACTCAGGAGGCTGAGTTCTGTGGATCATGATTCGAAGTCATCCCGGGCAGAAAAGTCTCCATGAGAATCTTATCTTCAATAAACTATTCAAAAAAGCCGGAAGTGGCGCTGGGGCTCAAGTGGTAGAGCGCTGGCCTTGAGCACAAAGAGGATCAGGGACAGCGCTCAGGCCCTGAGTCCAAGTCCCAGGACTGGCAAAAAGAAAGAAAGAACGAAAAGAAGGAAGGAAGAAAGGTAGGTGAGCAGAAGGGTGACTATTGTGTATATCAGGTCATGAGTGCATTTCTTTTTGGACAATGTCACCCCTTCCCTCTCTTTCTCACAGTTTCCCCATCTTTTTCCATTACCACCCACAGGTTGTATAGTTCATTTTCAACATAGTGTCTAGTGAGTACCACTGTTGCATTTATTTGCCCTTTATCCCTCCATTTCTGTGCCTCCCCTTACCACCTCCTCCCCCAAAGAGCGATAAATCAACAAGCAAGACAGAAAAGAAAACCTCATTTCCATTTCCTGGAGTTCATTTTGATAATAATAATTATTATTATTGCCAGTCCTGGGCTTGGACTCACGGCCTGAGCACTGTCCCTAGCTTCTTTTTGCTCACAGTGCCACTGCTGGCCATTTTCTATATATGTGGTGCTGGGGAATCAAACCGAGGGCTTCATGTATACAAGACAAGCACTCTTGCCACTAGGCCATATCCCCAGCCCCTGATAAATATTATTATATATGATTGAGGCACATAGGAGTTGCACCTTTCTGTTTCTCTCCCAAGAGTGCCCTCCTTTGGTCTCACTGTGGGTGAATGCCTAGAGCGCTCTATCATTCATTCATCATGCACTAGTCTACTTTAGATCTGACTTCCACATGGGAGAGAAAACATGTGCCGTTTGTCTCTCTGAGCTTGGCTTACCTCATTTAACCACAGTGCTGTGTTCATTGTGTATAGGTACACGCATCGGATCTCCTCATCTGTTGTAGAGCATCCGGGCTGTTGAGAGTCCCTTCTAACCATTTGCTGGACACAGTGGCCCATGCCTGTCATCTCCAGGGATGTTGGGGGTTTTTAGCCTCCCAGGCTCTCCTGTCCTGCAGGAGAGACGGGAAAACACGCCCCACCCAGATGGGCCAAGAAGAGGAAAGGGCCGACCAACTGCCACTCCAGCCCCCCCTCTCGTCGGAGGACACACAGCCCAGGAGCCAGTCATCGCTAAGACTCCTTTAATGGCGGCAATGAGCTGTTCTTTTAAATGGGTCGAGGGCGGCGGAAGGGGAGGGGTATGTGCACCAACTTAGGGGCTGTGAATGGACGCCTGAGCTGTCCGTCAGGGTGGAGCTCCGAGGGACCTCCCTAAGGGGCGGCCTACATCTATGTCATGGCCCACAGGACCGCCTCTGGGTTCACCACCAGCGGCCATCTTGGCTCACACGTGGTCTGAGGCTGGGAAAAGAGGCGGGGCCAGCTAGAACTGCCTCTTTGTGATGCAAGGCGTCCAGGCGGGTGTGCCCCACATCGCCACACCTTTGGAGGATCACAGCCTGGACCAGCCCAGGCATAGAACGAGACCTGACCTGGAAAATAAACAGGGTGGAGCCGGGAATATGGCCTACTGGTGAAGTGCTCGCCTCCCATACATGAAGCCCTGGGTTCCATTCCTCAGCACCACATAAATATAAAAAGCCGGAAGTGGTGCTGTGGCTCAAGAGGTAGAGTGCTAGCCTTGAGCAAAAAGAGGCCAGGGACAGTGCCCAGGCCCTGAGTTCAAGCCCCTGGACTGGCAAAAAGCAAAACATAATGAAAATAACCAAGGCAAAAGGGGCTGGCGGAGGCGCGGCTTAGCAGCAGAGTGTCTGGAGCGTGAGGCTCTATGGTTAGTGACTGTGACTTGGCACTGTGAGGGCTGGCCCTGTCCCAGCACCATCGGGTCAATCTCCTCTGCTCCCTGCGGGGCACTGATGAAAGTGTAAACACACCCATTTGTTCTTCTATCTTCCAGTCTCCCAGGTGGTTTCTTTTGTCTGTGGTGAAGTAAAAAGTGAGATGAATATCAGCAGCAGCCCTGGGGCTTGAACTCAGGCTGTGGGTGCTGCTGTCCCTAAGTTTTTTGCTCAAGACTCCTCTTATCACTTGAGCCACAGTTCCACTTCTTGCTTTTCTGAGTCATTCATTAGGGATAAGAGTCTTATGGACTTTCCTATCTGGGCTGGCTTTGAACTGTGATCTATAACAAAACAATTATTTTTGTTAGTCGTGGGGTTTGGATTCAGGACCTGCGCACTGTTCCTCTTTTGGTCAAGGCTAGCACTGTACCACATTGAGCCACAGTTCCATTTCTAGTTTTCTGGTGGTTAAGTGGAGGTAAGAGTCTCAAGGACTTTCCTGCCTGAGCTGACTTTGTACCCCAGTCCTCAGATCTCAGCCTCTTGAGTAGCTATGATTACAGGTGTGAGCCACCAGCATGTGGCTTGTTATTGTTAAGGTGTTTTCCAGAGGGGCTACCATTTCATAAGTCAGGTAGTAAGTACATTTCTGTTTTTGGACAATGTCACCCTTCTGGTTTGAACTCATTCTTAAGCTTCCTAGGCAGGTGTTCTACCAGTTGAACCACACTTCTAGCCCAGCTTTTCTGTTGCTTAAAATTTGGAGATGGAGTCTTGCATCCTTCTCGGTCCAGGCTGGCCTCTGCTGGGTCTCAGCCTCGGGGCTTGCTAGGATGACAGGTGTGAGTCAGGAGCAACTGGCTAACAAAGTGTGGTTCAACTTTAAAAATGTGATCAGACAGAAGTGTCCCTAGTGTTGGTGGCTGTTCAGGAAAATGACACAAGGTGGCGCCCAAGAGCTGATGTGGAGATGGTTGAGGTTGGAGTGGAGATTCAGGGAAGGGGCCACATGGGGGGCATGGGTGGGTCTCATGGGAGCATGGGGGGGAGGGGAGGGGAGGGGAGGGTCAGCCGGGCAAGACAAGCCAGCAGCTCCTGTGCCTGGCCTCCCGCCTTCAGAGGGCCTGGAACCGCCTCCTGGGACTCCCAGGTGTGCTCACCTGGCCTGGACCTGGAGCAGAACGGAGAAGGGGAGGAGGGAAAGGCAGGCAGGTTGCTCTGAGGGAGGGGCTCAAGCCCCTGTGTGGGGTGTTTGCTTAGACTTTAGCAAGAGTCTGTGTCTATCAGCAGCTCCCTTTCCTCCTCTCTGGGCCCCAAGGGTTCTTTTCTTTTTGCAGGTCCTAGGGCTTGAACTCAGGGCCTGGGCCCTGTCCCTGAGCCTCTTTTGTGTTCAAGGCTAGCGCTCTGCCACTTGAGCTACCGCATCACTTCTGGCTATTTCTGAGTCACTTATTAGAGGTAAGAATCTCATGGCCTTCCCTACCTGGGCTGGCTTTGAACCTCCATCCTCAGCCCTCAGCCTCTTGAGTAGCTAGGATGCCAGGCATGAGCCACGGGGGCCCTGGATGCAGGCACTGTTTTCTAGGTGGAGTCAAGTTCAGGGAGGAGGCAGGAAGCTGGGGAGGAGCAGGAGGCCAGGGCCGCCGCTTGCTGTTCAGGATGACCGGCTTTGGGTCTTTGCCCATGGGTCTCTGCAGTGTGCAGGAAGAGATGCTATCTTCATCTGACAATTAGGTGGTGTGGGAGGTGGAGAAGACCAGGGGACCAGAGGGGGAAGGAAGGGCCGGTGGGGAGCAAGGGCAGAGGCCGGGACTGAGCCGGCCAGGTTGCACATGGCTCTGGGAGGTGCCAGACATCTGGCTCGTGCAAACCCAATTAAAAGGTGATGCGGTCAACAGCACGTGGTGTACACGTGGTGTACAGCCAGGGCCTTGAGGACACCCCAGCAGTTGCTGCCTGGACCGCTTCCTGTTGGGGAGGGGGGGAAGTTGGAGAGAGGGGTCTGAAGACCCCACTGTCCCCAGGGTTTACGGCTCCCGTACATTTAAAGTACCAGCCCTACAAGAGCCATGTCAAGCTGGGCGCCACTGCTCAGGCCTAGAATCCCAGCTATTCGGGAAGCTGAGAACTGCATGGGCAGGAAAGGTCTGTGAGACTCTTACCTCTGGTCCACCACTCTAAAGCTGAAAGTTGGAGCTGTGGCTCAAGTGGTAGAATGCTAGCCTTGAGTTAAGAAGCCAAGGGAACAGTGCCCAGAGCTTTTATTTTGCTCAAGGTTAGTGCTCAATCACTGGAGCCACGGCTTTATTTATTTGTAGTTTATTGGAGATCAGAGTCCCACAGGCTTTCCTGCCTGGTCTGGTTTCAAACCGTGATCCTCAGATCTCAGCCTCCTGAGTAGCCGGGATGATAAGCATGAGCCACCAGCGCCCACCTTTTGGAATCATTTATTAACATCTTCCAACCTAAATTTACAGATTATCCAACCACGACTACAGTCACATTCGAGGCTTAACTGAAGGTTATTTAGAGGCTTCTCACACTTAAAAATAATTCTTTAATTTACAGGAGCCAAGTTGATTAAAAAAAAATAAAGTAGGGCAGTTCAGTGAAACACATTAGGCCTTCATTTGTGGCCTAATAATAAACCCAGAAGCTTTCTCCTGTCCTCAATTACGCAGCCTCATTAACGAGCTGGGCTGGCAGGGAAATGACCGCTTTGGGCTTGGGCAGGGATCTTCCAGTTCCCTTTCTGAGTTTCTCGGGGGAGATTATAGCCGCTGAAGAGGCTCAGTAATCCAGCTCCTCTTCAGTCATGCGCAGCTGCCAGGCGCCACCGCCTCCTACACGGGGCTGAGTCTCAAATGAATGAATGAATTGGGTGGGTCTTTGACAGCTAGTGACTGGTTTCCTGAGAGCCTGTCACCCTGAACGTGATCTCAGAATCAAGAGCTCTGAGATGGCTTGGAAGGAGCCATGGGCATGTCTGAAGAGATGGAGCAGGGGATGCCCCGGGAGGGGAATGTTGACGGGCAGGGCATAGAAAAGGGGGATGTTTCGATGGGGGTGGGGGTGGGGAGTGAGACACAGGGTGTCACCGCTTCCCTCCCATGCCCACCCCAGCTCCAGTGGCACCTGGTCTGCTTGAGTTTCTGGGACGGCCTAACAGAGGCTCAGATTCTTCAGGCCGGATCTGTTTCATTTGGAAGGAGAAGGAAATAGGCCTGTCATCCGTGTGTGTGTGTGTGTGTGTGTGTGTGTGTGTGTGTGTGTGTGATCTGAGACCTCTGGCAATGGTCATTCTAGACCTTGCAAACAAGGAGGGAATTTTTACTTACTAGACATCCATTTCTTTTTCTTTCTTTTTCTTCTTCTTGCCAGTACTGGGGCTTGGACTCAGGGTCTGAGCACTGTCCCTGGCTTCTTTTTGCTCAAGGCTAGCACTCTGCCCCTTGAGACACAGCGCCACTTCTGGCTATTTTCTGTATATGTATGTGGTACTGGGGAATTGAACCCAGGGCTTCATGTATACGAGGCAAGCACTCTTGCCACTAGGCCATATTCCCAGCCCCATCCATTTCTTTTTACTGTTTATTTCCCCCCTCCCCCTTTGGTGCCCATACTGGGGCTTGAACTCAGGGCTAGAAGGCGGTCCTTTAGCTTTTTTGCTCAAGGCTGGCATCCTACCACTTGAGCCACATCTCCAATTCTAGCTTTTTGATGGTTAGAGACAAGAGGCTTTCAGATTTGTCTATTCAGGCCTGCTTTGAACTCTGATTCTCAGATCTCAGTCTCCAGAGTCAACTGGATTAGGCGTAAGCCAACTGTGCCCGGGTCTTATTCATCATGATTTTTAAAGCCTTTCTCTCAATCTCTCTTTTTTTTTTTTTTTGGCCAGTCCTGGGCCTTGGACTCAGGGCCTGAGCACTGTCCCTGGCTTCTTCCCGCTCAAGGCTAGCACTCTGCCACCTGAGCCACAGTGCCCCTTCTGGCCGTTTTCCATATATGTGGTGCTGGGGAATCGAACCGAGAGCTTCATGTGTAGGAGGCAAGCACTCTTGCCGCTAGGCCATATTCCCAACCCGTTTCTCTCAATCTCTCTTTCTCTTTTCTTCCCTTCTTTCCTCCCTCCTTCTCTGTCTCTGTCTCTGTCTCTCTTTCTCAGGAGAAGGTCTTACTCTGCAGCCCAGGCTCATCTTGAACTCACTATGTAGCCCAGGCTGGCCTTGAACTTGTGATCCTCTTGCCTCTGCCCCTTCCTGCCTGGGGCCACACAGGGAGAGGGAGGTGGGAGTGCTGGAGTGGCTCCTCCTCCTCGTCAGCCTGAGAAGTGATGTCACTAAGCGGGCATTGCAAAATCACCAGTCTACCCAAGCTTTCTAAATCGTCCTTAAAAAGCCCAGCTGGGGCTGGCAATATGGCCTAGTGGCAAGAGTGCACGCCTCCTATACATGAAGCCCTGGGTTCGAGTCCCCAGCACCACATATATAGAAAACGGCCAGAAGTGGCGCTGTGGCTCAAGTGGCAGAGTGCTAGCCTTGAGCAAAAAGGAACCAGGGACAGTGGGGCAGTGCTCAGACCCTGAGTCCAAGGCCCAGGACTGGCAAAAAAAAAAAAAAAAAAAAAAAAAAAAGCCCAGCTGTCTGTGTGAGAAAATGTGTCCCCTTCGTCACAGCGTAATGAGAGTATTTTCCACAGACAGCTTGTGTTACCAAGTTGTTGCTAGAAGCAGGCTTTCACCCAAATAGAGCTAAGACCTGCTATTTCCTGACGAGGTGGGGGTGGTGGCTGTGAAGCAATCAATATTCCCGAAAAAACTCAAAATTATTGTTGAGGAGGTGTCGTTAGCATGTCAGTGTGCGGGGCCCGGCTGAGGCCAGTGTAGCATCATGAAGCACTGAGAGCAGCCACCTCCTGCGTTTGTCTCATTTGACAAAGAAAATTGCCTCCTGGCTTGTAGCTTTCTTTCTTCCTACCAGTACTGGGGCCTGGACACTGTTCCTTCACTTTTCTGCTCAAGGCTGGCACTCTACCATGTGAGCCAGCTTCACTTCTGGCTTTTTGGTGGGCAGTTGGAGAAAAGAGTCACACATTTTTTCCTGCCTGGGTTGGCTTTGAACTTGGGGTGCTCAGATCTCAGTCTCCTGAGTAGCTAGTGATCACAGGAGTGAGCCACTGGTGCCTGGCTTGGTGTTTATTCTTTTTTTGTTTGTTTGTTTTTTTTGCCAGTCCTGGGGCCTGGATTCAGGGCCTGAGCACCATCCCTGGCTTCTTCCCGCTCAAGGCTAGCACTCTGCCACCTGAGCCACAGCGCCCCTTCTGGCCGTTTTCCATATATGTGGTGCTGGGGAATTGAACCCAGGGCTTCATGTATACAAGACAAGCACTCTTGCCACTAGGCCATATCCCCAGCCCTTGGTGTTTATTCTTTAAGCAAGTTCCAAGTATATACAATATTAACTATTGTCATTGTGCTATGATATCAACCTTGCAAAAGATCTCTTACAAAAGGGCAGCCAGGGGCTGGGAATATGGCCTAGTGGTATAGTGCTCGCCTTGTACACATGAAGCCCTGGGTTCGATTCCTCAGCACCACATATATAGAAAAAAGCTGGAAGTGGCGCTGTGGCTCATGTGGTAGAGTGCTAGCCTTGAGCAAAAAGAAGCCAGGGACAGTGCTCAGGCCCTGAGTTCAAGCCCCAGGACTGGCCAAAAACAAAACAAAAGGGCAGCCAGATAATGTATAATAGTAACATTTTATGTTTCCAGTAAATTAAACATTCAAAGGAGCCCCTGTAAAGGACCGAGGGTCTCTGAGGACTTCAAACAAGAAACCCTGGCTATCCAGGCACTGACATTAATACCAGCTAGATGGGGGTGGGGTGGGTAACTGCTAGGAAAGACCACAGTTAAGAGATACAGAGCAACCCACCCAGGGCAGGAAGGCAGAGGTTCTCATCCGGTTTCTGGCTAGAACCCCCCGGGGGAGTGATTCATGGACTGCTGCTTTCAGCCAGCCAGGAAGAATTGAATTAATTGGTCTGTGGTTGGGCATCAGGATTCATAAGAGCACCCGAGGGGATTCTAATGTGTAACCAAGGGGGCCACCACTGGCCCTAGGAGAAGCCTTTGGCATGGCATAATTACATGTAAGGCCATTTGAATTAATCTACTTACAAGGGAGGGGGAAAGAGAAGGGGACCAACCTTTACTGAGTGTACTGTGCTAACTCTCCAGGGAGTAGAACCATCAGCTAACATTTACTGAAAGCTTTCTGGAGGCTGGGCTTTGTGCTACCCATCTGTACTCTATTCTTACCTTTTTTTTTTGGTCGGTCATGAGGCTTGAACTTAGGCCCTGGGAGCTGCCCCTGAGCTTTTTTTTTTTTTTTTTTTTGCCAGTTCTGTGCCTTGAACTCAGGGCCTGAGCACTATCCCTGGCTTCTTTTTGCTCAAGGCTAGCACTCTGCCACTTGAGCCACAGCGCCACTTCTGGCCGTTTTCTACATATGCGGTGCTGGGGAATTGAACCCAGGGCTTCATGTATACGAGGTAAGCTTTCTTGCCACTAGGCCATATTCCCAGCCCTGCCCCTGAGCTTTTATGCTCAAGGCTGGCACTCTACCACTTTGAGCCACAGCCTCACTCCTGGTTTTCTGTTGTTTCATTGCAGATGAGAGTCTTGTGGGCTTTCCTGCCTATGGCTGGTTTTGGACCAGTGATCCTCAGATCTTAGCCTCCTGAGTAGCTAGCATCACAGGTGTGAGCCTCCAATATCTGGTTCCATCCTTATCTTGACATGATGGGTCTTACTTCCTGTTTACCTATGAGGAAAATTCAGAAGTCTGCCTTAAGTCATTTCAGTGGAAAATCAACTGAGGTACAAATTCAAGTTTCCTGGAGATCATCTGTGAGGGGGCAAGATTTGAAGGATGCCTTTAGCCCTTGGCTACCTAGTGCTGTCTCTACGCGTCTACCTCAGTCCATGCATCTGGCCAGTGCTTCCTGGACACAGACCACAGATGTCCCTGGTGGAGGGGACTGTGGCTAGGGGCTCATCAAGGCAGAATTTCTTCAGTCTTACTAGAAAGATAGATAATTCCAGAATTCCAGGGTCAGGTCTGTTAGCACCGCCCATGTCCCCTGGGCTCCTGCGTGTTTGGCAGGGAATGGCTCAGGCTCCTGGGAGACCTGCCCCACTTGGCAGTTTAGGGAGTGGAGACGAAATGGGAAAGGAGCTGCTGGCCTGTCTGTAGAAAGACTGGCAGTTTGTTGGGCAAAAAAGTGAAGGTGGGGGCTGGGGATATAGCCTAGTGGCAAGAGTGCCTGCCTCGGATACACGAGGCCCTAGGTTCGATTCCCCAGCACCACATATACAGAAAACGGCCAGAAGCGGCGCTGTGGCTCAAGTGGCGAAGTGCTAGCCTTGAGCAAAAAGCAGCCAGGGACAGTGCTCAGGCCCTGAGTCCAAGGCCCAGGACTGGCCAAAAAAAAAAAAAAAAAGTGAAGGTGGGGGGCTGGGAATATGGCCTAGTGGCAAGAGTGCAGCACCACATATATAGAAAACGGCCAGAAGTGGCACTGTGGCTCAAGTGGCAGAGTGCCAGCCTTGAGCAAAAGGAAGCCAGGGACAGTGCTAAGGTCCTGAGTTCAAGGCCCAGGACTAGCAAAAAAAAAAATATATATATATCCAAAAAAATGAAGGTGGTGAAGGCATGGTTGGAGAACCCAGAATGATTTACATAAAGCCTCGGAGGGGAGGCGCGGCCAGCGTTCAGCAAGGGCCTGGGTGCTGTCCCTTAGCTTTTTCACTCAAGGCTGGTGCTCTGCGGCTCAAGCTCCAGTTCTACTTCTGGCTTTTTGCTGCTTAATTGGAGATGAGACTCATGGACTTCATTGCTCCGCTTGGGCTGACTTCAATCAAACCACAGTCCTCAGATCTCAGCCTCCTGAGTAGCTAGGATTACAGGTGTGAGCCACTGGCTCCTGACTTCAGAAGGTATTTTGATCAAAGCAATTTTGAAGTTTTTTTTTTTTTTTTAATCATCGCAGGGAAGGAAGTAAAACTGTTTCTTGGATAAAAGCTAGCCATAGTGTTGGGAGGGAAGTGGGACTTCTACTACAGAGACATGAATGTTATGACCGAATGTCCGAGGCTTCATTTCCTGTGGCTGTGTTGAGCTGTACAGGCCATTATTTCCTAGCTCTAATCTATTTTCATGGCGGAACAAAAAGCACTTATGCACTTGGGGTTTGGATCTCATAACTGTGCCTATTGTCCGAGTTACCTTTGTGAGTTCCTTGCTTGCGCAGAAAGATTGGGGAAAGGCCGGGTCCTTATCATGTGTCAACTGACAAGTCAGATCCGATGGAGCCTTTTCCAGGCCCAAAATAGGCCCAGGCCGAGGTGTCTTTCAGCCCCAGGACATTTCACAAACTGTCTGTTATTATTTTATGAGTAAGGCACTGGCATTTCTTTTAAACATTCTAGCTTCAGGCGATTTTACTGGCATGCAGAAGAAGATGAATTATTTAGGAAAATAGGCATGCATGTCATATGCTGACACTGCTATTTCTATCGGGGAGGAAGGGGTCTGTAGCCTGCCCATGTCACCTGCACAGGCCATCTGGGCAGGCTGGGGCTCCCTCCTTCTGACCCCTTCCAATGGACTGGCTCTGAGACCTCTCTGTGGGAGGGCCATTCAGTCCCCCACTTCACACATGCTAATTTCCTATTCATCTTTTCCCTCCCTCCCCAGTACTGACTCAAACAGGGCAATGTTAAAAAATGAAGCTGACAGCAGGTGGCAGGTGGCTGACCCCTGACATCCTTAGCTACTCACGGGAGGCTGAGATCTGAAAATCCCGGCTCAGAGCCAGCCCAGGCAGGAAAGTCTGTGAGACTCC
This sequence comes from Perognathus longimembris pacificus, assembly GCF_023159225.1. Classification (NCBI taxonomy): domain Eukaryota; kingdom Metazoa; phylum Chordata; class Mammalia; order Rodentia; family Heteromyidae; genus Perognathus; species Perognathus longimembris. Next base: position 34,051,093 of record NC_063180.1, on the reverse strand, counting down.
TATCTCCAATGAACTACTTAGAAAAAAAAAAGCTGGAAGTGGCGCTGTGGCTCAAGTGGTAGAGTGCTAGCTAGCCTTGAGCACAAAGTGGCTCAGGGACAGTGCAGAGTTCAAGCCTCAGGACTGGGGGAGGGGGGGACGGAGGGGGGGGAGCCAATCTAGCTGGGTGCCAATGGCTCATGTCTGTAATCCTATCTACTCAAGAGGCTGAAACCTGAGGATGCAGGTTGGAAGCCAGTCAGGGCAGGAAACGCCATGAGGCAGATCTCCAATCAATCACCCAAAGCCGGAACTGGAGTTACAGCTCAAGTGACAGGAGCATCAGCCTCGAGTGGAAATGCTAAGGGGACAGCGCCTCGGTCCTGAGTTCAAGCCTCAGGACCGGCACCAAAGCAAAACAAGACAAATTAAGCCCAAACTCTTTTGGACAGAGAGGGGAATGGGAGGTAGTGATGTGATACATGGCACGGGGCCTCAGGCAGCGCAGGTGGTGCTGGAGGCTTCCTGTGCAGAGTCCCCCAGCCGGCTGGGGGTGGGGTGGGGTGGGGTGCGGGAGGGGGTGAGGGTGACGGCCTGCTGCCTGTCTCTCTCGGAGGTGGGATGGAGTGCAGCAAGCCCCCAAGCGCGGAGCGCGGGGCCGGGCGCACAGTCCCCTCCCGGGTCCGAACCTCGGGAGGTGGGGTGGGCGCGGGGCGGGGCGGGGCGCAGCCCGTCGAATGACTCCGTGCGACGTGGTGGTGGTGGTGGTGGTGGTGGTGGTGGTGGCGGTGGCGGCGGCAGCGGCGGCGGCGCGGACTCTTCCGGGCTCCGCGGCTTCCTGTGCCTGGCGTCGCGCGCGAGGGTGCGGAATCGGGGCTTCCCCGCGCCGCGCGCCCCCATCTGCCCGCCGACCGGCCCCATCGGTCCACCACCGACCGCTCGCCGGGCGGCCGATCCCCGCAGCACCTCGGCCGATCCCCGCCGATCGCGCCATGCGCGCGCCCCCGCCGTCCTCGCCGCCGCTGCCGCTGCTGCCGCCGCTGCTGCTGCTGCTGCTCGCGCTCCTGGCGGCGCCCGTGGCCCGCGCCCGCAGAGCCGAGTCGCCGCCCGCGCCCGAGCGCCCGCCGCCCGGCCCCGTGCCCCGCAACGCCACGCGCGCTGAGCCCGGCCCCGGCGGCTCCAACAGCAGCGGGGACGCCCTCGTCACCCGCATCTCCACCCTGCTCCGCGGCCTGCCCGCCCTCAAGGCGGCGGCCGTGGTGGCCTGCGTCCTCAGCGCCCTCCTCGTCGCCTGCCTGCTGCTGCGAGTCTGCAGGTGGGTGCCGCCGCCGGCCCGGGGTGGGGGGGGGTCGATCCCTGCCCCCCACCCCCACCGGCCACCTCTGCCACCCCCACCCCGGACCGCCCGGGGCTCCCACGCGCCCCTTCCCCCCCCCCCCCCTCGCAGCCCTTTGCGCACGCGCCCGTGTCCCGCCGCCGGCTGGTAGGCGCGGTGGGACCGCCCGGTGTGTTCACCTGTCTCCGCTTGGCACACTTTCTTGGGAATTCTTTTCCCTCCATCTTTTAAGGATGTCCAACGGGTGCAAGGTACGAACCGGATTCCGCGTCTTACCCCTGGCCAACTCTTTAACAGGACCAGGGTTCTGAATTCTGACAGCCTTTCCACCAGCTCCATCAATCAGCCAGGTGGCCATCAGTCTGTGTATCTGTGTCTGTTGTTATTATTATTATTATTGCTGCTCTTGGGGCTTGAACTCAGGTCCTGGGCACTGCCCCTGAGCTCTTTTGCTCCAGGCTGCATCCATCCTTTTGGTAGTTGATGGGAGGTAAGGCCCTCACATCTCACAGACTTTCCTGTTCCAGCTGACTTCCAACCTCAGTCCTCAGATATCAGACTCCTGAGTAGCTAAGACTGCAGGTGTGAGCCACTGGTGCCTGGCTTGAGATTTAAAAAAAAATATTCATTTCATAGCTGGGGAAAACCCAGTGGTAGAGGTCATATTTGAACTCAGGTTTGTCTAAATTTAATCTTGCTGGCCCTTCTTGCTTCATCTCTAGCAACCCACATCCCATCTGCATATCTCTCTCCTTTTCTATGTTTGTCTGTCTGTCTGTCTCTCCCTTTTTCTCTAGTTTCTAGCATGGGAGTGGCCCTCAGACCTCTTTTACTCCTGGGGTTGGCACTGGGCTGGGTGATGCTTAGTGACCCTTTGTGGCCTTGGTAACTTACAGGGGCACCAGAGGTCTTGCAGAAGCTGGAAGGTCACTCAAGGTCAAGGAGAAAGTGGGGGAATTCCGACAGTTCCTGTAGTGGGGAGGTGGGCAGGTCACAGGGGAGGAGAGCTGGACACTTTCCTACCACCCAGAAAGCCTGTTTTTGTAGGAAACGAAATACATCCTGTTGCTCAGGCCGGCCCGGCCATCTGGGTGGGGCCACTTGTCCTCTGCTATGGCCACACTCCTTGCTTTGGAGTTTGATAGCTATGGAAGGTCTGGGCTGGGCCTGGGGCTTGCTCTGCCCCATTGTCTTCTGCAGAGGAGCAGAAGCCAGACCTCAAGAGCTTTCTTCTTGGTTGTGTGGGACACTGAATCCAGGATTTGTGTGATCGGATGCCAGTGGTAGAGGAGCGGGAAGTGGGGCCCGAGTCCCCTGGCACCCCTGCCTTGGCTGGGGCCCCTGCATGTCCGCGCCCCCCCCCATGCCTTCGTTCACTCCCCTGCTTAAGAGCTTCATGCCCTAACTACTTATGTGTTGCATTCTGAGCTCGTTGCAGCCTGCCCCTGGCCCCGTTCCTACTTCGAATCTTCCAAATGAGCGTGAGGTCACTGAGGCCCAGTGAATGAGAGCCCTTGGGTTCTTTTCTTTGTGTTGGTCGTGGGGCTTGAACTCAGGGCCTGGGCGCTGTCCCTGAGCTCTTTTGCTCATGGCTTGTGCTCTGCCACTTAGAGCCACAGCGCCACTTCTGATTTTCTGGTGGCTCACTGGAGATAAGTCTTCATGGACTTTCCTGCCTGGGCTGGCTTTGAGCCTTGATCCTCAGATCTCAGCCTCCTGAGTGGCTAGGATTAGCCATGGGCAACCAGTGCCTGGCTTCCTTGGGTTCTTTTCTGGCCTCCCCAGCCTCAACCTTGTACACTCCCCCCCCCCACACCTGTTGTCCACCATGCTGTATTACAACGTGGACGGCCCAGCTCTTGCACTTAGCAGAGAGCCCTTGCCGGGGTGGGACCAGGTCACCCCTGTGCCCTACAGGAGCCTGGCTCTCTGCAGCCTCACCCTGTTATTTATCCACTCGCCTCATGGTTCAGTTGGAGGCGATGGATGCCTAGAGCAGCTGGGAGCCTGGAGGTTGGAAGCCATTGAGCTCAAAATAGTCTGAGCCCGGAAGACTGGGTGTACTTGGTTGGAAGTTATTTTGTAGGTCTGCTCCTCATTAGCCGGGGGGGAAGGCAGCATGTAGCCACATGTGAGGGGATGGGGGCGTTGTGTTTGGGAGAGCCCCCTTGGGGCCTGGAAGGGCCCTTCTTAGCTGAATGTAGGTGACCACATTGGGGAAGAAGCCAGGCAGGTTGGGCCCCCTCTGCCTTACTGGAAGGTGTGCTTCTCAGGGTGGAGGGGGGGTTGGGGGAGTGAGGGGGAAGTCTCTGGGTGAATGGCCACTGGAGAGATTCTTATTCAGACAAGAATTCATAACATTCCTGAGCTGGGAAGGGCCTTGCTGGTACCCAGCTCCCAAGTGCTGCTTTGCACATCAGAGAGTTGCATTCTCCAGAGTGGAATGAGGCATTGCTGGATTCTGGAACATTCTGCAAGTCAGGGTGGTCCGTCCAGGCAGAGCCAGCACTTGGTCCTCTGTACTATGTGCTGACTGTCTGTCTCCCTGGGGCTCTGCTGGCCAGGTGTCCATACCTGCTTGCTCTCCAGTTCCGTTGTGCACAGGTGCCCTGGCCTGAGCATTCCCTGAGATGGCCCAGTGAAGTGACGCCACCTCTGCCTGCCATGCGTCCCTTCCTTCTTCTTCTGAGCTGCATGACAGTCTTCAAGTGAAGTCTCCCGTGCCCTCCTTATCCCTTTTCATCCATGCTTTGGAAGGCTGGTCCCTTCTCTCCCTTCTCCAGTCCAAGCTCCTCTGCGGTCAGGCAAGGCTCTACGTGTGACTGGGCTCCTGCCTCCTTCTCCTGCCCCTCTCGGGGCTCTGCGCATGCCCCTCCACCATGCTGGCCTCGTAGGGATCCTGCAGAGGGGTGCTGTGGCCTGGGCCTCTGGTCCCACCATGCCCCTCCTCCTGCCACCATGGCCCCCCTTCCCCTCCCGCCACTGTGTTCTCCCCCATGATGACTCCACACACGGCCTGCTCATTGTGGTTCATCTGCCTGGGTTTCCTGGCCTGAGCAGCCTCCGGGCCAGGGCCTCCAGGAGTCCCCACAGCACACTGGGGGGTGGGGTGGGGGGGGGTGGGGGGTGGAATCCCATGTCCCTCCCTTAACATCGTCAGGTACCGGAGGACAGGCTGGCGTTCTGCTTCCTGTTTCTCTCCTTAACACCTAGTATGGCTCCCGCTCTGGGATGGCATTTATGGAAGGTATTTTTAGCTAAAGAATGTTGAGCTCCCAAGCATTTCACGTAGCTGGCGTCTCTCAGAGTGATGCATGACCCACCGGGGACATCAGAGGTGGGGATTTGAGCCCTGCGTGCCCTTCATTATGAAGAACGCAGGGCGGGGGATGTGTGGCATGGCTGCCTATGAAAGGGAAGTCCCAGCCTACTTTCCTCTTTTCTCCCAACGAGTCACCTTGCCAGACAGTAGGAAAAATAAAGATGCAGGGAAACTATTAATGTAAGAAACAGTATGTATCGTGGTGAAAAACATACACTTATTTACTTTTTTGGCCAGTCCTAGGCCGTGAACTCGGGGCCTGAGCACTGTCCCTGGCTTCTTTTTTGCTCAAGGCTAGCACTCTGCCACTTGAGCCACAGCACCACTTCTGGCCATTTTCTGTATATGTGGTGCTGAGGAATCGAACCCAGGGCCTCATGTATACGAGGCAAGCACTCTTGCCACTAGGCCATATTCCCAGCCCCACATTTACTTATTTTATTTGCTTTTATTCTTAGTACTGGGGACTGAGCTCAGGTCCCTCACACGTCAATGCAGGCCCTCTACCACTTGAGCCGCGCCTCCAGCCCCTGTTTGTCTTGGTTACTTTCAGGGTGGGGTTTTGATCTTTATGCCTGGGCTGGCATGGGCTTTCATTCTCTGTCCCATGCATCCCCCATGTCTGTGCGGGATGACAGGCTCTCACCACTGAACCCAGTCATTTGGTTGAGATGGGGGGGGGGGGGGGTCTTTAAAATGTCCATGCCTGAGCTGGCTTCTAACCCGAATCCTTGTGATCTCCACAGGTAGCTAGGATTGCAGTCTTGAACCCCCACACTTGGCAACATCTCCCACACTTAGTATTATGCGCCTCTCTCGTGCTGTCCAGCCAGCCAATGAGCGCGCTTGGGGATTTTGTTTTCCTGGATTTATTTTCTACTAAGGTTGAGAATCTCTTTCCTCCTGTAATGCTGGGGTTTGAACTCAGGGCCCTGCACTGGCTAGGCAGGTGCTGTGCCTCTGAGCCACAGCTCCACCCTTCTTTGCATTGCCTTTAAAAAAAAAATTCAGAGAATATTAGTTTCTGTAATTAAACCAGTCCCACCAGGAATGTGTGAAGTAGGAAATGGATTCCTCCACGCTGGTGATGTTGGGGTGCGAGGACTTCAGGTGACTGGCGGAGGCCATGGATGGCTGTTATCGGCACCTTGTGACCCAGTGCTGTACCTAGGACACCTTACACTTTGAGTTCTGGAAGTCTGGCTCTATCTTTTGGGGTCCTATGAACAGGAAACCATAACACCAAGACTTTCCTTGCGAATGGTGAAATATTGTTATTCGCAGGGAAATGGTCAGAACTCGAACAAATAATGTTGAGTGAGACAAGCCTAGAACACAAAAAACAAAGGGGCATGATCTCCCTGATATATGACTGTTAACAAAGGGAGACGGAGAGACAGTAGAGACCAAGTCTGTGAACACTGTATATGTGCTTGATACATTGTATATTGCATATGTGTCTACCTGACCTAGACAAGGGATGGAAAAACAGGTTGTAAGATATCACAAGAAATGTATACACTGCCCTACTATGTAACTGCACCCTCTTTGCACAACACCTTGTAAAAAAATTTATGTTCAATTAATAAAAAAAAATAAGAGGAAAAAGGAGGAAAAAAAAAAAAAAGACTTTCCTTGGCCATTCTCCCAGCTCTACTGTGCAGGCTCCGTCCACTTCACAGTGACTTTGGCTGAACACCCGGCTGTGTATACCAACTCCTTACTCCAGAATCTCTGTAAAGCTCTACAGTCTGAAAGGAGGATTGGAGGACATTGTCAGGCATCCAGTGGCAAAAGAACAGCCAACTTGTCCTAGGGGTACCGGTGGCCTCCCTCCTTCCCTCCCTCCCCCCCCTCCTTTCTTCCCTCCTTCCCTCCCTCCCCCCCTCCTTTCTTCCCTCCCTCCCTCCCTCCCCTTTTCATGGTACTGGCCCTCCCCTTTTGCTGGTACTGGGGTTTAACTCAAAGCCTTGCACTTGCTCGGCTGGTACTCTACCCCCTGAGCCATGCTTCTATCCTGGATTTTTTTTTGTTGTTGTTGTTGTTGCCAGTCCTGGGCCTTGGACTCAGGCCCTGAGCACTGTCCCTGGCTTCTTCTTGCTCAAGGCTAGCACTCTGCCGCTTGAGCCACAGCGCCACTTCTGGCTGTTTTCTATACATGTGGTGCTTGGGAATCGAACCCAGGGCTTCATTTATGCGAGGCAAGCGCTCTTGCCACTAGGCCATATTCCCAGCCCCCTATCCTGGATTCTTGTCGGTTAATTGGAAACCGGACCTGGAAGACTTTTCTGCCCAAGCTGGCTTCAAACTATGGATTCTGTGGATCTCAGCCTTCTAGGTAGCTAGGACTGCAGGTGTGGGCCACTGGCACCTGCACCTGGTTTATTGTTTACTTTTGAACACATGGAAGAAGTGAGTGAATATGATACAAAAGCAATCTAGAATGGAGAACAAGTCTTTGATTCAGTCCCCTCCCCGCCCCCACCCTCCACCCACCAAAAAAAAAATTACAGCACATAGAAAAAATAAGATCCGTCAAGTGGTTTCAAAACCACTTGAGGAGGATTTGTCCCTGGGCAATATTTGGCCATTGTCAAGACTTGAGTGTTTAAGTGGGGGAATGTGAGTGGAGTTAGGTACCGTGAAGAGGTCAGAATGTGGCTCACAATCCTGCAGGGTGCGGGAAGGCACCCCTCCACCCTTTCTGTACAGAATAACTTAGTCTCACCAGGTGCCAGTGGCTCGCTCAGGAGGCTGAGATCTCAGGAGGATCTCAGTTCAAAGCCGTCCCTGGGCAGAAATATCTGGGAGACTCTTCAATAAAGCACCGAAACTTCTGGAATTAGAGCTGTGGCTCAAGTGGTAGAGTGTGCTAGCCTTGAGCAAACAAACTCAGGGACAGCACGCTGCAGGCCCCAAGTTCAAGCCCCAGGAGTGTCCTGCTGCACATAAAGGATGGGATTTTGCCAGCAGATGTAATTCATCCCCAGCCTCTTGGTGTTGCTTTTCCCGCGAGGGACATCGCGGCTGCATAGCCACCGTGACCAGACCGGTGCGTCCACTTACCTCCAAGGCTCTTTCAGACAAAATCCGTAATCTTTGGCCCTAGTGCGTCTCCTTGGCAACTCAGCTCCCGGATGAAGGAGGCGCCTGTGATTGCTTTTTTTTTTTCTTTTTTTTTTTTTTTGCCAGTCCTGGGGCTTGGACTCAGGGCCTGAGCACTGTCCCTGGCTTCTTTTTGCACTCTGCCACTTGAGCCGCAGCGCCACTTCTGGCCATTTTCTTTATATGTGGTGCTGGGGAATCGAACCCAGGGCTTCATGTATACCAGGCAAGCACTCTTGCCACTAGGCCATATTCCCAGCCCCCTGTGATTGCTTTTTATTAATGGTCCAGTTGAGAACCAGGTACCTGCTATGGCTTGCTTTTTGTCAAACTGGAAAGAAAGTCCCTCTTTCATTTAACCTCCAGCCCTCTGCCTTACACGGCTCTAGTTCTTGTGTATGATTTGCATTCGGGCATCTTTGCCAACCCTGGGCCTTGTGGAGAACCCAGACACCTCTCCGGCAAACTGGGGGTGGGGCTCCGAAGGACTCTAGTTGTTAAGGTCCACAGACATCCTGCCGCGAGATGGGCTCGGCAGGAGAATCCCTGGATGTGAGCAGATGTGAGATGTGGTGCTGGGTACTTTTTTTTTTTTTTTTTAATTTCTCATGGTTGTTGTTCGTCGTGGGGCTTGAACTCAGGGCCTGGGAGCTGTCTGTGAGCTTTGTGCTCAAAGCTAGCGCTCTACCACTTTGAGACACAGCTCCACGTCTGGTATTCTGGTGGTTAACTGGAGATAAGAGTCTGACAGACTTTTCTGCCTGGGCTGGCTTTGAACCATGATCCTCAGATTTCAGCCTCTTGAGTAGCTAGCATTACAGGTGTGAGCCACTGGTGCCAGCTGCTGGGTAGTTTACATGGCTGGTATTTTGAATCTCTCTGCAAAAGAAGGCTCTAGAAATGTGCATTTAGAATCACATCGGCATGATTACACTTTAAACAAAATGTGTTCTCAATCTCAGGGCGATCTGCCAGGAATGTGGACCTGGTGTTTATTTTCTGGGGTGCAGGAAGGAGGAAGCCACTCTTGCTGACGGGGTGGCTTAGAGGAGAGGCAGTGACCCACAGCTCAGCCCAGGTTATTCCAGCCCTGGGGCGCCCCGGGGCCCTGTGACCTTTCTCACACTAAAGCTCCTGAGGCTGTCCCTCTCTCCCCCATGGCACGGAGGAGGAAACTGAGGCCCTCGAGTGGGGAAGGAGGGTGGGCCTGCAGATAGGGTAGGATGTATGCTCGGGTGTTCGGATTTAGCGGGATGAGCCTTGGCTTTGTGAGCTGTGTTTCCAACACTCAGCCTAGCTCTGAGGAGAAACACACCCACACCCACAGTGGTCCTAGGACTTGCACTCAGGGCCTAGACCCTGTCTCTGAGTTTCTGTTGCTCAAGGCTAGCCCTCAGCTCCACGTGAGCCACAGCTCCACGTCTGGTCATTAGTGCTGGATAAGAATCTCACAGACTTTCTTGCCTGGGCATCCTGGCTTTGAACCTCAATCCTCAGCCTCTGAGTGGCTAGGATTACAGATGAGAGCCACCAATGTCCAGCGCAAGGGTCGGATTGATGTGTGTCTCCGGGGCCCCTGTTGGTCATTGGGCCTTTGTCATCGAATCGTTTGGATAGTCACAGTGTGACGGGCCGTTCAGAACCGTGCACACAGGCAGGCCGGCAGCGGGCAGGCAGTGAGTTGCTGGGAAAGGTTCCCTGCCCGTGGCTGAGGGGCAGCCCTTTCGGCCCTGGCGCCTCCTGCACAAACAAAGTGGGTCCAGCCCTTGGCAAACACACCTGGCAGCTGCAGGCAGGGACTTGGGGGCCCAGGCCGCTCTGACAGCTGGGAGCCAGGCTGTGCCTACTTGGGGAAGGAGTGTTTACCTTCCCTCAGGGGGTGGAGGGTGGGATGGGAGCAGATGGGACACAGAGCCCCGGAGTTACCAAGAAAAACCCTTGGCCATGTGTAGGAGATCTCTGGCCTGTGGCTGTCAGATGTGAGGCCCGAGCACCCAGGACCACTCTGTGTGGGAAGCCGTCAGGGTCTGCCCACCTGGGTACCACCGCACCTTTTTGTTGTTGTTGTTGTTGATCCAGAGAGGGTGGGAGGTGCAGTGGCTACTTTCTTAATTATCGGCCACAGCCTGTGGATCCGAGATGTACTGCCCAGGAAGAGAGATGAGGAAGGCAGGCACAGGCTTCCTGTGCATGTCACTGCAGCTCTCTGTGCCCTTGGGCTCTGAGCCTGTTTCAGGTTTTACCCAGGTAGCTGGGATGACAGGTGTAAGCTACCATGCCCAGCTTTTTCTGTTGAGACAGTGTCAGACTTTTTTTTTGGTTACCCCTTAAGCTCCATCCTCCTGACCTGTGACTCCCACAAAGCTACCACTTTGCCACTGAGCCTGGAGATAGGCTGAGATGGAGTCTCATAAGCTTTGCTGCCTGGGCTGGTCTGGAACCACAGTCTTCTCAAGTAGCCAGGATTACGGCTGTGGGGTGGGGGGTGGGGGGATTTGCTGGTTGAGGCAGCTGATAGATTTGCTGAATTGCTATGTTGTAACAATTTTCATGTCCATGACATGACCAACAGTATTTCCATATGGTTTGATTTTTTTTTCTTTTTTTTGCCAGTCCTGGGGCTCAAACTCAGGGCCTAGGCACTGCCCCTGAGCTTTTGCTCAAGGCTAGCATTCTACCACTTGAGCCACAGTGCCACTTCTGGCCTTTTCTGTTTATGTGGTACTGAGGAATCGAACCCAGGGCTTCCTGCATGCTAGGCAAGCACTCTACCACTAAGCCACATTCCCAGCCTACCTGTTTTAATTTTTTTTTGATAAATTGGTAGATCCAGAATGGCATCTCCACTAGGGCTAGATTTCATTTCTCTTATTCCTTGTGAGACTGTTTTTTGTTGTTTTTTTGTCAGTCATGGGGATTGAACCCAGGGCCTGGGCACTGTCCCTGAGTAATTTTGCTCAAGGTCAATGTTCTATCACTTTGAGCCATAGCACCACTTCTGGTTTCCTGGTAGTTCATTGGAGATAAGAGTCTCACAGACTTTCCTGCCAAGGCTAGCTTTGAACCACGGTCCTCAGATCGCAGCCTCCTGAGTAGCTAGGATTATAAGTGTGAGCAACTGGCATGTGGCTTCTTTTTTTAATAGTGAATAACGCAGGGCCATTCACTCCCCCCCCCCACCCCCCGCCCAGTGTCTGACCTACTTGTTTTATATTCCTTGCTTTTTGATTATGGATCTCTTATTGACATACAGAAACTTTCCCTATGTATTAGGGAAGTTAGCTAAAATTTGGAAATATTTCCCCCAAGTTTATCATTTGTCTTGACTTTAAAATTGTTTTTTTATGTGTTTCGTTTCTTATCATTCCTTTGTGTTTCTTTAAAAATGGATTTTTGGATTTCTCCCACATTTTCTTCTGCTTTTACGATTTCATTTTATGCCGTGCATTATCTGCCCCAGCTAAATTACCATGGTACCTGATGGGGTAAATTGGGTCTGTGTTTCTAGATTTTTCTGTCCCGTGGGACATCTGATTGTTAATGCTTGCAGGGCGTGGTGGGTCTCTGCCTTTGTGCTTTTGCCCTCTGATGGGACCGGTTTTCTCCCCCATTTCTGTTCAGAATGGCTCTTAGGTTATTATTGCTGGCTCCCCCCCCCCGCCCCCCCCCGCCCCCTGTGCCATTTGGAACCAACTCATCTCCATTCCTCACAGAAACCTGTCTTCAACTTGTAGGTTCATCTAGCTGGCTCTGCCTCTGTGAGCCGCAGATGGCATTCTGGCCCTCCTTTTGTGGACACAACCTCCTTTGCTTGCCTTTGGCCTCAGCAGGAGCTGGCTGGCAGCCAGGGTAACTTGAGGCTGCCCTTCCCCCTGCCTGGGAGAGTTAACAGTTCTGGTGTGAGCTCCCTGCCCTCTGCCGGCATCAGGAGCTTGGGTTTTGGAGGGGGCCAGGTCTGGATGTGAGGTCTGCTTCCCAGGGCAGGTTCCTTCGTCTCCACCGGCCCAGGTGCCCTTCACTAGACTATGGCGGCTCTTGCCGCCTCTCTGGCACCCCTGGGCAGTGCAGGTTGCCCCATCGTGGTGGCTGCTGCTAGCCATCGCCCCAGAGGAGTGGGTGGTGCTGGAGGCTGGGTGTGGGAGGCCTGTGAGTGGAGGCCTCAGCAGTCAGGATAGCCAGGGCGGGGTGTCCTGGGAAGGCCTCTGGAGAGGCTGAAGGAGGGCTGGATGACCCACCTGGAGCCCCAGCCCCATCTGGAAGAACTGGAGAAGATAGATAGTCGGGTGTGAGCCAATGGTGAGCTGAGAGGTGTGGGCCCCCAGGGAGAGGGCAGGGCTGAGACCCGAACCCCAATCTCTGGACTCCCCGTCTCCCAGCACCTGTGTCTGAGGGTGGCGCCTAGCATGGGACACGTCTTGCTTTGTCTGTTTTTGTGTGGGGAGGTGTGAGAGAGAGGAGGGTCTCTCTCCAAGCTGTCAGCCAGCCCTGGGGCTCCCTCAGCCCTGGTGTTTATTCACCTGGTGCTCCTGCTGGTTGGAGACCTGTTTCTGACCAGTGGTAGAAGATTCTTTAGGTAAACAAACTTTGGGTTGGAATGGAACCCAGGGCTTCATGCATACAAGGCGAGCACTCTACCACTAAGCCACATTCCCAGCCCTGTCTGCGCCTTTTGTGGACTATGCACCTCCTACCTCCACCTCCCGAGAAGCTGGGGTTACAGGTGTGAACCACCATGTGTGTGACATGGGCTATGGCTGCCTTTTTACCTGTGCTAGCCTCAAATCCATGATCCTCCTATCTTCGTCTTCTGTGTAACAGGGAGTAGAGGGTTTTGTCACCGTGCCTGGCGGAGTGGAGGAAGTTTGAACATCTTTCTCTTGTTAGGAGTGTGTTGAGGGGCTGGGGATATGGCCTAGTGGCAAGAGTGCTTGCCTCGTATACATGAGGCCCTGGGTTCGATTCCCCAGCACCACATATACAGAAAATGGCCAGAAGTGGCGCTGTGGCTCAAGTGGCAGAGTGCTAGCCTTGAGCAAGAAGCCAGGGACAGTGCTCAGACCCTGAGTCCAAGCCCCAGGACTGGCCAAAAAAAAAAAAAAAAAAAGGAGTGTGTTGATTCTCCTATTGTTTCAACAGGAAGTGCTGTACACAGGCTGCCCCGCTCTGCGGGCAGTAGCAGGCCGGGTCAGTAGCATACTGGGCCGGGAACCCAAGTCTGACGCCGTACCTGGGCCTCATCTTTAGGCTTCAGGTAGCCCTAGCTAAGGGGAGGGTTCTGCCCACTGGGCTGCCCTGTTACTTCTGAAGAGACCCCTGGAAGAACTCAAATGCTCTCTGGCTGTGTGTGCTCTTTGCCTTTTTCTCAGGTGTTTTATCTTCTGGAAAGCCTGTCCACAGGTAACCCTAGGCAATAGTGTCAGGCTACTGTCAAGGGAGTTGTAGATCCCAGGCAAGGACGTAACAATGTTAGAGAAAGTGGAAAATCACATTGGTGTGTGGAAGGCTTACCGACAACCTGTTACAGAAATGCCTCCAGTTTGTTATTACAGTGGATTCTTTAAACTTCATTCGGCCGGCACAGGAGATGGAGGGCTGGCATGGAGGCTCCAGATGCCTTGAAGGAGACAGCCAATGCCGGAGGGATGGCTCCAAACCAGCGTCAGGGCGAGTTCTCAAGAGCGCCTTTCTCTTCCAGATTTGGAAAGAGGTTAAAGAAAACCCGCAAGTACGACATCATCACCACCCCGGCTGAGCGCGTGGAAATGGCCCCGCTGAACGAGGAGGACGATGAGGATGAAGATTCCACAGTATTCGACATCAAATACAGGTGCGGGGCAGGGACCCAGGCTTCTTCCAGGGCTCCAGAGGTTGGGGATGGGGGTGGTGGGCTTTTGGGCCTGGCATCTATGTGCTTTGCCTCTGGCTAGGCCTTGGGCTTTGGTGTGTTTTGCTGATGAAGGAACCTGCTCTTATCCTCCAGAGGGCTGCTGTTGGAGAGGTGTCCGTTCCTTTCTCTTCCCTGGTGGTAATGCTAAGTTTGCTTTAAGGACAGAGGAAGATGGTCAAGCTTTGGAAGTGCTCCAAAGACATCTGTATAGGAGAAGAACAGAACTCCAGCTGGGTTCTCCTTTACGTTGTCCCTAGTTCCACAGTGTCCGTGTACCTGAGATGTCTGCCCTTCCATTCTTGGTCCTTCATATAAGTTGTCAGACTCGACAAAACCTTCGATTAGTTTAGAGTGCATCAGCACCTCTAAACTGTCTGTGTTGGGTCTTCTGTGTAGATATGTAAGCCCGGTCTTCCGCTGCAATGACGGGCAGTCTATCTTATGCTTGATCTTAAAGCTTTCAGTATTGTTTTGTTTTTGCCAGTTCTGGGGCTTGAACTCAGGGCCTGAGCACTGTCCCTGTATTCTTTTTTGCTCAAGGCTAGCACTCTACTACTTGAGCCACAGTGCCACTTCCGGCCTTTTCCATACATGTGGTGCTGAGTAATCGAACCCATGGCTTTATGTATATGAGGCACGCACTCTACCACTAGGCCACATTCCCAGCCTAAAGCTTTCACTATTGACCACTGAGAGTTGTGTTTTTGCTGGAGAGTTCTTGTGGATTTTTCCTTCAACACGCTTTCTTCTATTCTGTATGTGCTAATGTTGAATTTTATCAAATGCCTTTGCTAGCTCTATCAAGATTACACTTTTCCCTTTATCCACTTAAGGTGGCAAATTCATGGTCGTTTTTAAAACAGGCAGTTGATTTTTAGCCTTCTGGGAATAAAGAAGGCTTAGTTCTGTTATTTTCTTTTTCACTTGTGGGGTTGAATTCTGGGCCTAGGCACTGTCCCTGAGCTCTTTTGCTCAAGGCTAGCGCTCTGAGCCATCGAGCCACTTCTGGTCTTCTGGTGGTTAATTGGAAATAAGAGTCGCATGGCCATTCCTACCCTAGCTGGCTTTGAATCATGATCCTCTGATCACAGCTTCCTGAGTAGCTAGGATGACAGGCATAAGCCACCAGCACCTGGCTTGTGTGATGTTTTTGTACGCATTGCTACATTTGGTTCGTGTTTTCTGTCTCAGTCATGGGCAGCTGCTGGGTGTGAGGTCCGCAAGCACGAGTTCATAGCGGGCCCCCTGCCTGGTTTTGTACCATGGTGTCAGTCAGCGTTTCGTTACAGTAACAAAATACCTGAGTTAATCCACTTGAAAGGGGAAAAGGTTTATTTTGGCTCACAGCATCGGGAGTTCCAGCCCACAACCTGGTAGCCTTGCTGCTTTGGGCCTGTGGTAAGGCACCATGTCATGGTGGGAGCACACGTGGCATGGGTAGCATATGCTCCCCTTCATCAGGGGCACAAGAGAGAGGCAGTTACTGGCATCCCATAATCGCCTTGGGGAACATCCCCCAGGACCTAGAGATCTCCCATCAAGGCCTCCCCCCCCCCCCCTTAAAGGACCCAATCACTGCCCAGGAGCGCCAGATCCAACTATAGCAACAACTCAGGAGCCAAGAGTGGTTTCTTCATTTGAGGGTCAAAAGAGAATCAAAGGAAGGGGGAGGGAGGGCTGCACGCGAAGCGCACACGTTAGCTGCGATTCCAGTTTGTGTCCATAAATAAAGTTTTATTGGAACACAGCCTGCCCAAGCGTTCTGTACGTCACCCGTGGCTGCTCCTCTGTCCCAGTGGTGGGGTCCAGAGACCCGAAGGCCTGCAAAGTCTAAAAACACTTACTGCTGGGCTTTTTTTTTTTTTTTTTTTTTTTTTACTGACAGTGGTTTGCTGTCTGTCCCAAACACCCGTCGAGGAGCTGAGGAGGAGGGATCTGGGGAGAACAGAGGTCGCGTGCCAGGGGGGGTCTGTGTGCAGAGTGAGGGAAGGGGCCTGAGCTGGGGGCTGAGGGAGGAAGTGTGTCTTCCAGACAGCGCATTTAGAATGCGGGGAGGCAAGGGCGGCAGTGTGGCCCCCTGGGGCGGGGGGTGGGGGGACGGGGCCTGCTGGGGAGTGCTCAGGGTGTGCTGACTCTTGTCTCCCCCCACTCCCTTCTATTTAAAAAACATTTTTTTTTCCAGGTAAAACCTGTCTTCTGGAATGCTGGCGTCCTCCCGTGGGGGCTTGGCGGGTTGTGGCGAAGGACCCTGGGAGCATCTCACAGGGCTCCCCCTGCCAGTCACCTCCGCTGCCCTTCCGATGCCCCCCACGGTGAAATCTCCTCCTCCAAGCCTCCTCCTCCTTCCTACCGGGTGAAAGGTACAGACCGTGAAGCTGCAACGTGGAGGACCAGCCCCGGCACGGGGGACCGACGGCTGCACCCACACACTTCCCCAGACTCTTGCCTTTGGGGGGGGTCCCACCCCACCCTGTGGACGGCTTGGTTGGGTCCTGGCTCTCTGTGATGTGGCGAGCCGTGGCGTTTCCCCCCACCCACTCCCTCTTTCCAAGGGGCTCAGCAGAAAAGAGCAGTGGCTAGTCACAAAGAAGTGTAGATTATCAGGGAATGAGTGTGTGTGTGTGTGTGTGTGTGTGTGTGTGTGTGTGTGTGTGTGTGTGTTATAGAAATAACACCTCCTCAAGGGAATGCAAGCACTGGGCAGTTAGTTTTGGACTTAATATTTTCCTGGTGGTGTTTTGGTATTTCTCAGTCCTGTCACTGTTCTGTGTTGTCTTAGAAATACAATTATATATATGGTTATTTAAATGAGCAGTGGCTTGGCTGGCTGATAAAGGGGCCATTGTCAGGGGTCCCGTCTGAGGTTAGTGTAGGTCAGACTGAAAACCTCCAGATCCAGGAGGTGCCCCAAAATGTGTGTGTGTGTGCCACCCCATTCCCCCCCGCCCCCCCCCCCAGCCTGAGAAGTTCATGGAGCCCTCCTGTTGAGCCTCTCAGATGGCCATGACTTCTCATAGCAACTAGTGCCTTTGGGGCCCTGGGGGGGAGGAGGGAGGGGGTATCATGACCTAGAGAGGTGGTGTTTATTTTCCCTCCCATCCTTTTCATTCTGACATTGCTTGGCAGGGTTGTGTGTTTGCCTGTTTATTGCCTTAGGATGAAAGCTCCTGCCTTTCCCTGGCTCTTCTGTTTTCCTGAGAGGAGTGTTTGTAATCCTAGCTGCCTGGCGAGGCGAGGCTGAGGCGAGGATGGGGATTTGAGGCCAGCCCAGGCAAAAAGATGATGAGACTCCTCTAGCTCAGCAAATAAGCCAGGTGCTGTGGTGCATGTCTGTGACCTCAGCGGCATGGGAAGCAGAGGTAGGGGCATCTTGGTCCAGCATGGTGTGGTGGGAGGGCAGGATTTCATCTAAAAAATATAAGCACAGCCACAGGCTAGGGGTGTGGCTCATGTTTAGAGCGGCTGCCTAGCAAGTGTGCACGTGAAGCTTTGGGTTCAAATCCCAGGACTGCCAAAAGACGTAGACGTGAGAGGGTCTGACTAGGCTACTGAGGCCTGAGCGCCTCGCCTCCATCCTCTTCTCCTCCCTGCCGCAGCCCTGCCTCTCCCCCTGTGCCCCTGCCCCCCCCCCCCGGGTGGGGCTGGGGTACTCACCACCCAAGTGGTGGGCTCCGCAAGCAGAAGCTGGGCCAGGTTGCAGCCGTGTGCCCTCGGGACCCGGAGCCGTGGCTCTCCCTCAGGTGTCGCAGGCTGCAGCTGACCAGAGGGGGAAACTGGACTCCTCTGCCTTACGTACAAACACCATGGATCCGCCCGCCGGGGCCGGCAGCAGTGCTCCCTTCCAGATTCACAGACTCAAATAAAGAAAGGCGCTCAGAGCCAGCCTCGCGTGCTTGCTTGGGTTGGCTGTGTTTGCTGGTGGAGGCCGACGTGCCCCGTGCTTTCTCGGTTGGGGACGCGTGTGACCAGGCATGGAGGTGGGTGGGTGGAGAGCCCGTGGGGGGGAAAAGGGGGGGGCGGCGCTGGGGCCCTGTGATTTGACAACAAGGCTTAGGGCAAGCGTTTCAGTTGGGCAGTACTGAGCCTGTGTTTCGAGACCCTTGTGTTTTTGGGTGGGTGCAGAGAATATAGACCCAGTCATGTCAGAAACTACCGCCTCCTCTTCGCCCCCTGTGCCTGGCCTGGCTTCTGCCACCCATCAGTCTGAGTTGGGTTTGTCCAAGCTCGGTCCACCCCTAAGTGGGTAAAAGCCAGAAAGGAAAGCTGGCTTCAGACAAGGGCGTGAGCTACTTGACTCTTCCCGTTGAACTTTTTTTCTTTATTTTTTTTCTTTTTCTTTTTCTTTTTTTTTTTCTTTTTTTTTGTGCCAATCTGAGACCCAAACTCAGGGGCCCGGGTACTGTCCCTACCCTTGTTTTGCTCAAGACTGGCCTGTTTACCACTTGAGCCACAGCTTCGCTTCCCATTTTTTGCTGGTGAATTGGAGATAAGAATCTCACAGACTTTCCTTCCCAGGGTGCTCAGATTCATTGGAGTCTTCTTGACTGCGCCCAGCCTTTCCTGAGGGCTCAGCAGGCTGGGGGCGGGGGCGGGAGGAGGGCTGGCCAGTATTCCAGCCTGCCCTTTAGTTTTAGGGATTCACTTGGGGCCCCCATCCCTTCCATGCTTCTCTACATACAACCTTGTCCTCCGTGTGCCCCAGGAGACCTGCCAATGCCAATAGAGTGTGTCACCCTATCTGCCTGCACTCATTGTGTGGTTAATTCACCCTGGGTGTATGTGTGTGTGGGGGGGGGGGGCGGGGAGCAGGGACGTGGACGTGGTGTCCTCTTTTGTAAAGAAGCTTCGAGTCCAATGCCCGTGCTCTTCAGGGAGATGCTTGGGTTTGGAGAGCCCCTAAAAGCAGGGCCTGCGAGGAGGGAGGGAGGGACAGAAGTGGTGGTGGTGGGGGGGGGGGGGTTGTTTCACAGCACTCAAACTTGCTGTCCAGACTTTGCCTACTGGATCCCGCCCGGGAGAAGGGCACCTTGGTGGCACCAGCTCCTCCAGCAGGGGAGGGGTGAGGGGGGCTGCGCCATCAGCATCAGCAAGGAGGATGGCGACTCCCCCAGGCCTCTCCCGGTGCCGCCACCCCCCCCCCCCCCCTGCAGCTGGCTCCCGCCCCTCCCTGGAACAGCACAGTGCCATGAATTGACACATGCGAATCCCGCTCTCATGTGAACAATTGTGGATGATAGGTGTGAGCCTGGCCCAAGGCCCTGCGTGACCAGAATTAACTCCTTGTGGTTTTATTTACATGTGGGTGATGTGTAGAGGATACGGCTTTCCCCTTATTTCCGGAGCCAGATAGGACGAAAACATTGTGTGTGTGTATCGGGGGGAGGGGGCGGGTTGGGGTTGGCAGGAGGGCCGGGGCTGGCACCTGAAACAGTGCTCCTGAGCCTAGCAAGTAACTAAGAGTGAGTTCAGATTTGATTTGGGCTCTGCCCTTGGGGGAAACGGTTCTCTGGACACCAAGGAGTCATTTGTGTGACCGCCCCCCCCCCCCCACCAATGTGATCCTGACATGTGACCACAGGCTGTTTGCTCTGGATAGACTGTCCGAGCCCTCCCTTCTTTCTTCTTACCAACCCTGTAGAAATGAGCTTTTGGAGACTCCACCGCTCTAACGATTCTTTTCTCCATATTATTATGAGTCTTCTTTTTTTCTTTTGAGACTATTACTGATTCCATTGTCTCCACATTCACCCCACTGTCTCACTCCTTTTCCCCCTCCCAGCTCCCCAAGGCATCTGCGTCTGTGTCTTTTCCTCTCTTTACTTTATTTAGCTAGTGGCCACTAACCCTTGGGAAATAGTTGCCGGGAATGTTCTAGAATACAAAGTAAAAGACCAGGAGCCTTGTATTAGCAGCACACAAAGTAGCTAATGAAATGAATAATCTCCTTTGCATGGGGGGGGGGCGGGGCTGTGCCAGGGCTGGGTATGGGGGTGTGTGTGTGTCCTCTGTCCACCCCACAAAGGTGCGATACTGAATTCTCATCTTTCTCCTAGGTGGGAAGAAGGGCTGCCTTGTGCCCCCCTCCCCTTGGCCCTGTTTTCTCTTTTGTGTGTCACCCTCTGCAGTTAGGGAGAGCAGCAGGTGCAATGATGGGCCTGCTGGGTTCAACTGGGCCCCAGGCACCTGGGCTTTTACGGCAGGGTGGAGGGTGGAGGGTGGAGAAAGTTGGGGTCTGTCCCAGAGCCCCAGTTTGTGCTTTACTGATGCTTATGCAATCTCGTCGTCAGACCACCAGCCAGCTATTTATTGAGCTTTCACTGTGTTTCAGGCTTGGTAATAAGAAGCATTGCCAGCACTGCATTCTGAAGGGACTCGTTTGTGTAATAAGCCAGCAGAGCTTGGGCTCTCGCTGCCAGAATCCAGGTCTAATGTTTGCTGCTTGTGGGACATGGACCCACGGGGGGGGGGGTCACTCATGATCCCCCTTCCTCATCTGTCACTCCGAGTCTACCAGTGCCTAGCTAGCCGAGGTACTGACCACTCTTGGGTGCACAGCAGATGCTGCACAGTAGCTGTTGGGTTATTTCTGCCTTCCAGGGAGGAAAACCAAGGCCTAGTCATGCACTTGCCCAGTTCCCTGGATAGCAGTGGGCTGTCCCAGTGCTCAGTGCCTGGGTGCTGCCTTGCTACACCCAGGGCTGGGTCTCTATTCAAAGTCCAGGTGTGTAGAGGGGTAGATGAGGGGCTCAACCAGGCCCACTGGGCTCTCTTCCAGAGAGAGAGAGAGAGAGAGAGAGAGAGAGAGAGAGAGAGAATGTGTGTGTGCTGTGGGGGGGGGGATGGTGGCTAACCATGGTCCCCGAGGCTCTCTCCCCTCTGTAGGGTCCCCGGATGTGGACAAAGAGGAAAATGGAAGAAGGAGAAGGAGGAAGAGGTGGGGAGGCAGCAGCAGAGGGCTCTCTGCTTACCTTAGTAACTCAGTGTCTCCTGTTGGAAGACACTACCTGTGTCTTAACAAGCAGAACGGATGAGGTCTTAGGGCAGTAGAGTCAGACTGGAATTGAGTATGGTACCCAGGGAGTGTGTCTTTCCTCAGAGAGCTTCCTCTGTCCATCCTACCCGACTATCTCTCCCTGCCACAGACGGAGGTCACATGACCTCATATCTCTCTTCCCACCTACTGCTTAGGTGCACAATTCAATATTTGAAGAGCAAATTTGGGGTGAGCAGGATGCTTGGTCCTTAAGATGCAGGAATCTGGAAAGGATTTGTGGGGTACCCCTGCAAACCAACCCCCCCAATTTTTTTTTCTTGTGAGCAATTAAGCACTCATCAGATTATATGTTCCAGTGGACCTGAGGCCTTCAAGGAGACCAGAGCTGGTGCCCGTGAGTTCTTCATTCCTTATTTCCCAGCATCCCAAGTTATGAGAAAATGTTTGTGACTGGAAATTTTGGAAGACATATTTATATAAAGAAGATAAGATAAACCATCCAGGTAATACTAACCCTTAATGGTACTGGGGGTAGTCCCCACCCCCCCTCCTTTTGTCCCCCCCTCCCCACTGGTTTCACATATCATTTGCAGATGCTGGAATGCAGAACACCTGCCGGTCCAGGTGCTGAGCTAATCATGGGCTGGGCTGGAGAAGTTGAATCTGGGGGCCCCCTGGGGCGGGGGTGGGGGTGGGGGTGGGGGATGAACACATCCTTGCCCCTTGGGACATTAGAGAGTAAAGAGCCATGACAGGGCAGGGCCAGAGAAGGTGTGCTTTTTGCCAGGACAACCAGTGGCCTGTGGACTTCCATGCGTGTGTCCCATTCCCCCCACCCTTTCCCTCTGCACCTTTACAGCATATGACCTCGCCTTTTCCACTTAGTGCCGTGCACGTTTCTTCATGCCCACGTTTCAGTATTGAAAGACAAGGCTTTAAAAAAAAAAAACTGTGCCTTTGTAGGTTGGCCACTCATGAGAGGCCTGTCCCTAACTTAAGGTTAGAAGAAGAAACCATGGGTGAGGCAGAAGAGAGAGACGCAGACCAGTTACCTTCCAGGCTCAGCAGGACAGGGCCATGACTGTGTTTTTCCCTAGCAGAGGACAGTAACTATTGGCTCCACAGAAGATGGCTACTATGCCACCCCCATCCCACCAGGGGCCCCAGCACCCTGTTGTATGGGGTGCAGGGGTGCGGGGTGGGGGGGCCGGCTGTGTTGGTTCTCTGGCTGTCTGGTGAGCTTTGCTCACATTCTGCCAGAACTTTCTGTGGACTTCCTCTTGGGGGAACTGATTCTAGGGCTTGGAGGGACCCCCACCACCTGCAGTCTGTCCCTGACTCCTGGGCCCTGCTGGGTGGGAAGACACCCGAGAAATTAATTGTAGCATGGGTATTTTGTGCTGGAGGGAGCGGTGTCCCCAGAGACTGTGGGCTTCTGCGTCCTCATGCTATATGAAGGGGAAACTTGAACTTGGGGGGTTTATGTGAATTCCAACTGTTTGCACCCCAGGAGCAGAAAAGGGCTGGGCCCATCCTGACTGAGCTGCTTGTCCTTAGGGCCTTAAGCAAGACCCTGCTGGAGCCTTGGAGTTTTCCTCTTTGTGACTCTGTTTCTCCCGGGCTACACATGTGACCTTGTGGATTCCAGGAAAGCTGTGGGGGGTGGGCACTGGATAAGACCCAGGCCCAGAGGCGTGTGGTCACTGTGTGAAGAGCGGAGAATGAACTTGGCCAAGGTTAAAAAAAAAATGGCCTTTGGTTTCACAACACAGTGTTTTTGGAGGGACACATGGTCAGCCCAGTGACCAAGAGCCTCAGGAGTCTGAAAGCCTTGAACTTCACCCTGAACTTCACCTTTAACTTCACACTAGAAGGGGGTTCAGGAAGCAGTTGTGGTTGGTGGTGGACTCCCCCCCCCCCCCCCCCAATCAGCTAGTCAGGCCAACTGTAGCTTCTGCTTGGAGGGGCGGGAGACTGGGATACCACAAGGGCCTCTTTTGCTCTTGGAGGACCCTGCCAGGAACCACAGGAGCAGGGGGAGGAGGCCGCGGGGGCGGGGGTCCTTTGCAGGGCTCTGGAGAGGGGGAGGGGAGAGAGTTCCCAAGCATCCTACTGGGAGGAGCCAGGTCCAGGGCCACTGACATCTCTGTCCTCATAGAGGCCCGGAGGCCCAGGCCATGCGCTTCAGGAAGTCACTTGAGTGCTGACCCCGGGGGTCCTCATGCCCAGCAGATCATATTAACCGAGCCTGTGTGCGGCCTGAGATTCTGTATTTCTAACAAGCTCCCAGGTGCTGCCGTGGCTGGGGGAGGGAGTGGACATTTTCAGGCTGTGTTTCCCCCACGCGGCCCCAACGTCCTGTGGCACGCCAGAGCTCCTTGGCCTTCTGAACTCTATATCCCTGTGGGCCAGCTGCCACCCCGCCATCACCCCTGTCTGAATCACTCGGAAGACACTAACCTTTCTGAATCTGAAGTCCTGGCCAGAGAGTTACACATGTGACCCCAGCTAGGCAGTGGGAGGAGGCGGGAACATGGGTGAATGACAGGCCTCTCCCCCAGTGCCCTGTCTGGATGAGCAGGGTTTCTGGAATTAGAACTGTGTATCTGAGGGAAGGCTTAAGTAGCCTGGGAGGGGAGGGTCCATGTGACAGAGTATCCTTTTCCTTCTCAGCAACCCCAAAGGTATACCCTAATTCAGAAAGACAGAGCTGAATTCTCCCGCTACTGCTTGCTTTCTGTGCCTTATAGGGATTTCCTACCTATTGTAGGCAGATCCTAAATCTTCTGAGGAAGAAGCAGGTCTATTCTTTGGTGGGTAAGGAATGGGTTGCTATTGCTTTTCCCAACCAGACAATAACCTCAGGAACATGAGTTAAAATCGAAAAAAAAAAAATGGTGGTCCAAGACTCTAGTGGGACTTCAACGTGGCTTAGAGAGAATCAGAACCTGGTGTAATTGTAGGGCATTGGGCCAAGTATAATAATCATCATGGATCTCCTTAGAGGAATGATGGTCGTGGAGGTAAATGAATGTGGCAAAGCATTCTGTAAACCAGATAATCCAAGACACACACTGGCTCGGGGGAAAAGCAATAGGTGCCGAGGAAAAAGAAGAGAAAAGTAATCGGAGACCTTGACTTCCGGTAGATTGAAAAACAATCAACAAATTACTTCAAAGTTTGCAAGTAGAGGTGAAGAATTGGGAGGCTGGCCAGAGGGGAAGACGTGTGGAGGGGAACATTTTAAATGGGGGGGGGGGTGGATTTCAGACTCCTGTCTAGGGCACACTGTGCCTTCAAAGGCCTGAGGGTTGCTTTGGTAGACCAGCGGGGGTGGTCTACATGCTATCAGCATCAAGGGGGCCACATGGCCAGGTGATTTGGAGCTCCGTTGGGCAGGACCTCAGGGTGGTTCCAGAAAGAGAAGACTGAGGACAGGTGGCTTGGTGGGGGTGGGTGGGGGTGCGCGCATGTCTGCTGGCAGGGGGGCCTTTGGGGGCTCCTTCATTCTTGGTGCTGGGGTGTACAAACATCTCTTTCAGCCCAAAGCTAGCCGTCCTCCGGGCAGCAAGAGGACAAGGAAGAGAGAAGTTTGCATTTCAGAAGAGCAGTGTGGAATTTCCCACATGAACTGCGATGGAGGGATTTCTGGGCCTGCTTGAGCCCCTCCCTCCGAATCCATCCCCCAGCTTCCCAGGCCCCAACGTCGTCTCACCCACGTTCATCCTGGCTCCAGTGTCTGGGGCTCATCCTATTCTTTTCTCTTCCTTTCTGCCCCAACCACCCACCCAATCCACTACCCACACAAGCCACTTCTCTGGCCGTTGAGAGTCTGTCCTCCCGTCACACACACAACCTTGTTCCTGGGCCAGGTTCTCTGCCCACCCTCAGGTCTGAACTCCTAACTCCTGGGCAGAGTTTCCTGATGGGCTTTTTGGCCTCTAACAGGGAATGCCTACCCTACTCTGGGGCTTTTCAGAAACCATTTTTTGGTGGTGGAGTGGGTGGATTTCCAGCACCCTCCGCTCCCAGGCTTCCTGTTGGCTAATAAACCTTTAGTGGCTCTCCATTACCAACAGTTGAGAAGCCAAAGCTCTGTAATGAGGCACTGCCCACCTCGCCCTCCACTGCTTTCCTGCCTTCTCTCTTGGCTCTCTGGCAATGTCTTCTGCTGTTCCCGAGCTTTCCCCAGTGCCTTCTGCCCTCCACGGACCTCTCTGGTCCTAGGAGTTCCAATTCTAAGTAGCATCTTCGTCCATGGGGTTGGAGGGGGCGGGCAGGGAGAGGGGTTCCCTTGGAATTTAAGAGGACTTGGAGATAATTCTACTTTGCAAAGCCAAGGGCCTGAGTCCGTGGGGGCCCTCTGGTCACCCCATCTGTAAGACACAATCACAGCCCAATCATGGGAAGGGTTTGGTGGAGCGGGGATGGAGAGCAGCCTGGAGTATGGCAGACCACTCACACACGTGCACACACGTGCACGCTTACACACATGTGCTTTAGATACCCTTTTATATATTTTTCCTGGCTCTTTGGCCTTCTCCATGGCTCCTTTGTTGCCCTTACATCATGCAGTTACTCCCACCCCCCCCCTCCCCTCCTCTCCCAAGCAAGGAGAGAAAAAAATAAAGCCCAAGTCACTCTGCTCAATGCACTCCCAGCCGTTCCTTCTTCTCTTCTCTGGGCCGTGGCGCTGTCCTGGGACCTTCCCTTCTGTCATCGCTGTAATCGCATCTGTTTCGAGCCCTATAGGATTTTGTTTCCTGAATGTTCGTGCGTATCAGAAGCATCACCCCATCCTTCCTCCCCTGTGGCCTGGCTCTGTGTGTGTGTGTGTGTGTGTGTGTGCGTGCGCGTGTGTGTGTACACCCTGGGTCTCACACTCAAGCGCTGGCTCTGTGACAGTAGCCATAGTCTGACTGCCACACCAAGTGACTTTGGGGAGTGAGCGTAGGGGAGGGATCCGCCAGCATTTTAGCGGCACGGGTGGTCTAGTATGAAAGGAGACAAAAGAAGAAAACGAAGCAAGATAAGGAGAGGGGTCCCCAGTATTAGGGAAGGAGGAGGTTCAGCAGTACAGGAGAAGCAGAAAGGAAAGCACCTTACACCCCTCACCCAGGCTGATTGAGCTACAGAGGAAGAGCTGCGATTTTATTCACTCTTTTGGGCCCTGCCCTGTGCCAGGCACTGTTCTAGAGGTCAGACAACCAACGCCTGATTTCTTACATGGAAAGCTTTTGCTCGTTTGTTTTTGTTTTTGCTAAGCCAAAGACAGATCCGGTTTTGTCTGAAGGGCATTTGTGGACGATGCGCCCAGTCCAGTGTGGCTCATGCGCCCTGGTGCCCCGAAGCCCGCGGCAGGGATGCGAGCAGCCATGGGGTACAGGGGAAAAAAGGTTATGAGGTGGGAAGTGGTTTTCAGTCTGTCCCGGGGAGCCCATTCTCGTGCCCCACCCCCCGTTCTGGAGGGTGGGCGGGACAGGAAAGCCTGCGTGTCCTGGGGAGAGGGGGGGACACTCGCTGGACCCTGGGGTGGGGAGAAGGGCAGAAGCTGATGCCCCAGGGTCACTCGAGAGGGCATTTCCCCCAGGGCTGGCTTCTTCCTCCACCTGCTGCCCGGTCCACCCGTCCCCGAAGGGCCCTTGCAGATGGGGGACAGCCTCCGAGGTTCTGCGTGTTCAGGGGTGGGTGTGGGGGTGCAGATCCTAGTAGATCTGCCAGAGGAGGTCTCTCTCTCTCTCTCTCTCTCTCTCTCTCTCTCTCTCTCTCTCTCTCTCTCTCTCTCCCACCCCCCCTTGGGCTTTTATCAGTTTTAGCTGCCAAGGAAAATCAGGCTTCTGAGCTTGCAAAGGTTGGATAGGGGCCTTGGGCCTCCTCTAGTCTTACAGTGGTCCCCTGAAGAAAAGCAAATGTTCCTTTTGGGAAAGAAGACATTTGGTCTTTTCTTGGGGGTGGGGGGTGGGAGGGGATGGGAGGGGATGGCTCTGGGTTTCACAGTTAGGATGGAGTCTCTTCATTTTCAAAATCTCACGGGTCAACTCCCTATTTGTACAAAACATCTGTCCACTCTTTCATTCATTCATTCACACATTCATTCATTCCACCAGTTCACAGATTATTTTTCTGAGCATCTACTACGGTGCCAAGTCCTATGGGTAGGTACTGGAGACTCGGCAGCCTACATAATAGACACAGTGCATAAAGCCATCAAAGCAGATTTTCATATTCCCCCGGCAGCATGTCCTCTGCCTGAGAATATAGTTAGGAATCTTTCACTCTCCTGAGTCATGGGGTAGGGATTGCATTCTTGAGGTACAGCCCTGTACCCCCCACCCCCCAGCCTCCTGCTTGCCACCCCCCCCCCCCATCATTCTTGTTCTCACACAGGAACAATTGCCTCTGAAATTTCTATGGGAAAACACACCAGGAGGGGGCAGGGCATGTTTCTTTAGGCCTCTTGGGGGGTGGGGTGGGGTGGGCAGCTTCTTCACCCAGTTTTTACCTGCAGGGTAGGGGGCCAGCTTCAGAAGCAGTCCTAGGCTCAAGTATCAGGTGGTATATGAGGGGGCTTTAACCCAGGGACGGGTGCTGGGCAGGGGCGGGAGGGGGGCGGTGCCCAAGTGTCAGCTAAGAAGTTCATCCATCTCGACTTCTAAGTTCTGAGCCTCGCTGGTGACAAGGGTTGGGGCTTAGAAGTTTGACTTCACAAGTGTCCCAGGGAGTGAAAAGGACTTGGTCCAGTCGCAATCACTTCCAGATGCCTTCCTCTGCCTATTCTTCCCATGGTGTGTGTGTGTGTGTGTGTGTGTGTGTGTGTGTGTGTGTGTGTGTGTGTGTGTGTGTGTGTTGAGAAGTAGGACGCAGACACAGCGTGGTCCGCGTGAATGCCGTGGAGCTCCAGGAGGACGCACCTGTCCCCCGGGAGGCTGGCCGAGGTCCGCCGCCGGCGGGTCTAGGGGGTCTCCTCGCCACCCCCCCCACCCCCAAGCTGGTCACTGGGGCTCCGGGCCACATGTCTTTACAGGGCCAGAGCGCAGCCTCCTGTATTTCTACCCACTTCTGTAAAGGGGCTTCTTCCTGACCTTTCAACTATTTCTTGCTTTCCTCCTTGAGAAGCAAAACGCACAGCAACACCCCCCCCAGCCCTTCCCTCCGCCCCGCCCCGCCCCCCCCACCCGCCTGCCCCTCTGGCGCCCTGAAGGTATGTAGGCTCTTTTGCTGGCCGCCTTCTACCTCAACCGCATTATCACACTGAACTACTGACAGTCCTTACAAATGTCATGAGTGCTCCTTTCCCTCATCTCCACTTCCTCTCCCTGCCGGGCCCCCCACTTCTTCGAGGAGGGGACCCCCTATGTGAGGTATAGTGTGGACCTGCACCAGTGAGTGTTCTCTAAGACCGAAAACCCTTACCATAGTCATGTCAGTAAAGAAGCAACTTTCATTCGCTGAGTTTGTCCCCTACGGCCCCTCCCCCCCATATCAGAGCTTCTGATTAAATGTGGGGGAGTGGATGTGATAAGTCTACTGAGGTGCTTTCCTGTTCACCCCCTACATCTAGAAAACCTTTTCAAGGTCGCCCTCGATAGCCCTGTGCCTGGTCAGCTGAGAAAGCCTGGCTGTGGGCCCAAAGGCGGGGATGGGGGCGTCGGGGGGGGGGTGTGCTTTCTGTCCTCATTCCAGCCTGGAGCCTGACCCGATCTTCGCCCCTCAGAAGACACTTTCTGGGGGGGGGGGCAGGGAGTGGCCGCCTCGCCTCACGGCCAGTGAAGCACCTGTGTCCAGGGGTTAGGGGCCGGGGCGGGGGACGACAGTAGTGGTGGTGGTGGTGGTCCCAGCCCTCCATCGAGGTGGAATATCTCACACACCTTGAGGGACTTGTCTCTCCACTTGTGATGGTGGCTACAATGGCCAAGGTCACACTTCCCAGGGGTGGGTGGGTGGTGTCTTTGGAGATGATGGGAGTCGGGGCGGGGCGATGCGTCAGGTCCTGTGGTGTGCCACAGGCCAACGCACACTTTACCTGTGTTTTAAAATGGAGCCTCGGGGGCATCCTGACCAATTCACCAGGACACCTTGGCCCCACGTGGGCTGCATGGCAGCAACAACCCTCCCCCCGCCCCCCGCCCCCCGCACCCCCCCCCCGCCGCCATGTTAGCAATCCCTGCCCCCAGCATTTCTGCCATTTTTTTTGGGGGGGGGGTAACGCTGGGCTGGCAGCAGCAGATTTCTTCCCAGGCCCCCCTCTAGTAGGGCAAACTCTTTAAGAATAAAGGGAGTGTGTCCTTGTTCCTCCCATCCCCTCCATCTTCTCCTTCCTCATGCACCACAATAAATAGCATTATGTCAGTGTTCCCCAAGGGCGTGGTGGCTGAGAACTTGTTTGGATGCTGCATTCAGCTTGTTTTTGTGGAACCCAATGAAGAGGACCTTTGTTTCCAGGGGGGTTACTTGAAACACACACCTGGCTCTCTGCCCCTCACACTGTCAGGGCCACCTGGACCGTGAGGGCTGAGCTCAGTCTGCTCCTGGGAAACAACTCCCCGGGGGGAGAGCCTGGAGCCGAGACACAGATGAGGGAAACAGGAAGAAAGAGCAGCGTCCTGGGATACACTGCAGACCTTTCTCTCTTCTCTAGCCTATGGCCAATTCATTAGGATAAGGACTAAGTTCATCATCTGTTTCCCTTCTAATGGTAGGACTACCAAAGGAGGTGTGTGTTGAGTTGAAGAATGAGCTTTGAGCAGAGGCCTCCTGAGGACCAATGTCCATGTCTGCTTCCATGCTCAACAGGGGCTGAGCAAGAAAGACGCAGGGGTCCCCAGGGGTGGGGGTGGGGGTGGGGGCAAAACAGACTTCCCTTTCTCCTGAGCGTGAACAGCAATGGCGCACCGCGGGAGCAATCGTTGTGGGATGGACAACAGGAGAAGCACCCCTAGTTCTGGAAAAGGGCAGATCAGCTGTGTGTGTTGGCAGAGACAAGAGCAGACAGATGATGGGCCCGTGGAGGGAAGAATTGATCTGGTTCTTTGACATAAAGCACACGCCTTCAGAGATCCCTGGCACAAGATACTGGTCGGAAAGGAAGGTCTGATCCACGGGGGGGGGGGGGGGGGGGGGGCTGACTGGGGAATTTGCCTCTTAGCAAAGAGAGAAAGAACGAGATTAGGGTCCTGTTCTTCACCAAGGACGTCAGTTCAGGACCAAGTAGAGTTGGGGGGGGGGGGCTTCCAGCTGCCCTCTGTGGAACAGCAGGCCTTCCCAGGCCGAGGCACGGGCCCCACTCTCGCTCGGGCTGTCTGTCCAGTCATATTGCTGCTTGCGAATCTGTCACCAATATCTCAGAGGGTATAGTGGAAGCGGGGGAAGAAAAGGAATGGTTGTTGTTGGTGATGGTGGGGTGTGTGTGTGTGTGTGTGTGTTGCAGGAAGGGGGGCGGTAAGTAAATAAGCCAATATTTTCTCTAGCCGATATTCCTCTAACCAGAAGACACCAGAGCTTGGGGGCCCACAAAATGGCCTCTTCTGAGCATGCACTGGTACCCACTTCTCCCAACCTGGAAGCCTGGGGTCACCTTTGACTTCACCTTTGATCCCCGTGCCTCACCCCCACACAGCCAGTCAACAAGTCACAAGCCAGTATGCTTGCCCATCATCTCTGGAGTGGGCTCCTGACCCTTTTCCTGGCCTTTCCACGCACACTGACAAACCGTTCTCTCCTCTGCTCCCAGCACTTCTTCATTCCTGGCCCAGAGCTTCCATCCGCTCCTAGTGGCCCACAGATTAAAGTCCAAACTCTTTAACGTGGTGTGAAGGACCAGAAACTTTCCCAGACCTGCTTCTCCCCGCCCCCCAACCCCGCCCCCCCTTCACTTGCTTTCTCACTCTCCTCTTTTGCAGCCAGCTTTCCACGGTTGTATCTGAGCACTTCCAGTTCCCTCTGGCCATCTCTCAGATACTTTGGAAAGCCCTGGCCATTTCCAGAGAGCTGAATATCACTTAGATTTCAACCTCCCCCCCACCCCGGGACCCTCTTTTATCCGGCATTATCATCTTACAAATAACCTCTGCACCTTGGGGGCCGCCTTGCCCACAACTGTGCATCTTTCTCTCCGAAGACACTGTAAATTCCTTGCGGGCATGGATTGTTATTTTATGGTCCTTTGATGCCTCAGCTTTGAACAAAGGGCCTGAAGTCTGTGCTTTCTGCTAACTTGTGGGGGTCTGAGTTTCTTATGAACCGCCACCCCCCCAAAAAAAAAACAGGCCTAGGGGAGCCATAATGGGCAAGAGAAAAGCCACGCAGCTGTGTACCAATATCACATTTGGACTGGAAGGAGCCTGGGTAGAGAGGAAGTGGGCAGAGAGAAGCCGCCAGAGGGAAGAAAAGAAGGATGGCCCCTTGTATTCTGGTGGAGGGGAGCATTTGGGAGAGCTACAGGGGATTCCAGCAGTACCCCCAAGCCCCTGGGGGGGGGGGATGGCGGGGGAGAAGTCACTGTCACTGCCCAGAGGGTTTATGGCGCCAACCCTAGCTTTGAGAACACTTTCTAGGGTCAGGGGTTGGGTTGGGTCTGGAAGCTCAGCCAAGAAGTGGGTGGGAACACACGCGGTTGGTACCACCTGTGCCAAATAAGGGCGGGCATCACAGGTGAATGCCCAAAGAAATGGAGGAAGAACAGGCGGGAGCCAGTGTGTGAACATCTGGGCAGCCTTTGGTGGGGTGGTAGGGCTCCCTGGTCCCCCCACCCCTGGCTTCCCCCCCACCCTCCATCCTGCTTTCCCAGGGGGCAGCATGGGGAGGGGAGGAGGGCGGGCGGGCCCCAGGACTGCAGATTTCTTCTGTCAACACCAAAGAGATTTCATTTTCCAAGGGTTCCCCGGGTTCTTAACCTTTTAAAGCCAGAACTTTAATGTCATTCCAGGCATCCCCAAACTCCAGTTCTTTAGGGGTGTGGGTGACAGCCCCACCCTCTCACTGAATTTTCAGGGCCAGAGATGGTGCCTATTATGGGGGTGGGGGGAAGAACATCCAATTACTTTTCTAGGCCTTGTGGGATCTGAAAGATGGATCCTCTGTCTGGTAGGGGAAGGAAAAAGATTGTGACCCGGCTCAGCCTGGGCTGTGGTGCCCACCAGGCCATGGCCACTCCCCCCCAGGAGCAGGGCCCCGCCCCCTTCACTTCCCCCATGCCTGCCCTTCTCACCAGAGCCCCTGTGCTGGGCCCCCCCCCTTACACTTTTGTGTGAAGGACCCCAAAGAGAACATAGCTGAATGGGAAGGACTGGGAATGAGATGAAGACCAACACAGAGAGAGGTGTGTGCTTCATGCCCAAGCCTGCCCTCTCTGAGACGTTGCTGGGCAGGGGCTCCCTACTAATCACCTTCCCAGCCAGAGCAGTGGACCCCCTGAAACCTCCCCCAGAGGAAGAAATGGGGATTGGTGATATAACTCACGTCAGTTTCCTCTCAGTTTTCCCGTTAAACCATCCCCTCCCCCTCCCCCAACCCAACTATCTGAGTACAGGGTCAAACAAAACGGTCCATTTAATTTATAGCCTAGTTTTTTTTTTTTTTTCTTTCTAGCACAAACCATTAGTGGGATGTGAAATCAAGTTAGTGACTCACAGCCAGCCACGTGGTGAAATAAGAGACTGAAGGCAAAAAAATCTTAGCTGATCCCTTAGAGAGTTGAGTGCTGCTGGTTATATGTGTATTTCTGTATACACATATGTACTGAAACGTCGACACCTGGACACTAAGGAAAAGTTTATTCCATTTATTTCTTCCTGCAGTTTTGTGGTTAAAATAAAATGGGCAAAACTTTGGTCAGAAGGGGTTGATGATTGCTAGGCTCAGTTGGCTCTGGAGGGTTCGGGAGCGAGCCTTTCCCTGGTGGGGGTGGGGGTGGGGGGGTGTTAAGTCAAAACTGAAGTGCAAGCCCCTGTAATACCCCAAACACACTGGTGGGTCCCCCACTCCTGGGGTCACGTGGTCACCTCTTGCTGGGTCCCTAGGAAGACAAGACTGGGGAAAAAGCTTGGAGGACTTGGAGTTGTCAAAAAAAAAAAAAAAAAAAAAAGACACAAACCCTACAGCTCCTCAGTGCTACGGGTGCTGTGTACCACATTAGCTTCTGAAAATGCGCAGAGCGGAGGTGAAGGCCAGGAGGAAGTTGGGAGCGCCAGATGGGGACATAGAATGAGAAAAGAGATGTTAGCGGGTCTTCTGGAACCCACTACCACTGAGCAAAGAGGCTGGACAGGGCAAGGCAGTGACCCCCCCCCTGTAAGAAAAGAAAAACCTTTGCAAATCCCCCCCCCCCCCCACCGAGAGTGGGGAGGCACCCATGTGAAGGAGACTCTTCCTGGCAGATCAAGTGCAAAGTAGAACCCAGCACAGAGAACACTGGGACCGAGGTGGGGGGAGTGAGGGGCCTGTAAGGGGGAGGAAAGGGGAGGCCGGACCTGCTGGATTATTCCATCCAGAGTTATCTCTGCCAGTCACAAGCTGCATTTGAGAAAGAGAAAACAGGGTGAGCCTTCTGTCATTACAGGAAAGCTCTATGTTCAACCCTTCCCAGTGCTGGGATGGGTGGGGGGAGAGGCTCGTCCCTGGGGGTGGAGCATCTAGCCAGGGCTCGTGGCCTTTGGTGGGAATGGCATCCTGTTTGGGGAAGGGAGGAGAGGTGGGGAGTCATATTTTACCAAGGAAAAGAATAACAGAGGGTCTAGTATGCTTCTTGCTGTAGACTCCATGCTTTATTTTGTCAGAGGAGTCGTTTTGGCATCCATGAGAGCAGCCCTAGTGGGATCTCTTCCGCCTGGGCTGTACCAACCAGCTCTTGGGCCTGATGTCGGAGAGAGCAGTTCCCCTTCCCAAAATCCAGAAGGACCACTAGAAATTCCCTTCCTTCTTTCCTTCCTTTCCTTTCCTTCTTCCCCCCTCCCTCTTTTCTTTCCTTCCTTCCTTCCTTCCTTCCTTCCTTCCTTCCTTCCTTCCTTCCTTCCTTCCTTCCTTTCTTTCCTCCTCCCTGCCTGCCCACTTCTTTCTCACCAGAGCTCTTTATGGCCACTCTGGGTTCAGCACCCCCCTAACTCACCACCCCCCCCCAGTCATATAAAGGACCCCAAAGAGAACAATTGAGTAGGGAGGATCAGGAATGAGAGGAAGACCTGGTACCAGGGGGAGAGGGGTGGGTCCATGCCCCTCTGTGAGACTTTGTGAGGGTAGAAGACACCATGCAGAACTGGGCAATCTTTGCTAAACATGCTGCTGGCTTTGAAGCTGAGATCAATTGTTTTTTTTTTTTTTTTAAAACAATACTCTTTCCCATCCTGGAGCCTTCTTCATGTCCCTCTCTGTCTTTGTTCCCTTCATGCCTTTCCCTGCTCCCTTCCTGTGCTAGTCATCTCCCTGGCATTCAGTACACCTTGGTAATTCAGACAAGGAGAAGTCGTGGGTGTGAGGTTCAAGCGCCATCCCAGGGGCTAAGTTGACTGTCAAGCTTACTTTCCAGGCTTGAACTACTTCACACCACTCGCATTGAGGAATGGTAAGAAGTGATCTCAACTCAGAAGCTCATAGGACGAGCTCGTGTTCATCACTGTCACCACCTCTAGCAGCAGGAGGTGCCTTCCCCATCCTGGCCCGTTTAAGCAGTGGCCTGGTCAGCTTGTGGTCAGCACTGTACATAGAAGGGATGGTATGGGGATGAAGATGGGAGCTTACGGTCTGGAGGATGCTCTGTTGTTTAGGAAAATACAGAAATGGAGATACAGATTGGAGGACCACAATGACTTGGGCTGAGACCACATGCAAGTCAGCATTCTGCTAGATAATGTCCACCTTCAGTGTGAACTTGTGGCAATGACATTGATCTTTGTGAGCAAACCTTTCTGAGAGAATTGGGTGGAGGAATAGACTGGCTCAGAAACCCTGTCAGTAACATAGACACTTTTTAAAAAAGAAAGAATACAAAGACTTGAGATACCCAGGCCTAACATCTCTTAGTCTGCTAGAAGGTACTGTTGTCCTGTATTCCTACCTAGTCACTGGTTTGTGGTCTGTAGTCCAGGACACTGTTACAAATTTGTAGGAGTGCCCCCCAAATATTCTAACATTTCAAAGAGCTGACAGGGACCTCGGTCAGACGCCCCAGCATTCTTGGGTCTCACGTGGCTCTAAGGATCTAGTAAGGGCACCAGTTACTTTGTTCATAGCCAGTAAGAGTTCCTGGGACTCTCCACCAAAATCTTTTGGGTTTAGTCTGTCATCTGGAAAGGTGACAATACCAGATGGACACATGGACCAGAACGATGGCCTACACGTCCTTTTCTCAGCATTGTGACTTCTGTCTTCTCTGAATCTGTTGTTGCTAACATCTCTCTCTCCCTGTCTGTTTCTCTCATAAACTTCTGGTGAACTTGTTCTTCATTCAGTGTTCGTCTGTTTTAGCATCCTGGGTATCCAGAACTTCTTTGACTTGTTGGGGTAAGAAAGAGCCAGTCCGTTGAGTTTAAAGGCTGTGAGCTTTCTTCATTGGACAAAGCCTAACACAGACGCTGAAGCTGGCACAATTGGCCTCAGAGATCATTAGACAACGAGCAGTTAGGCCTCTTCCTTCCTGGCTTCCTGGCTCCCCCTTTGAAGGCCTCTAAGGCTGGACTTCTGCCCACAGCCCTCAGCTGCCCACCTAGTGCCTCTCCCAGGACTGTGGCTTCTGTTCTCCCTGGCTAGGAAGGGGCGTGGCTTCTGACAGTTGCTTTCAACTGCCACTGGAATGTTCTCTTCTTCACATTCTCAGCGGTTGGTCCCGCCAGTCAGAATACCTCCCAGCCCTCAAGACCAGAGTCCACATCTCTTTAGGCATCCCAGTTGGTTAGGACTCTTACGAAATGCCCAGAGAAAAATTGTGATGAAGTGATTGAATAAATGAATTCCCATGGGCAGTTTCCAGGTTAGCCATGGTTCCGTGGGGACCCCTCCCTCTGGTCACTGTCTTATCTAAGGTCTCTGCCTTAGCTGAAGAAAAACTGGATGAAAGAGTGTTAGTGAACCCAGCAGGGCAGGTCTGTGGCTTGAGCCACCTTGGCCTTGACATATCCCTTCTCTTGCTCCTGCTGTTTTCCATTCTTTGCCATGGCTCATGTCCTTCCTGGCAGGCATTGAAGCGCATGGCACCCACGGGAAGAGCCAGGCTTTTATGTGGGCATTCCAGTGTTGGATGTAAGAAACCTCATTTCCTCTTCCTGGGAACAGAGGAGACATGGTGAATGGCTCTGAGGCCGAGGAGCCCATATCCCCCGGCTCCTGGGATAGGAGGGGTCTTTATGGTTGCTGATCTCTGCTTTTCTGGGGGATCCCCCTCTGTGTAAGGGACCAGGAATGGGGGTGGGGGAAAGAGCTGGAGAGGAAACGTCTCCTGGCCTTAAACACTACATATCCTCCTTATGTGGCCATCAGCCTTGGGACAAGATTTGAGAGGAAGCATTCTGGAGATGGATGTGGGGGGGGGGGGGCAACCACACAATAAAATACAGCGAAGGGGAAGACTTGCATATTTTGGGGGGGATATCAAGGCCCTTTGGGAATTATGCTCAGGACAAGGGGGGGGTCTCCTATGTTCTCTCTTTTTTTAACCACTTCCCCCCATCCTGGATGAGGTCTATCCAGTCACTTTTGGAGAGGGTATGGTGTCTGTGTGTGTGTGGGGGCGGGGGGGGTCTCCTGCTTGAGGGCTTCATCTTTCTTCTCTTTCCGGTGGATCAAAGTCTGGGAGCCCTGAGAACAAGGGGGTGGAGGCTTTGGTGTGTATGGTCTATTTGCCTACACTATGGAGATCTGTAGCTGTGAGAAGGGGCAGAGAGCAGCTTCCTCCTAGCCGCCAGGGAGCTCATTCCCTGGGGGGAGTGCGTGGGGGGTCAGGTCCTGAAGGGAGCTGCTAGAAATGGCCAGCACCCAGGCCTTCCTTGCCTTCGGATCTAAGGAAGAGCAACACGAACCGAATCAACTTTTTTTTTTTTTTTTTGATTCTTCCATGAGGGTGAACTGTGTGTGACTGGTTCACCCCCATCAGAGGTGCTAGGAGCGGAGTACAATGACTTACAGCTTCGTGTGGCTGTCCCACATGGCCACACATTGACTTGGAAGAAAAGACCAAGGAAGTTGATTGCACCAGTCTCAACAAGTGATCACTCTGTGCTTCCAATGACTGAACCATGGAGGGTCCATCAGAGAGGCTTGGAGAAAGCTCAGGAACCAGGGGCTGGGGCCAAGGAGAGGCCTGGTTTGGGTTCAGGCATAGAAGTGTGACTTAGGCGAGTGACAAGTGAGAGGAAAGCAGGCAGAGTTTGCAGCAGGAACCAGGTGTCAGGGGCTGCTGGGTCGCAGGGCCTTGTTGTGTGGATTTAGGGACCAGACCAAGAGCCCTTAGGAGAGAGATTAGATGCTTCCGTGAGAAGCTGTGTGGAGGAGACAAGGGAGGAAATGGAGCACAGGCATCTGGTGGGCCTAGGCAGTTGCCACCACCTAAGAAAGAAACAAGAATTGGGAGGTGGGGGCTCAGAATGACCCACATCCCTTGTGGCCTCAGAGGAGAGAGGGTGTTGGACAATGATGTCCGTGAACTTCCCTAAGAACAACTGCCAAGACAGACCTGGGAAGGGGGCTGGGACAGATTTCCTCAGGGTGGACAGACGGATAAAGGGGTGGGGGGCAGGCAAAGAAGGGACACAGAGGAGGAGGGATTCTAACGAAGAATCTAGGGGATAAGATCCTGCCCAAGAGGACAAGAGAGCTGTCCTCTGTGTGTTCTGGTCTAGGGGGTAGGAGGGGGAGGAGGGGATACCCACTCTCTGGACACACTGGCCTGCCCCAGAAGGTATCTACCCAATATGTCATGCATACAATAGGTGCTAAATGAATGTCTACCAAACTTCCTGACCCACAAATGTGACACAGTGGCCTGGAAGGAGGGTGACTGGAATCCCAGGGTGACTTTGGGGGTGTGGGGGGGGGGCGGGGGGCTGCGCCTCTGTCAGGAAGGGGAGGGGGGCGGGAGCAGAAGTGAGCCTTTGAGTGACAGAAGATAAGAGTTTTATTCTGAGTGGAGTTGGGTAGGGTGGGGAGTGAGGAAGGGGAGGGAAGACAGTCTATTCCTTGTAGAAGTTTATCCAAGACAGGAAGGACAGGATGAGTTCTTTGGAGAGAAGTTACCACAATACATACGCGTAAGAAGGTAGAAATCACCAGTAAGTCCTCCCGGCAGACTGCACGCAGTGAAACCTTGTAGGAATGACATCACGAAATACATTATCATTATTTTCACTTGATAGTAAAAGAACAAACATTTCTCCATCTTTTCTTTCCAAACATCCCTTGGAATGTTAGCCGCCTCGCATCTAAGATGTAAATGGCTCAAAAGGCAACAGAGGTGAAAACAAAACAGAGCAAGGAAACAGTGATCACCCCTGAAGTCAAGAGAAAGATGGTCCTGGCCTCCATGTGTAGTTGTTAGAGAAATAAGCCACTGTGTGACTGTTAATTACTGACATGGCTTTTCCATGTCACCGAGTTTCGTGCTCCTCTGCTATACTGGCTGTGATAGATGTCCTAGCGAAATCTTTTGCACACCTATCTTACTTTCCTCAGAGTGATTTTCTAGAAATGGATTTTCCCGGGGAGGGGGGGTGTAAGAGGGGTAGGCTAAATTAAAAAAAAAACCACACAAAAGAAAAAGAAAACTTGATGCATTTGGTATATTGATAGGCAATGGCTAAAGGAGGGGCTCTGAACAACCTCCCATCATTCATCTCCTCCCCTCCACCCCCACCCCATCCCAGGAAGGGGCTGAATTGGAAGAGAGCAAGAAATATGAAGGCCCATGGCTGGTGGTAGGGGGTGGAAGGGGGGTGGTACCAGGAGGCTAAGGGCAACTGGCTTGTTGGTTTCTGCCTCTTTGAGGCAGCTTCCAGGAGTGCAATGGAAGGAGGGAGGGGAGCAGCACTGTGTGTATGTGGGGGTGGGGGTGGGGGTGGGGGTGGGGGTGTAGTTTTTGCTTCTGCTCAGGTTTAGGAGCAGGAGCACCAGTTTCCTCTCCCATGGTGTCATCCTCTGATTCTTGATTTCATGAACCCTGGTGGGGAGGGGGAAAGGCTGGGGGGAGCGGGTGAGGTGGGGGGGGAGGGGTTGCGGCGGCGCGATGCGCCTCTGGCATTCCCAGACTAGAAAAGCTGGCCCCGGAGGGTGGAGCCTGGACACGGGCCAGGAGAGAAACTTTTCCTCAGCTTTTGCTCCCCTTTGGGTGACCCAAAAGGTGCCGGCCTCTACCACGCTGGCCTTGGCGAGAGCGTCTTTCTCATGGGCTTTTCTGTACTCGTGTAGACATTCATTCTTCTCTAACGAAAGCGTCACAAATGCAACAAGAAAAGGAGACCCCATACCTTGTTTTTTAATTCTCAGTTTCCCGTGGTGGGGTGAGAATGGCGTTGAGGCCCTTGCGTTGTTTGCAAATGGACTCTGTTCTAGAGGCTGAGTTACCCTCCCACCCCCGAGAAAGCCCCCTGAGCTCTATGGATTT
Organism: Perognathus longimembris pacificus; assembly: GCF_023159225.1. NCBI lineage: Eukaryota > Metazoa > Chordata > Mammalia > Rodentia > Heteromyidae > Perognathus > Perognathus longimembris. The sequence goes on along the minus strand of NC_063180.1, from coordinate 34,011,890 downwards.
CCTTGAATTTCACACTCAAGGCAGCCACTGCCCGCTGCAAATCTCCCATGCTGCTACCACTGGCTTGTTCTCCATTTATTCCCACAGATCACCTTTTGCCAGTACTATTCTTTGCAGAGACTGTGCGTGAATCTCCGGTTTCATACCCACCATCTCCATTCGCAGCTGGCCTCTTGACTGGTCTCTGTATCAGCATCCTAGGGTTGCTATAAACAGGTGACTACAAGAGAAGTGATCCAAACCAAACATGGTGCTCTTCCAGTTCTAGAGACCAGGTGTCCACAAATCAAGGTCCCAGCAAGGCTGGGTCTTTCTGGGTCCTTCTGGGGGAGATTTTCCCACCGTGCCCTTCTCCTTGGCTCAGGAGGCCACAGGCAACTTTGGGTGTTTCCTTGGCGTGTGGGTGCCTCACTTTAATCTCAGCCTCTGCCACCACAGAATGCTTGCCCTACCTCTCTTCATATGTGTCTCTGTGCGTCCTCGACCTGGGCCTTTGGACATAGGGCTTAACCCCAATCCAGAATGACCATTTGCAAAGTCTTAATTTCCAAATAAGGCCATATTCTGGGGTTCTGGGTGGACATGCATTTTAGGAAGATGGTGATATGCCCTCCCTCTCTTTCCTCTGCCAATTGACCCTCTTTCCATCCCACCGTTCCTGTTGGAGTAGCTTTTCTCAAACCTCCCTTAGGGGAGGTGTTCCAGAACTTTCCATGACACCTGACTGCTGACAGAATAAAGTCCTATCTCCCTAGCTCAGCTTTGGAGGGTTACCATGGCCTCATGTGTTCTGCCTAGTGCATCTCTACCCTCCCAGGTACCCAGGGAAGGTCTCCTACATTGTTGAACATGTTGTCAGTGCTCATCTTGTCTCCTGCCTTCATTCTCTGCCTGCTGTTTAGAAACTTCCCTTGAGCCCCAACCCTGTCACCTTTGACAGCTTTCCTTTCCTAGGAGAGTCTCTGCAGCCGGTCCCATGTTGCAGACCAACTGTACGCCATGCTCTGGGCCATTCGTCAATCTAGGATTGCTATTTGTCAAAGGATGACCCTGTGGTCCGCTCTCTAGACTTCTGGGGTGGGGTGGGGGTGGGGCTTTGGATGACAATGACATCTTGAATCCTATGGTTTCTTGGTAAATGGCCAAGGAGGCCACCACAGGCATGAGCAGGACAGGGGCTCACTTTAGACTTGCTGTGCTCAGGGCTATTCATGTTGGAGCGTGTGGATGGAATCACCCCGTGCTTCTAACTCCTTGACAGCTAAAGAGATCGCAGAATGCTGTCCTGAGATGACATGGGATAAAAGAATTGCTGCTCTTTTTCTTTTTGAGATTCTGGGGCGGTGGATGGTCTTTCAAAGTTGAGAAGAGAGAGCTGAGGGGGGACGAAAAAAAGTCCCAAGTCCAAGAAGTGCCAGGAAGAGCACGGGGGGGGGGGGGCAGCCACAACCCTCATCCTCCTCTAAATGGACCAGTCGCAGGATGGTCAGGAAAGAGGGCTGGGAGGAGATAAAAAGGGAAGACATACAAGAAAAAAAAAAAAAAAAGAGAAAGATGTCAGCCCCCAAATTAGCTTTGATAGATGGTCTGAAAACTTGGAAAGCGCAAGGACGTTTTTCTTCCCATATCTGTGAAAAGTCCTTTGCTAGTAGCGGTGACTTGAACAACCTTGGATGCCCCCGGCGCCCTGATGGCTGGGTCTTGCCGGTACTGAAGTAGGTTTAGGAACTCAAGCTAAAGCAAACACCCAGGGGGGAAATCCATGGCGCGCTCCGTTCACAATGGTAGCTCTGATCCTAGCCATAGCTCTGATCTTGTCACTTTGCCTCCTAGCGCCACGTGCCTGGGTTTACCTGGATAGGTTCAGAAAAAACAACAAACTCCAAACCCTACCTATCCTACTGTAGAACATATTTTCATAGACATTTCACTTGAAAGCTTTGCCAGAGCACCTCCCCACTAGATGGCCAGCTTGGCCATTTCCAAAGTCAATATTCAATGCAAGAGGAAGAGATTAGCTGTGTTTCCCGCATTAATAAATCTTCTGTGTACTCTATTCATCTTCATGTCCCGTGGCACTTCTGTTCCAATAGGAAAAAAAAAATACAAAAGGGATGAGTTTGAGTTTGTCCTATCCATCTACCTAAAGAATTCGATGAGGACTTGAAATGTTGTGTTCAGACTCAGGGCCAGAGCAGGGGAGACAATGAGGCAAAGTCTGCTTGTGATTTGCTCTTACACAGAGATTTGTTCCTACTGGCCTTATTCTTAGAACTAACCATTCACCCCTCCCAACATGCAAAGGGCACAGCAACCAATGCAGGATGTGAAAAAGGTCATTCGTGATTCAGTGTCATAGTTGTGACTCGGAATTATTCATTAGGGTTAAAAAAAAAATCATAGGCCCACATCACTCCATGGTGGAACTGATGATCTTAAGGTGGGAAGAGATGGGCTTGTCAGCACCTGTCTTCTTACTACTTGCTGTTTTCCTTAAAGAGGCGGGGCCTTTGGCTTCAGTCTAACTTCTGAGAGGTCAGGGACCCTAGGTCTTTGCTTCTGTGTTTCTTTTTCCAACTAGACAGTGAATTCCTTGAGGGAACAGGTGATATCCATTTGGCTCTTCAGGCTCCGAGGGAGCCGTTGGCCTGGAGGAAGGCTCTAGAAAAGTGTTTTATTTTGGAATGAGACAGTTTTTTTTTTTTTTTTTAAACTGGGCTGCCTGTAAACACGGAGGTCAAGACTCCTCTATTTTGTTTTAACAGAGCAAACAAGTTTTGAAAATTCTGATTTCATGGTACCTGGAGTCTCCACGACATGAAAGACAGAGGGGATGGGGCACTGTTGAGAAGAATTCCGCCAATGAAATCCTCCTATGGAGGATGCCACAAGGTGTGAAGAGGGCCACCAAGTTATCTCCCAGAAGTCAGAGATTCAAAGCAGCTCTTCTCCACAGTGCTGCCATCAAAGCCTGGTCAAGGCTGTGCTCTTTCAGGAAGCTCTTAAGGAGAATTTGGTCCTACCCACCTCGCCCCGCCCCCACCTTTGTGTGTCTCCATTTCTAGATGCAACCTACATCCTTTGGCTTTTAGCCCTTTTCTTCCACTTCAAAGCCAGCACCTTCAAATCTATTTCTTGATTGCTGTGATTCCCTCCCTCCCCACTTTAGCATTTCTCCGGACCCTAGTGATGATGAGGGGTTCTCCCTGGAAAAGCCACAAATCATTTCCACATCCCAAAGTCAACTGATGAGCAACCTTGATTGCACCCGGCCCTCTTCATGCTTCTCGTGGAATAGCAGAACCCCTCTCTGCACAGGTGCTGGGGCACGAGTCTCTGGGAGAAGCCCCTGGCTCCCAGCACCCCCTCAATCTACACCTCACGACACTTGAGCTTGGACAGGTTAAGTGAATTCCAATTGTTTGTTCCACAGGAGGGGAAAATAAAATAAAATCCCCTGCGAGACCAGGTCATCTGTTCCCAGAGCCCTAAGCAAGACTCAGCGGGAGGTGAGGGGCCTCCTCCCCCTCCCTCCCGTGTTCATAGCTAGCCGGAAAGGCCGCCTAGCCACAGCGCCCAGGTCGAAGGAGCTACTTGTTTTAGCAGAAGCAGCATGAACTCTGAGAAGTGCAGCTGCAAATGTCCCCTTCGGAGGAGACTGAGCTCAGTGACCAAGGGCCCCGCGAGTCTGAAATCATGGAATTTCTCCCTGAGGGAAGTCCTGAAAAGAAGCTAAAGAGAGGTCCTCATGTGCTGGTTCACAGGCGCGTGGGCTGCCCCTGCCGGCTGCAGAGCGTTTCCTGGTGCGCGCACTCTGTTGGAACAGGGTCAGCTTGCCAGAAGGTTCCCGGCTGCTGCCCGGTTTCTGTAAACACGAAGCTGGTGATTGTCGGGTGGAGCCTGAGCGACAGACACCAGGTGGTCCCCAAGAGCACCCACCAGAGGTGTCCTGTCAGGGTCGGCCGCAGCCACAGGGCAGATGCACGCACGCACGCACGCCGCAGGACTTGCACACATGAGATTTTTCACTTGGAAAGAGCAAACCATGAACTGGGGGGAGGGGGCCTGAGCACAGGGCCAGGTCCCATTCAGCCCTCACGGGAAGCTGGAAGCTGGCCGAGGGCACAAGGGAAGCATATTCCTCAGATGCCCAGTGCTGAGGAGACACCGAGTGGGTCACGAGGGAAGGCAGCCCTCAGGAAGGGACCGCGATGCATGCTGGCATTTCAGCATAGCATCATCCACTGTCCTTCATCCCTCACAACCAATGGTGAAAAAGAAATCTGACCGGCCCCAGGGGAGACGGATGACAAGCTGACCAAGGAGCCCATCCCTCAGGTGAGAGTCACTGCTTGCTGCCCTGGTGGGGGGGGGTGTTGTTGCGGGGGGGGGGGGGCAGTGTTTCTAGGAAACACTGAAAACATTTTGCTTGGTAAATTCTTTTTGGTGCCACTCCTAGGGCTTGAACCTTGGGGCTTGGGTGCTGTCCCTTAGCTTTTAAAAAGGTTTTTGCTCAAGGCTAGCGCTCTACCACTTTGAGCCACTGCGCCACTTCCGGTTTTCTGGTGGTTCATTGAAGGTAAGAGTCTCACAGACTTTCCTGCCCAGGCTGGCTTTGAACCACGATCCTCCGATCTCAGCCTCCTGAGTAGCTAGGATGACAGGTGTGAGCCACCGGTGGTGGCCTGGCTGAGAGGCTCTCGTAGGCATAACTCCCAGACCGGTGGTGAGGTGACGGCCGCACGGTAGAGATGGTGGCCTTGCCCCTGCAGCTTGCTGGCTCTCATGTGCCCTGTCTGAACCCGCAGATGCTGGCCCGGGAGGCAGCCCTGCCTCTCTCAAGGAAGAATTGGTTCCAAAGCGCCGCAGCCGCCAAGCCCACCCTGGCTGCCTCCTGGTCCTCCCTCCCACAGGGGGCGCCACGGAGGCCACGCGAGGTGAATCTTCTAGTATGTAGTTAAAAGAGGGGGCATCAGAAAGGAAGGGAAGGGACGGGGTGGGTGGGGGGGAACCTTGATGTGACCTTTCAGCCTCTTGGGCCCCAGTACCCCGTTCTGTGTCGGTGACTATACAGCCACCGCCAGGGCCTTTCCTGTGCCCAGATTTGGAAGGCCAAAAGTGGAGATTTTTTTTTTCCCTTTAGAGAATTGAACATTCACCTGAGAAAAGGTAAAAATGACGCCTGATGGCTCTTTTCTTGTCCTCCAACAGCTTCGGAGGTGCACAGGACCGGATGGTGAAGGAAATCTAGCAGGAATGGAGGGAGAGGCCAAAGAGGTAAGGTCTTGAGGGTGGGAGTGGCCCCTACCTAAGCCCTGTGTCCAGGATGGAGGTGCCCTGGGGGAGGGGGGATCTCCCAGGGGGATGTGAGGAGGGTCAAGGTCCCTTTAGGATCGACGGATTTGTTTATATTGGCCAAGTTCATGTTTTCCTGACAAACCCTGGTAGCTTCTTTGTGTGAATGCTAGAGGATAAGGCACAATGTATGCATGGAAAGCCCTCCAGGCTCCGAGTGCTTTATCTAGAGGAGGTGCATGCAGAGATACATGTTAGAGGCACCTATAGAGACATATATAGGCGCATGGCCGTAGTCAGGCCTTTCTGGGGCCGGAAGCGGCCAGGCTGGAAAATCCCAGCACTCAGCATCGTCTTATCAAGTTATTTCTGGTTTTCTGGAAACGAAGATCTTAGGAGCAATTGAATCCATTTATCTTAACTACCTCAGATGGCTGTGATAGAGGTTATAGGATGGATAGCTTTTTTTTTTTTAAATTGTCAAGATGATGTACAGAGGGTGTGTTACAGTTACATGCTGAAGGAGGTGAATACATATACATTTCTTGTCATACCTGTTATCCCCTTCCTCATTTTCCTCCCTCCTTCCCTCCCACCCTCCCTGCCCCTCACCCCCTTGATTTCTTAATTATTTTTTCAAAAACCAAAGAATAAAATAAAAAGATATCTTATCCTTAATGTCCATTGTCACTCTAGTCTACAATGCTTAAGTCCTCTATGATTAGTAACTGTAAAACAAGTCCTGCTGGATAGCTTATTGACGAGGAGACATTTGTTTCCCTCCTCCGTTCAGGAGCTCACTCATTCTACTCACGAGGATTCTACCTCCATGACGGATTTCCTTCTTAAAAAGCCCCACCTCGTAGCATCAGCCTGGACAGGAAGTTGCAACATGAATTTGGGAGCCATGCACACCTTCTGTCCTTAGCACTATTTCTAGAATTTTGGTTGTACATCAGTTTTCTGGTTTTCAGGCCAGTTAGCCCAAGAGTTGGATAAGGATTGTCTCGTAACTGTATTTTGAAAATGTGACGTGTTGGAATTATATTATTTTTAACGTCATCAAATGTATCTACTTAATTATGCTTCATTTTTCTTCGATTCTTTCATTTAACTGCATTTGCGTAAGAAGTAAGGTTTAGTGCTGTGCCTGGATTTTTTTTTTTTTTTTTTTTTGGCCAGTCCTGGGCCTTGGACTCAGGGCCTGAGCACCGTCCCTGGCTTCTTCCCGCTCAAGGCTAGCACTCTGCCACTTGAGCCACAGCGCCACTTCTGGCCGTTTTCTGTATATGTGGTGCTGGGGAATCGAACCTAGGGCCTCGTGTATCCGAGGCAGGCACTCTTGCCACTAGGCTATATCCCCAGCCCCTGTGCCTGGATTTTTGATTGAGTGCACCTGTCCAAAGGGAGAGAGTTAAGCTCATAGAAGATGGAGGACCACAGCTGGCAATGAGTCTGCATTTGCTTTAGGTGTGGGTCCTTGGGGAAGGTCCTAGGTCCTTCTGTCCCTCTCCTCATTGTTTTGATCCGTCATGGGGCTTGAACTTGGGGCCTGGGTGCTGTCCCTGAGCTCTTTTGCTCAAGGGTAGCACTCTGCCATTTTGAGCCACAGCGCCAATTCCAATTTTCTGGTGGTTAATTGGAGATAGTATCATGGGACTTTCCTGCCCAAGCTGGCTTTGAACCAGGAGCCTCAGAGCTCATGGGTAGTTAGGATTACAGATATGAACCACTTGTATCACTTTTTTTTAATGTTTATGACAGCTGAGAATGGAAAGATGCAGGAAATGGAGTCTTCCTACATCCTTTGGCTATACCCTACGTCTAGCTCTCTCCTCTTTACGACAGCATGGGCTCAGCAAACGCTTGATAAATAGTGCCTTCACCATGTTATGTTTTGGTTGCTTCTAGGTTCAGAGTCCAGGAAAAGGTCATTGGCAAAGAACCAGCATGGAGTCGCAGCAGTGTTCTTCCCTGGAGTATTGTAGTTGGCATGTGAGCTGCGAAGCTTATATTAAAAAAAAAAAAACCAATAAAGCTGGAATGAATGATTTTTATATTTCTTTAAAATTTTCTTCATAGCTGGGCATTGATGGCTCATTCCTATAACCGTGGCTACTCAGGAGGCTGAGATCTGAGGATGGAGGTTCGAAGCCAGCCTGGGCAGGAAAGTTCATGAGGCTCTTACCTCCAATTAAATACCAGAAAAGCCAGAAGTGGAGCTGTGGGTCAAGTGGTAGAGTGCAAAAAGCTCAGGGATGGTGCCTAGACCCTGAGTTCAAGCCCCAGGACACACACACACACACACACACACACACACACACGCACACACACACACAACCCCCCCCTTTCCTCCCTGGTCAAGATTCCCTTCCCCTCTTTTACCCCTGGCTAGGGGGTGAAGAGGAAGGGAAGGGGGCCTTCTCAACCTCCATGCCTGGTCTTCTTAGCCAACCCCATGCTGCTTTCAGCCAAGGTCCTTCCTGTTTGGTAAAAGCAGTGTGTGACCCACTGGCATTCCTGCCAATCAGTGGCATAGAAGGTATAAGAATGTTCTGGGGGCTGGGGATATAGCCTAGTGGCAAGAGTGCCTGCCTTGGATACACGAGGCCCTAGGTTCGATTCCCCAGCACCACATATACAGAAAACGGCCAGAAGCGGCGCTGTGGCTCAAGTGGCAGAGTGCTAGCCTTGAGCGGGAAGAAGCCAGGGACAGTGCTCAGGCCCTGAGTCCAAGGCCCGGGACTGGCCAAAAAAAAAAAAGAATGTTCTGAAAGTGGACACAGTATCAGGTGGCCTTGGTGAGGAAGGGGATGTCATAGGTTCTGAAGGTTACAGTGAACAGGGCGTCCTCTTGCACTTCCTTGGGACAGACCCTGGCTAGCATCTGTTACTGGACCAATATTGCAGGAACCATTCATATGTTTAGAGGTTTTTATTTTCTGTTTTTTAAAATTGTGCCAGTCCTGGGCCTTGAACTCAGGGCCTGGGTGGTGTCCCTGAGTATTTTTTTTTCCATTAAAAAAAAATCAAGGCTACCACTTAAGCCCCAGCTCCACCTCTGACTTTTTTTTTTTGGAGGGAGTGTTAGTTAATTGGAGATAAGATTCTCAAAGCCCAGGGTGGCTTTGAACCACGATCCTCAGATTTCAGCTTCCTGAGTAGCTCGGATTATAGGCATGAGTCACCAGTTCCCTGTGTGTAGTGGATTTGAATCCCAGTCTTTGCCTAGGCTTACTGTGAGGATAAAATGAGGTAATTTATGTACAAATACTCTGCAAATGTATGCAAACAAAAGAGATTCAATAAATACTGGGTAAATTTGCCTTTAATGGAAACTCCAAACTTCTGTGTTCCCGCAGAGAAGATGGAAGGCCTCTATTTACTTTCACCGGGGGAAACATAACACCTTAGATTTTCAGTTTGCAAAGCACTTTGATGTACATTATCATATTTAATCCATGCAATACCACTGAGAAGAAGGCAGGAGCTCCACAGGACCATTCTTTTCCTTCTTCTGTTTTAAATTGGAAAAGGGAGAACCACAGAGCAGGAAATAACTTGCACAAGTATGTTTACTTAACTGTTTAGCTAGTGAGTGACAGAACCAGGCCTAGACGTCTTTTAACCAACCTCCACAGGAAGAGAGAAGGTAGTCAGACATCTTTATTGGAATCTTGTTAGATCTGTGTATAAATGATTGGAAGAAAAGTATATGTGCCTCAGATAATGGACTACCCTGGCAGAACTTGTTACAACCTTTGGTATCAGGCAGCTGGATTTTTTGGGATGTAAAAATGATAGGCCATGCTCACAAAGAATGGGGAGGAAGGCCTTAGTTAAGATGTTTGGTATCCATGGGGCTGCAGTTTTCTTTCTGTTTGGGAATTTTCTTTTTAATTTATTAAGGTGTTTTCCAGTAATGAGTACATTTATTTTTTCTTTTTTTGCCAGTCCCAGGCCTTGAACTCAGGGCCTGGTCACTGTCCCTGAACTGCTTTTTGTTCAAGACTAGCACTCTACCACTTGAGCCACAGCACCACTTGCGGCCTTTTCTGTTTATGTGGTCCTGAGGAGTTGAACCTAGGGCTTCCTGCATGCTAGGCAAGCACTCTACCAGTAAGCTACATTCCTAGCTCTATTTGGGAATTTCCTACTTGGGAAAACAGCTTTTTTTTTTGTTCTTTCCCTATTTTGGAGAAAGGAAGCCGGAATGTGAGAACATTGAGATTAGTTATAATCTCATTAGTTATAAGAGAAGTGTGCAGGTCTGGAGAAGCAGGAGCCTGGTGACAAGTTGATCCCTGAGGGACCAGGAACCATGATGCAGCCACTGCCAAAGACCAAAGTCACTCGCAAGAATGGTAGGATTCTAGCGTCTGTTTTTTTTTTTTTTGTTTGTTTGTTTCAAATTTTCATTATCAAACTGATGTACAGAGGTTACATTTTCATACGTTAGGCATTGGATACATTTCTTGTACTGTTTGTTATCTTGTCCCTCATACCCCCCTCCCTCCTCCCCCTTTCCCTTCCCCCCCGGAGGTGTTCAGTTCACTTTCACCAAACAGTTTTGCAAGTATTGCTTCTGTAGTTGTTTGTCTTTTTTTACCCTGTGTCTCTCAAATTTGGTATTCCTTTTCAATTTCCTACTTCCAATACCAGTATACACAATTTCCAATATACTCAGATAAGATTACAGAGATAGTGTAGGTACAACCACAGGAAGGTGATACAAGAACATCATCAATAATAGAAGCTACAGATACACATGGGACATTGACAGTAGTTACAACTGTGATATAACAATTGTTTCCATAACATGGAGTTCATTTCACTTAGCATCATCTTATGTGTTCATAAGGGTATAGCTATTGGGCCTTGTGATGCTCTGCTATGACTTGCCTAAACCTGTACTAATTATTCCCAATAAGGGAGACCATAGAGTCCATGTTTCTTTGGGTCTGGCTCACTTCACTTAGTATAATTTTTTCCAAGTCCTTCCATTTCCTTACAAATGGGACAATGTCATTCTTTCTGATAGAGGCATAAAATTCCATTGTGTATATGTACCACATTTTCCTGATCCATTCGTCTACTGAGGGGCATCTGGGTTGATTCCAGATTCTCGCTATGACAAATTGTGCTGCGATGAACATTGTTGTTCTAGCGTCTGTTTATTTAATCAGCAGTTGTATTTATCCTGGAGCAAGTTCCACAGGAGTCATGTCAATAGATTAAAAAAAAAAAAAAGTTGCTACTCTGTCTTTCCTTAGAACTGGTTTGGTAGGTTTTTGTTTTTTTTTAATTTGCCTTTCAAAAATTGAATGATCAATAAACAAAAAAGTTACCATGAAAACAAAAGCCTGTTGTGACTTTGATTGGGATTAAATGATCCTATATTGATCTATTCTGAGGCTGTTGATCACCTTTATAATAATAAGCCTTTCTATTCATGAGCAACATATTTCCCGTTAATTCAGGTCCTTTCAAATGTCTCAATACATTGGTCTCATTTTCTCTGTAGAAGAAACTATCCTAGGGAATTGTCGATTTTTTTTTTTTTTTACTCTCAAGGTGAAGGCAAATAAATATTGGCTATCTCTACCAACCGGAATGCTAGAAGAGGCTGAACGTAAATCTATTACAATAAAGAATTTGGCTTCAGGTGGCCAATCAGAGTAATGTGGTATTATGGTGGAGCAGGAATGGGAAACAAACTTCTTTAAACTGTTTATAGATCTTGGGAGGGTGGGGAGCCAATGTCCTTAACGGCTAGGCTTTCAAACAGGTGAAACAGGTCTGCAGGAATGACTACAAAGGAGAATCCATATTCCTTTTCTATTAAGCTGGTTGTCTTTGGCATAAGCCTTTCCTGGGTTTCAGCAGTGTAATGAAGTTCAGACAAAGGTTAAGGAATCAAGCCAAACTCTTAGTGCTTTGCTCCAATTAGTTTGTTTGTATTCATTCACAGTCTTTGGCCTTTAGTGATTTGAGGCCATGGATAATTCGTCAGCATAGTATACATTTATTTTTATATCTGTGCCAGTCCTGGGGCTTGAACTCAGGGTCTGAGCATTGTGCCTGAGCTTTTCCACTGTAGGCTAGTGCTCTACCACTTTAGCGACAGCTACGCTGCTGGCTTTTTGGTTAGTAATTGGAAAGTCTCATGGACTTTTCTGCTTGAGCTGGCTTTGAACCTCGAGATTCTCAGATCTCAGCCTCCTGAGAAGCCACTGCTGCCTGGCTGCTTTCTATTTCTTTAATTTTTTTTTTTTGGTGAAAAAATTGCTATTATGAAGGTGAGGTACAGAGGGGTTACAGTTGCATTAGTGTTTTCTAGTTCTTATCCAACGTGCAACTCTGTTTTTTTCCCTAGCCCTTCTGCCTGAAGGATGTCCAGGTGTTTCTCTTTAGAGAGAACTGCTTGCCTCTGGTTTTTTTTGTTTAGGGGCTCCGTTGAATCAGACAGCCCGCAGTGGTTTTCATTTCTAGCTTGTTTACTTTCCAGGGCTTGTAGAAAATGTGAAGCCACATGTTGGAAACCATTCAACCTGGCCCTGCTTATCCCAATGTGTTTTCCTAAGATCCTCATTCCAGATGTTTATCTGTTGACAGAACGAGTGCCCTCCTTTTACCTCGCCCAGCATCTGCGTCTCGTGCAGGTAGTGTTCACAGGTTTTCGCCTGTCTGCAGGTCTCTGTGAAGTCATCTTTCTTGTATGTATGGGTTTGAAGTTTTGCTCCCTCCTCTCCGAAGGGAAAGATTTCAGTGATGGCCATGTGTTGTTCATTTCTTACTTTCTTGCCCATTCTCTGAATTGTGCACAGCTGGATTACTTTAGTCCTTCCCTTGGCCTTTCTTAGCCTGTGGCTCTTAACCATTTCCTCACTGGGAAGGGCTTCTGATGTCAGGAACTTAAAAAAAAAAAATCCTTAAATCAGAAGGCAGAATATTTTTGTCTGTCTTCTTCACGTTGTGGAAACCTTAACTCTAGGCCTTAATTTAAATCGGATACCTGGATGGGCCTGTTAGGTTAGTCATGTTTGAGGGCACTATTGTAAACTGTGACTCTTTCTCCCAGGAAAAATCCCTGGTTGAGAAGGTAGCTCCTGTAAGAGGAGCAGCTGAAGGATTAGTAGAGGCAGAGCTGAGTCTGCACGTCAAGGCAGCTTGGATAGAAAGGAAAATAGCTGCAACAGATTAGAAAAACATAAAGTCAAAACTAAAAGTTTGAGGGGCTGGGAATGTGGCTTAGTGGTAGAGTGCTTGCCTAGCATGCAGGAAGCCCTGGGATTGATTCCTCAGGACCACATACGCAGCAAAAGCCAGAGGTGGTGCTGTGGCTCAAGTACAACTCTAGCCTTGAGACAGAGAGGATCGGAGACGGTGCCCAGGCCCTGAGTTCAAGCCCAAGGACTGGCAAAAAAAAAATATTTTTTTCAATAGAGGCCTTTAGAAAACAGTACAATCATATTATAATGTGTATGATCTCTTTAATGTGTTGTTGAAATCTGTTGCAAGTACTTTGTTTTGTGTCTTTGCTTACCAAGTGATTTTCAGTTTTCTTCCTTTTTGTGTGTCCTTACCTGGGGTTTGGGTATTAGGGTAATGCTAGTTTCATGGGATAAGTTTGGTAAAGTTCCGTCCATTTTTGTTTTTGTTTTCTCTCTCTCTCTCTCTCTCTCTCTCTCTCTCTCTCTCTCTCTCTCTCTCTCTCTCTCTCTCTCTCTGTGTGTGTTCTGGAACTTGAACTCAGGGCCTGGTCGCTGTCCCTGGGCAGCTTTTGCTGAAGGCCAGCACTCTACCATTTTCAGACACAATTCTACTCCTGGTTTTTGAGTGGTTAATTGGAGATAAGAGCCTCACAGACTTTCCTGGGCTGGCTTTGAACCTTGATCCTCAGATTTCAGCCTTCTGAGTAGCCACTGGTACCCAGCTCATAGATGGCTTTTTAGTGGTTAGTGTCCAGCTGGGATTTATACTCCAAATCAACAGTAACCATGTCTGGGTGCATCAGACCACAGAATATCCTCACCCTATGACTGTCCAGCTGACAGATGTCCTCCGGGAGCCGCCACGGCCCCTGTGAGCTGTTCCCATTCCACCTGCTATCTCTGCGACACCCACTGTCACCTGGGTCCTCTGAGGAAGAAACAAAGTAGTTGGGAACAATCCTTGAGAATCTTACCTGTTCCGTAGGTAGGAGAGGTGAATGATTAGGAAATTAGGATTCACTCATGTGGCAAAGTGCTTCAAAGCCCTTGAAATGTGGTTAAAAGAGTTTTTCATGTCTTTGCAAATACGTTCGTGATTAAAACAGGACATAAAGCCTCAAAGCTACAGGCATTTGAATCTACACATATATTGGTTTGAGTGTACACATATTCTTTAAAAAAATTAAAATAAATATGCTCAAACATAACATTAAGGCTCTTATTGGATGAGAGGAGAGGATTTGGTTTACACTTTTTCTATTTATCACATTTTACTTTCTTGATCTTTTACACTAGTCATTTTATTTACTTATTTATTTTTTGGTGAATGATCTTTAGTTGTAGAAAGGAGTTTCAAGTCAGTGTGTCTGCTTATGAGTACAATGCATCTTTTATTATTTATTTTTAAAATATAATTTTATTGTTACTATTAAGCTGTTGTTCAGAGGGGTTACTACTTCATAAGTTACATAATGAGTACATTTCTGATTTGTACAATGCCACCACTTCCTTCACTTTTATTATTTTCTTTTTTTCTTGCCAGTCCTGGGCTTGGACTCAGGGCCTGAGCACTGTCCCTGGCTTCTTTTTGCTCAAGGTTAGCACTCTGCCACTTGAGCCACAGCGCCACTTCTGGCCGTTTTCTATATATGTGGTGCTGAGGAATCGAACCCAGGGCTTCATGTATATGAGGCAAGCACTCTTGCCACTAGGCTATATTCCCAGCCCCACTTTTATTATTTTTTATTAAGTGGTTATACAAAGGGCTTTCACATCCATAAGTCAGGTTATATGTACAATGCATCTGGATCAAATTACCCTGTTAGTTATTATCTCTACTAACAAAAATTAAAAAAAAAATCTGTATTGTGGGAAATATGACCAAATGGAGAAATGTCCATACCTATATTTATAGACATACTTTTAATTCTTTTTTCTTTTTTTTTTGGCCAGTCCTGGGACTTGGACTCAGGGCCTGAGCACTGTCCCTGGCTTCTTTTTGCTCAAGGCTAGCACTCTGCCACTTGAGTCACAGTGCCACTTCTGGCCATTTTCTATATATGTGGTGCTGGGGATTGAACCCAGGGCCTCATGTATACGGGGCAAGCACTCTTGCTATTAGGTCATATCCCCAGCCCCTACATACTTTTAATTCTAGAAAGCATCAGGTTGAAATTTAGCATGTAATGCTATTCTAAAAATTTAGCTTTCATTTGAACTCACAGGCTGTCCACCTGGAGTCCTAGCTTCTCAGAAGGTTGAGGCCTGAGGATCATGGTTTTCAACCGGACTGTACAGAAAATTCCGTATGACTCTGTCTCCAAAATAACCAGTTAAACATTGGATTGGGAGCTGGGAATGTGGCTTAGTGGTAGAGTGCTTGCCTAGCATGCATGAAGTCCTGGGCTCAGTACCACATAAGCAGAAAAAGTCAGAAGTGGCACTGTGGCGTGGTAGAGGGCTAACCTTGAGCAAAAGAAACTCAGAGACAGTGCCTGGGCCCTGAGTTCAAGACCCAGGACTGGCAAAAAATCCAAACATTGGACTGGAGTCATGACTCAGGTGGTAGAGTGCCATCTGAGTGTGAAGGTGGTGTGAGGCCCTGAGTTCAAACCCTTGCAGTGCTCAAACAAGACAGAATGAAATGAAAACTCAGTTGACAACTTGGTTGTGGTGGCTCAAGCTGGTTGGGAGGTGGAGATCAGGGTTGTGATTTGAGGTCAGTCCAGGAATTAAAGCTTGCAAGACTCGCTCTCAACCAATGACACAAACAGGAGGATCACAGTGCAGGCTGGTCTAGGCATACAGTGAAAAATCTTATCTCAAAAATACCCGGTGCAAAATGGGGCTGGCAGAGTGGCTTAAGTGGTGGAGGACCTACCTAGCATAGGAGTTCAGCCCTGAGTCCAAATCCCTGTAATGTCAAAAAAACCCAAAAGAATCAGATACTCCCATTTTTGGGGATCATTGAACCCAACTCCACTTCTTTGAACTTCCTTTGCAGTCACCTAACTTAAACCCCACTCCTAGTTTTTAACATTTTCCTGCTGAGGTATCCCACAGTGTGACCTTGGCCTGAAGGTCACCATGACGCAACTCATGTTAAGACACCTTCTTGCTTGAAATCTGACGTGGTCCTTCCCTCTTTGTATTCGCTTACCTCACTCAGCTCTGTCTACTGTCCGGAAACCACCTACTTACTACAACAAAGGCCACTGAGAACCTACTGTGTGCTAGACAGTGTGGGACAGTGTGGGAGGGGTGGGCCACAGAGACCAGGAACGAGGCTCTTGTAATCCAGTGAGAACCAGATTGGCATCACCAGGGTGGCAGAGCCGTGCTTGCACTTGCTGGAGGTGGTGGTGGTGGGGCTGGTGAAGAGAACTCAAGCCAACGCGTTGGCAGGATTCTAGCAAAAGGCAGTCACTCACTGGGCTGGAGACCATCTCATTTGCTAGCGAGGGATCTTTCTAGAATGTCTTAGAATTCCTAGGGTTTCTCATCAAAGCCTAGGAGAGCTGAGTGATCTCCACTGTCTTTGTCCTGTGGCTTGAGACAGGTGTGAATGATGGGCTTGTAGCCAGTTCTTGTGTATCTGCTGAAGGGAGCTGTATTTCAGCAGCCAGCCACTTACTTCTTATGGCCTTCTGAGCTTAAATAAAACGATGATTAGAGTAATTCAGGATCCATAAAGTTGCGTGCAAACAGCTGCCATCCGCCATTGCTCTCATCGGTAACTCATTTACTTTTTATAATGGGCTCCGCATCTTGGAATTAAGTTCGAATGCGTTGCTCGTGTTCAGAGGAGCCCGTAAACGGCTTGCCTTTGTGTGGCAACCCTCAGAAGTAAATCATTCAGCATTCATTGCTTGTGGGGCTTAAAGAGAGACAGAATTTATTTGGATTCCTCCACTCTCCTCTCTAAGACATTCTTCAAGACGCTCATCTCAGAGATTCTGCAAGCATCGACTAATTGTGTGTTTTGCATATTGATAAACACTGCTGTATTTATTAACGGGCCATCTCAGAGATAAAATTAGTACTTTATTCGCTTCACAGCTATTTCTCAGAGGCGCCCTGGCTTTTGAATGCACCCAAAGAATACGTTCAGTCGACCCCAGTCTGGGCCGGGAGCTGGGCAGTGCGATTTATCAGCCTGCTTCCTTAGTGACACACTGACCAATATGGTTGTATCCATCATAAATTACTTAAACTTAGAAAAAAATGTAAAACCTCAGCTCCTCAGTCCTATCAGTCATTTGCCACTTGGCTCAGCAGCCACAGGGGGCCAGGGACTCTCAGTGTTGGCATGGCAGGGAAAACTCTTTCCTTCAATCATTAGAAATACCTTAGTGGCGAGGTGCTGGTGGCTCACACCTGTAATCCTAGCTACAGGAAGCTGAGATCTGAGGGTCATAAAAGTCCAGCAGACTCTATCTCCAGTTCACCATCAGAAAACCAGAGGTGGCGCTGTGACTCAAAGTGATAGAGCGCTAGCTTTGAGCAAAAAAGCTCAGGGGCAGCACCCAGGCCCTGAGTTCAAGCCCTATGATTGACAAAGAACAAAATACCAAAAACAAAACAAAACAAAATAACCGCCCCCCCCACAAAACAAAACCCTTAGTGTAAAGACCTTGTACCAAGGGGTTTCCCAATGAGAGCTGCACACATGCATATGTATAGCAGACTGACCAACTCCCCCCCCACCCCTCTCATGGGTCTCCTCCCACCTCTTCCTGTTCCTGTGGTTTTTGATGGGGCTTAGCCTATTCTCTTCATATGTACAGGTCATGTCCTTTGATGCTATTTATCCCCTGACTACCGTCCTCCTCCCTCCTGTTGATTCTCCCACTGAGGAGTTCCCTTTTTAGAATCACGTCCTGCCACTGTTGTTGGCAGATCCAGATTCTGCAAATGAGTGACAACATGCTGCAGTTGTCTTTCTGAGTCTGGCTTATCTCCTTCCACATGATAATCTCCAATTCTATCCATCTTCCTGCAGGTGGCAGAATTGCCTGTCTTCCTTCCTTCCTCCTCTCCCTCCTTCCCCTTCCTTTTCCTTTCCCCCTCCTTCCCTTCCTTCCTTTCCTCCCTCCCCCTTTCTCCCTCTCTCTTTTCCTTTCTTCCCTTTCCCCTTCCTTCCTTTCTTCCTTCCTTCCTTCCTTCCTTCCTTCCTTCCTTCCTTCCTTCCTTCCCTCTCTCCCTCCCTCCCTTCTTCCTTCTTTTCCTTTGTTCTCCCTTCCCTTCCCCTCCTTCTTTTCCTACCCCCATTTCTTCTTTCCTCTTTCCCTTTCCTCCTCCCCTTTTCCTCTCTTCTCCTTCTCCTTCCCCTCCCCTCCCTTCTCCTCCCCTCCCCTTCCCTTCTCTCTCTCTTCCTTTCCCTTCTCTTCCTCCATCCCTCCCCTCCTCCCTTCCTGAGGCACTGCCCTGGTGCTTTTGCTTTGATTGGAGTATGGGTTCTTCTTGTTTCTGAGGTCAGAAGAAAGTAACTGACAATTCCAAGTGTCCTGTGAGGCCCATGGCCTGTGCCCTCAGGGGTCCATGCTCAGCCTCAAGTTGCTCCTCAGGGAAAACTGAGTTCTTGGCCACCCCCAGGGCGGCAAACCTGGCGGGGATCTTCCTGTTTTCCAGCGAGGAGGAAGGCAGAGCTTGCCTTGTGTGGCTTGGTGAGGCAGGGTGCGCTTTTATTAGACATAAACTAAGGGAGGAAATAAAAGCCTCAAACGGGGAAAAGATTTCTATTTAGAGCTATGAAAGTAGGCCACGTCTACGACCAGTGACCTACATTTCCAGCTATAGAAATGGGAGATGAAACGCTGTTGGTCGTCATGTGTGAAGGCGCCGAGCTCCATCAAAGGTGGAGAGGAAAAGAGAGGGAGGGAGAAAAGGCGAGTCCAGGAGCATCAAAAAGATCCTACATTCAAAGTCTTTACAATCAAATCGACAATATTTAGCAGTAGATGAAAAATTACTTTCCTAGCTGTGTGTATGCTTTCCTGGAAGAGAAGAGTTTACCTACCGGTGGCTTCGTTAGCAGATTAAAAAAAAAAATCCATCACCATCCCAGGGCCTGTCACCTCTGCCTGCCACTTCCGGAGATGAATCTCAGGGTGTCTCACACTGGTCGCCAGTAGCCTGCTTTTTTGTGAGAGGTTTCTGAGAAGCTGTGTCCTTCATCTCATTGATCCAGTCTTGCTAGAACAGACCCTGTGAGAAGCCGAGGTTAATGGGCTCTGAGGGCCTGGACTCCGTGAGCTTGACTGTGAGCGGAAGTGATGGCGCAGAAGAATGAAATGACCACGCTAGGCCATGAGACCGTGCCAGGCTATGTGTCCTTCACACCCACCATGGCTTCACTGTGGAGCCTTCTTTCGGTTCTTCTCTTACCACTAGAATATAAAAGTTCCTTTTCTTACTTACCCAGCCAACCCTGGTTCTAATTATAGTATTTATTTATTTTGTTGGTTGAGGGGGCTTGAACGCAGGGCTTGGGCGCTGTCCCTGGACTATTTTTGCTCAAGACTAGCACTGTACCACTTTGAGCCACAGTGCCTCTTCTGGTTTTCTGGTGGATCATTGGAGATAAAAGTCTCAAAGGACTTTCCTACCCGGGCTGGCTTGGAACTGTGATCCTTAGATCTCAGCTTCCTGAGTAGCTAGGATGACAGGTGTGATCTACCTGTGCCTGGATCTTTGATGCCTTTCTTATGACTTGTTATTCACAATTACCGCCTGGTGGAGCTTTGTTCCTACAGACAATGTAATGACCATCAACTTGTGCTTAGCGGTGAGTGGGGGCAGAGAGTATAAGTGGTATTCCAGCGTAAGGGAGGGCCGTCGGAAATTCTGACCCCCAGTGGAGTGACTCCACGTGAGTCTCCTCCCAAGTGCCTATGAGGGTTCCCATCTCCTCATTCCCTACACCTCATCCACTTTAGATTCCATCATGTTTCTAGATCTTTCCTTATCAGATGGGCAAAAATATCACTTTCACATACATTTGTTCGTTTGTCATTTAAATAAATGGGCATGTCTTTGTTCACAGGAAAGGTCTGGTCACCTGTTAAATTTGTGTGTCAAGTTCCTGACAGTTTTTGGAGGAACAACCGTAAGGATATTTGTTTTTATGCTTTCCCCTGCCCCCTTGAAAGCTTTGCTATCAGCAAGTCCAGAAAGGCCTTCTTAGCTTTCAGGTGTTAAAGCGACTTGGTCATAGAGCAGGGATTAAATACAGCTTCCCCATGACTTGTGCACAGGGCAGAGATTACTTACAGCCTCTCCGAAGTAATGAAGGAAGCCAAGGTCATTGAGTTTGCAACGGCATAACTTGTTGAGAATTTCTCAGGGCCCAGAGCACACACGCTTATTTCTTTCTCACCTAGAAGCCTGGTTAAAATGGTTGAGGACCCTCCCAGTGAGTGATGGCAAACCTTGCTTCCAGACTGAGCTTTTGGTGGAAGATAGGTGTTTCCAGCGGCAGGCTGCCCCAGGGGTTTGGGTGTGAGTTCTCACAGAACCACCTCTGTCCCCACTACCATTTGCCTCCCTTTTCCTAGTGCCAGGTGATCTTTCAAATACCAGCTCCTCTGGGCCTTGTTAAAAGACTTTATCAATGGCTGCCTTCCTCAGCTCGGTGACCTTTCACTGCCTTTGCTGTCGCTACCTGACTCCGATAACCTCCAGAGGAAGGTTGCTATGGTGATTCTCTCTGCAGCTTCACCGAATCTGGCTCCTGTATCTTATTAAATGTTCCCTAAAAAAATAGGGAGAGGAAGATTACACCATGGTGGCTTGACAGGTGAGAGATCTTCACATGGAGCAAAAGTGCTGTGTGGCCCTATCTCCCTCCCAAATTGCCAGCCTGGAGCGGAGTTGCCACTCTGGTCTGCTCGCTGGCTGTTCGTCTTTCCAGGCTCAGGTAAGTACTTCAGTTTTAGGGGGGCGCTGGGGTGAGGGGAAAGCATGGCGAAATGTCCATCGGCCTTTTCACAGACATGGATCAAAGACACAGTGTACTTAGGACAAACTGACTTGAAACCCTTTTGTGCCACTACTTAAGGATAATAATAAAGAAACAACAATCATGTAAAAAAGAAGAGATCAGCTCAGATCTAACACCTCTGGCAAATATCACGAGTAGGGTATATAACAAACCTGGACTAGAGGCACGAATTGACAATATTCTTTTCTTCTCTTTTTCTTTATTGTGATTTTTTCCCCTCTTTTTTTTTTTTTTTGTCCTGAGGAGTCTGTATGCATAGGGGCTCTTGTGAAATCCATGGGGATCATCTCCTTTAAAAACAGCCAGGCCGGTTCTGTGCTCCTGGCTCTGAAAGAGAGAGAGAGTGAGAGGCAGGAATGCAAAATCACCACTGGCTACTTGGAAGAGGGAGGCTGTTCT
The DNA here is from genome assembly GCF_023159225.1 of Perognathus longimembris pacificus. NCBI lineage: Eukaryota > Metazoa > Chordata > Mammalia > Rodentia > Heteromyidae > Perognathus > Perognathus longimembris. The sequence goes on along the minus strand of NC_063180.1, from coordinate 33,990,980 downwards.
GTATTTACCCCTGGAGGACGAGACATCGATGGCTCTTTCAGGACCTCAGTGCCCTGACGACAGTCATTAAAGCAAAAAGGAAGACAGCATGGCAGGATAGTGTTACTCCTGGAAAGGTTCAAGTCCAGCCAGGGGAAATAAAACTAGTGAGACCTCCATCTCAATCATGAAGCTGGATGTGTTGGTACACATCTGTGATTATGGCTGTGTGGAAGGAATCGGTAGGAAGATGGAAGTCTGAGTTGGCTCCAGGCAAACACATGAGACCCTAGCAGAAGAAAGGATGGTACCTCCCACCTTAGGAGACTGGACGAATGAACTTGGAGCCATGGTGTGCAATGCCTGGCGCAGAGCAGGGGTTTGCTGCATGGAGTTATCACAGTGGAGTCCTGGAGCTAAGCAGTAGCCAGGGCTGCGTGTGAGCCCCTTGTAGCTCCTCCTTGAGCTGGGTTGTATGGAGGCCAAGTGCCATGCTTCAAGAATGAACTCCAAGGCCCCAATCCTGTGTGTGTGTGTGTGTGTGTGTGTGTGTGTGTGTGTGTGTATGTGTGCATACCACACTGGGGGCGTGGATACTGTACCTCAGCTTTTTCACTCAAGGCTGGTGTGCTTCCACTTAAGCCATGCCCCTACTTCTTGATGTTTGCCGGTTAATTAGAGATAAGAGTCTCATGGACTTTTCTGCCTGGGCTGGATTTGAACCACCATCCTCAGATCTCAGTTTCCTAAGTAGCTAGGATTACAGGCGTGAGCCCCCAGCACCCAGCTGCTCACGATATTTTATAAAGATCATCTCCTGGGGCTCTCTTTCTCATCCTGGAGTTGAGGGGCTGACATAGGGCAAGCTGTGTCTTCTAGGGTCAGCCCTTTCCAGGCTGGCCCACTGTAAAAGCCAGAGTTCTCAGTAGGTTTCCTGCACGAGCGACTCCAAACAAGTTAACAGGCAGTGAGCTGAAAGAAGGACTGTTTTGTTCCTTCAAAGAGACGATTAAATCCTCAGTCCAAACACCCCCGTACGTAATTCATTACTTTACACCAAGCAGCCGTCTTTTTCAATTAGTCCGAATACAAATGAGTCTTGTTTTGTGCCATTCATTTCAATGGTTTTACACAATATTTGAATCACTGGCTTTTCTTTTCCTTTGGAGGCAGACCAAATCAGGCTGCCTCTTCTTGCATCAAAAGCCATTCATAAGACCCGGCCAGGCCCGTCCCGCAGATGGGACGCCATATGTTTTGGCTCACCCCCACCATGGAGCCATGAGACACAGTCCAGGAATAGAAAGCACCATTTCTTCATGTCCCTGTTCCCTCCCGGTCACCTCTAACCCACAAGCTCTTTCCAGTGTGCACGGAGGTAGACAAGTTCATAAGAACAAGATCCAGGAAGACGAGGAACATCTGCTCTTTCTAGACTCAAGGACAGAAACGAAAGTAGGACAGGTGCAAATATTATATGATTACTCTTCCAGAAATGTGCAATGCTTTTCCCTTGAAAATATAACACTAGAATTTTTAATCCCTATTGGTTCTGGGCCTTCTTTCTCTTGGCTTTATTGCTCAAGCGTGGTACTCTACCAATTGAGCCACACCTCCACTTCTGGCTTTTTGGGAGGTTAATTTGGTGGAGAGAAGAGTCTCATGGGCTTTTCTGGCCTGGCTGACTTCAAACTGTGATTCTCAGATCCGAGCCTCCTGACTAGCTAGGATTATAGGGATGAACCACCAGTGCCTGGATAACAATGTGTGTGTGTGTGTGTGTGTGTGTGTGTGTGTGTGTGTGTGTGTGTGTGTGTTGGTTGTGGGGCTTGAACTCAGGATCTAGGCACTGTCCCTGAGTTCTTTTGCACAAGGCTAGTGCTCTACCACTTCTGGTCTTCTGCTGGCTCATTGGAGATAAGAGTCTCATGGACTTTGCTGCCCTGGCTGGCTTTGACCTGGGATCCTCAGGTTTCAGCCTCCTGAGTAGCTAGGATGACCAGGCCTCAGCCATTGGCACCCTGCTTATGTGAAATCCTTGAGCCTTGAGAGAAACATCATTTCCGAATTCACCGCGATTGTTGCTGGTAGTCTTCTTACTCTGACACTACCGCTTTCACTCCAGGTTTCCATTTTCCACTTGCTGTGGCTTCTCTTGACCATGGAAGGGAATCTTTCACTTATCTGGTAGAGTAAGCATCCTGTCTAGGGCAGGGCTTCCCTTACTGCCTCTGCCCTTGCTTGCTTTTGTGTTTTACTTCCAGGCTGGTCTCTGTCAGCAAGCAATCCATGTTTTCCAAGCAGCCTGCAGTTTATCTTGTTCCTCCACATTCCCTTCATCTCCTCCTCTTCCTCTTTTTTTTTTTTTTTTTGGTAGTCCTGAGGCATTGTCCTTAAGCTTTTATGCTCAAGGTTGGCACTCTTCCACTCTACCACAGCTCTACTTCTGGCTTCTTTGGTGGTTAATTGGAGAGAAGAGTCTCATACACTTTTCTGCCCAGGCTGGCTTTGAACCCAAATTCTCAGCCTCCTGAGTAGCTAGCATTATAAGTGTGGGCTTATTTCTACACACCGAGCCAAGTGGCCAGCATACATCGAAGGAGGGTATTTGGCTACCTGCCAAGCTCAAAAGGCAGCAGCGATGGCCACCAGGCCTGGGGCTGTCTCACTAACATCAAGCTCACCAACGTGGTGGGCATGGGGTTGGAGGAACCGGAGCTGGAGCGGCTGCAAGTCGAGGCTACTGTGGGATGAAAACCATGGGAACTGACTGCACCGTTTGTTGGCCAAGGCTGAGACAGCCATGGGGCCTGGTGGAATGAGGGTCAAGATGAAGTTTAGGGGCTTCTGGCAACCCTCTGGGCCACCAAGGGCTTGGGTTTAAATCCCACATCACCCTCTTTGTGGGGTTTTGGCCTTGGGCTAGTTAGCTGACCTCTGTGTGCTGGATTGCTTGTCTAGGGAATGGGACCCATGAATCTTGGTATTCATCTATAGGATGGCTCTGCGGAGCAAGAGACTTGGTCTTCGTAAGGCGTCTATCCATGTATACGGTGTACAGTAATGGCAACCTGTTTGCTTCTATTGCTCTGCTGGTCTCTGCTCACCCTCCACCCCTTCCCTGTGAGCCACAGACACTCTTGGAGGCGATCGTCTACCCATTATCAGTCCTGACACACCATCAGAAGATGTGGCTCCTTCTCGTGCTTCTCGATGCTCTCGTAATTGAGTTTGCAGTTTGTGTTCACACAACATCTGCTTCCCGTCAAGGATGTGCCATAGAAGAGAGGGAGAAAAGCTGATCACTTACCCAGCTATCACAGAGACATGAGTGAAGGGGGCTCTGCTCTGCGTTCTGCTCAGTGGTGCAAATACAAGGACAGCTTCTTGTTCCCTTGTTTCTTGCCTAAAGCATCTGGGAGGGTTGCAAAGAACTTAACAGCCCAGAGGGGCCCTGGCCACTAAGGTTGATAGTGACCGAGGGCTAGAACCAGGACTCTACGGAGGCTCAGAGATGGAGCCTTTGACCAACCTGCCAGAAAGCTATGCTCACTGCACAGGTGGGCTCAGAATCTTTATCAGCTTTCCTTCTGAGACAGTTGGCACAGAGCACAGCTTGTGGGGGGTCTGGCTCATGGAACTGTCATGAGTAAGGAGGGGTTGATAGAATTAAGTGGCCTTCAGAGGGCTCAGGGATTAGCCATGTTGGCTTTGGCATCATAGCTAAGCTTTGCACTTCTGAGATTTGCTAGATAATCTGGGAAATGGGAGCAAGAAGCATCCAGGGCTAGGGAAAGACGAGCATTTGGAAAGGCTTACGTGTTAAAGGCTTGGTCAATGGCCTTTAGGAGGTGAGACTCAGTGGGAGGAAGTGAGGTCATTGGGAGGGCGTGTCCTTGGAGAGGATAGTGGGATGACTCTAAAGGGTGTGGGCTAGAGGGCCATTAAGGGTGATTCCAGATAAGCTTAATGATTGGGGCATTTATGCTCCATCTGTACCATATGTGGAAATTGCTCCACCACCTGGACTGCTAAGAATGGAAATGAAATGACCTCCATCAGAAAGCCCCCCAGGCCATGAAAACATAACTTCTAGGCTGTCACCATGGAAACTTTCCATGGTTGTGGATGGCCCACCACCAGAACAGACATCTGTTTGTTTTTCCGTCCTTCCCTGAGGGATAGCACTGAGCGCCCAGTTTCCCTTTCATGGCTTGCTCACACGTCAAGGCCCAGACATCCAAGAAAAGAGCTGTAATTTGACCGGCTGGGATCACCCTGCCAAGGGGGAGAAGGGAGGTAAATGGTAAATGGTTGGGAAGGCAGAAAGAGATAGTGTTCAGAAGGGCTGGTGAGAGACAGCAGGTGGGGACAGGCTGTCTGTGTCACTGGGGATGCTATTAAGGGTGTTCATGAGGCAGTGCACACGTCTGGAGTCCCATCTGACCAGCATCCATAAACACCCCTGTTCCATTCATTTTGGAAGGGGAGCCTTAATTAGGCATGAAGAGATCTATCAAACAACGGCCCCTTGGTTGGTCCTGCTGCCATCTGGACGATGCTTTCCTAATCTGGGACAACATCATCCACAATGACTGATGCGTTCTTCCAGCTCCACGCCTGAGCTCCAGGGAGAAAGTCCAAATGCCTTTTTTTCCCTTCCTGTGAGCATGGCTCTCTACACAGGGATGAGGTTTGCTTTGACCCTGTAAAGGAGATGACCAGACTTGGGACAGCTAGGCCTATGGGGAGATCAGAGTTCAGTGTACCATGACCCAACCACAGGGATGAACAGAAATGCTTTGGAGTAGAGATAAGATTTGGATCAAAATTCTACTAGTGAGCTATAGGCTCCACTTTGTCAACTCTACCATGGATAATTATTTCTGTTTTGGCTCAATCCACCCATATGGCTTTTGGGGTATTCTTGTGACTTTCTTTTTTGGATGCAAAATAATTTCATTAATTAGGAAGGCCTCTCCAGGCATCTGGGATTGAATCCAACAAACATTTATTGATCAACTGCTGTGTGCTATGCACCACGCCTAGTGCTGTGATGAATACAGATGAATAAAACAGTCCCTGCCCTTGGCAAGCTTACAGTCTAAGAACAGTCATTGGACAAGTGCACAAATAACTATAATACAAGTCAGAATATGGTCAGTGCCATGAGAAAGGTACAAATAAAGTGCTACGGTGGTTCAGCAGAGGGAGAGACCCCAGCGGTTGGTGGATCAGGAAGGACTTGATGAAAGATGTGGTCTCTGCATGGAACGTGGAGGCAACTCAGAAGCAATCCAGGAAATGAAAACTGTAAGGCCGAAGGCACAGAGACAGGAAACAGGGCGCCCCTTCCAGGAAGGGCAACTCTTCCTGATCGGCCAGTGCAGGATGTGTAGGAAGGATAGGGATCAAATTGGGTGGTTTGTAATGCCAGGATGAAGACTTGAACATTTGTTCATAGGCCAGGGGGACTCATCAACGGCTTGTGAAGAGTTGGAAATGCAAGTCATTGCACTCTTAGGAGGGACTGGGGAGTGTGGGTGCATGCACAAGGCATTCTGGGAAAGAAGACTGCTATGCTAATAAGTGGTCCAGAGGACAGGGGAAAAGGGGAGGGTGATGTACTGGGAAGGAGTGATACGGGAGCCAAGTGGAAGAAGAGTCAAAGATGATTTTAGGGAGCCAGACGCTGTAGCGCACACCTGTAATCCCAGCTATTCAGGAGGCTGAGATCTAAGAATTGTAGTTTGAAGCCAGCCCAGGCAGGAAAATCCATGACACACTGACCTCCAATTAACCACCAAAAAGCCAGAAGTGAAGAGGTGGTTTCAGTGGTAGAGGACCAGCCTTGAGTGAAAAGCCTAAGGATCAATGCCCAGGCCCTGAATTCAAGCCCTAATACTGGTATGTTAAAAAAAAAAGAAAAAGAAATAACAGGTGACTTTAAGATCTCAGTCTGTGTGGTTGAGATGGTTTCGAGTCTTGCAACAGAAAAAGGAAGATTGTGGGGGCGGGGGGGGGGCGGCGCTCAGCCTTGGATGCATGCAGCTGCCACCGCAGGTAGGGTGTGTTCAATGTACCATGTGCCATCTGAGCCTGGAGCTCAGGAGTCGTGGAGCGCGCCCTGGGGGAGGGGTGGCCGGATCTCAAGGTGGGCATGAGGTGGGTGATGGTAAATTTGGAGGGCACTGGGTAGGATATGTGTGTGTGTGTGTGTGTGTGTGTGTGTGTGTGTGTGTGTGTGGTGGGCAGGGGGGGGAGGGGGGAAGAACCTCAGTTGAAGAAGAGGCGGGAAGAGAGGAAAACAATGGGCAGATCCACCCAGACTTTAAGATCAAGGTAGGAACTGCCAATAAATAACTGATAAATACATAAATAAATATATAAATAAATGGCATGAGGATGTCAGAAGAGGAGGGGAGAAACCACAAGAACACGGCATCTGGGGGCAGCAAAGGGACAGAGAGCTGCTGCTGCTGTGTGTGTGTGTGTGTGTGTGTGTGTGTGTATGTGTGTGAATGTATTGCACACCAGAGGAGGGCTCTCATTTCCTCAAAGATGGAAGGGGAAAACGAGAGAAGAGAACAAAGATGTCAGAAGACAGCTCCATTCTTCAGTGAAGGAGGCCGAGGGTGGGGGTGAGTTAAGGTCTTGAGACACATGAAGGTCTGCAGAGCTCCGCTGGGATGGCGCTGACTGGAACAAGGTCACCCTAGTCAGGGCCACCCAAGGTCAGCCAGCCGATGCCAGAGTTGGCGCAGGAGCCCAGAGCCATCTGAATCTGAAATCGGCAGGGAAGGACGACCGCTAGCTCTTGACTGTGTGTGCTCAGATGGCGAGGGACCCGGAGAGAGGGTGGCAGCGCGGAACCCACTCTGTTAGAGAATGCCATGTGGGTGCATGGTCCTGGACTTCCTGCCTTTCCCCTGCAAGGAAGGGCCTAAAGGCAGATTGCAACCTGCCTCTAAGATCATCCTCTCCAAAGAGTTCTGGATTCGAAACTCCCTGCAGGAAGAAAGTGGTGCTCGTGGTGGGCCCAGAACTCAGGATGAACTCCAGGACCTGGCCTCTGGGCCTCACTATGGAATGTTCTAGAATCTAGCATCTTGGGGTCATCCACCAAAGGCCCAGCTGATAAATCTACCCACTCTCCCAGGGCACTGCAAGCTGGAGAAATTAAATGTCTTTGGAAGCCTTTGAGATCGTTAAGATGAAAGGCTCTGGGGACACATAAAATATGATACTAATTATTTCCCCCCAGCTCACGAGAACACAGGCCCACTCAGTCCCCACTGAGGCTGTTAGGGCTCTTGCTTTTTTATAAAATATTCATTTTACCACACAAATCCCAAATCTCAGATGTCTAGCAACAACAAGAACAAAGGGATTTAAGAAAATGTAGGGATGTATTGTTGCCTTTCTGCTTTGAGGCAGGAGCATGAGTGTGTGTGTGTGTGTGTGTGTGTGTGTATGTGTGTGTGTGTGTGTTACGGGGTAGATTTCTATTGCCTCGGCTCACTTCCCATCAGCCATTAATTTAAAGCAAAAATGCCCCGTTCGGAATTGCCATTGATTCATAGTGCCCTGCCTCATCTGCTCAAGAGCAGATCTTGATTACTTATTCTAACTCTCTTCACCTTCCAGATAATGGGTTTTTACTTATCTTTCAAATATGTTTTAAAACACTATTATTTATCGGGCGAGGGAGTCCATCTAACAAATCAAGCTGGCTAATGCTTTTCTGTCTGTCTGACCCATGACCCCAGCCCCTAAGTGTTGGCCTCGAGCCCAGATGTCCCTTGGAGATGGTGTGTAGTGTTTGGAACTGAATTTGGCTTTGGGTTTGTAGAGGAAAAGAAGACTTAGATATGAATCTTCCAGGAGATGGGAGGTGACGGTGGGAGGGAGTGGGGCCGACTCTGGAGACTCTCCTGAAAGAATTGGGGAAGGGAAAAAAAAAAAAAAATCTCAGCTTTGGAGCTCAGTGCAGGGCGAGTGTGACCATCCGGATGGGAAAGTGACAAGCAAGTGACATGGGCACAGCAGTGTGGCTGCAGGGACCCCAGAGCGCAGGTTTGCAGAAAGCAATCAGAGAGAACAGCTGCAGAGCTAGAGAGAGACAGATGCTTCCCACTCTGTCAGCGCTCCCTCGCCGGGAATCTGCAAGGCACCTAGAAAGACACCAGGGTGTGTCTTCAAATGGGTGACATTTCCCTTGCCAGTGCCCTTTCAAGCTTTTGCTGGGTCTTCCTGCTGGCAGAGGGGACCGGGGAGCCCCTTGAGATGAGGGTGGGGGAGAACCACCCTGACAGCGAAGTCCCAGAATCTCTTCCTGGCTTTGAAGAACATCCAGCCGCCATGACTATATGTTCAACGCTCTTCTGCCTCATTCTGGAGGTGAAATGAACCCTCAGAGGAGGGTCTCAAAGGCTCAAAAGCATCCTTTGAGGACCTGCTACCTCTTTACGACCGTCTGCTGCTCCAGCTGAAACCCCTGGTGCTGATTAGTCCGTTAGTCTCAGTGGACTGTCCATTGCATCTCCTCTCATCTCTCCACCGCTATAGATAGAGGTCTGTTTGGGATGTGTGTGTCACCCGTGGCGTGTCCCTTGGGCCACAAAACTCCAAGTTCATGGCCCGAGGCCTTCGTTCGGCTGTGGCCTCTGCTTCCCGCTTTCCTTGTGCTTCTGAGTCCAACCGAACTCAACCTTTCTCTTCTATGCATAGCACCACTCTCCACTGGTTCAAACTGTCCTTTCTGAGCATCTGCTACCCAGAACCTTCTAACATCTCCCAGAGGGCTGGGGCAGTAGGCAACAGGTGTCTGTCCATTCATCCAAGAACTCAAAGGTCCCCTCCGATCCTGGAGACTAGGTTGTCACCCCCAAGTCATGGGACTGGCTTCTCTTTATATCAAGTCCTTTGCCCTTCCCCCAAAGCTGGATTGAGTCTCCATCCAGTTCCGGTGAGTTCTTCACACCTTCTTCCTGTGGCTTATCTGCCTACTGCTAGATGAACACCACACAATTATAAATACTCAGGTCAATATATATATGCAGGTTTAGAGATATATATATTCTGGTCACTGTTTTACACTTTTTAACAAAGAAAACCACTAGCCTGCTTGTTGCTATTTTTGTTTGTGCCAAACTCCCGACTCCCATCTGGGCTGAAATGTGAGCCACCGAGTTCCACGCGGCTCTGGCTTACGTTGCCCCGTCACACTGGCCCACGGTCAGTTTCAATGCCCCTTGCTCGTGCAGGTTCTTGAGGGCCTTGAACTCCAAGGGCATGGTGTGGGGGCTGGCCTGCGAGGTGTAGCCGTACTTGAGGCTGTCGTAGTAGTGATACTTGACGGGGTTCTGGTTCTGGTCCAGTGGAAAAGGCCAGAAGCCATAGAGGTAGATTTGATTGCAGAACCGTGTGGCCAGTGTGTACATTAAGAGGCCGGTGGTGGGCCTTTTGATGTGGACTTTGTTAGTTAGCCAGTATCTGAAAAAAAATAAAAACAAACAAACCCCGTAAGAAATGTGTTTATGTATCATCATTCTCAGGAAGGGGGAAATTAAGGAAAAAACATTTGTTGCTATTTTTAAGGTGTTGTCAAGGGGAGGGGCTATCATTTTGTCAGGTAATAAGTGCATTTCTGTTTTTGGACAATGGTACCCCTTTGGTTTGAACTCAAGAGTCTTGAACTTTCTGGGCAGAGACTCTACCACTTGAACCATACCAATAGTCCAGCTTTTGGCTGGTTAAAATTTTAGAGATGGAGTCTTGAAGACTTTGTTTTGTCCAAGCAGGCATCTTTTTTTGGGGGGGAGGGGGAGGAGGGACAATGTAACCCCTTCCTTTGCTTCCTTCGAACCCCTTCCTTCCTTTCCCCTGGTTTCCCCTCCCATCCCTGCCCACAAGTTGGATAGTGCATTTCCCATGTAGTGCCTATTGAACTCTAAGACTGCATTTGTTCACCCTTCCTTAGGAAGAGGGAGATTTTATCCCATCCAGCAGCCCCCCCCCCTACATTCCAGTGACAAATGCCAGGTTCGCTTCCCAGAGGACTAGTGATTCATTAGACAACTGGACCAACCTTGCCTGTGTGCTTTCCCATGAAGGAATCTATGGGACTTTAAAACAAGTCTGTCCTTAGCCCAAAGGAGCTACCCTCGCTGGGAGTAACTGTCCTAGCTACTCAAGAGGCTGAGATCTGAGGGTCATGGTGCTCTACCACTAGCTAGCCTTAAGCCTAAAAGCACGCAGGGCCCGAGTTCAAGCCCCAGAACTGGCACACACACACAGAGAAGTGAGAGAGTAGTGTTGGTCCCTGGGTTATCAGGGTAGTATGGAATCAAGGGCCCTTGTGTGCCATAGGCAGGAACACAGCGAGGAAGAGGCGGCCCCTCTCGCAGACAGGAAACCCTCTGGAACAGATGGTTTGGCCACCCCTGCTCTGTGAAACCTTTTCTTTCCGTGGGACCTGAGTTTTCTCTCTTCCACATGGATGGAAAACAGCCCAGATGATGTCCAAGAAACCCGCAGGGCCTCATATTGCAAGAGGGTGAATTCCAGGATTCATTCTGTCTGCTAATTCAGGCTTACCATAATTTGTGGCTTATCTCTTTCTTTCTAATAAAAGCTTCCACTTACCCTAGGCTGACTCCCTTTAAAAGCAATGTATATACCCAGGTTGAAAGATGTAGTTCCTCTCTCTTTCTCTTTCAGAACTTGAGTCACACTCCCAGCCCATTTTGCTTTGGTTATTTTTAAAATAGGAAATCTTTTTTTTTGGCCAGGGCCAGCCTGGACCACAAACCTCCTATGTATCTATCTATGTATCGATCTATGTATCTATCTATTTATTTTGCCAGTCCTGGGGCTTGAATATAGGGCATGAGCACTGTCCCTGGCTTCTTTTTGCTAAAGGCTAGCACTCTACCACTTGCACAGCACCACTTCTGGATTTTTCTATATATGCAGTGCTGAAGAATTGAACTCAGGGCTTCATATATACGAGGCAAGCACTCTTGCCACTAGGCCATATTCCCAGCCCTGAACCTATTTATATCTTTTGTGCCCAGCTTTTTGTTTAAGATAGGGTCTTACCCCCCCACCCCCCACCCCCGCTGCTGGGCTATCCTTAAACAGTGAATCTTAGTCTCTGTTTCATGAATAGTTGGTATGATATGATAGGAATGAGCCAATAAGCCTGGCATGATGGATATAATCCTTTTTAAAAATTGTTATTATAAAGGTGATGTACAGAGGAGATGTAATCCTTTTTGACTTTTACTTTATGATGTTATTAAGTAGTCATACAAAGGGATTACAACTGGAAAGATGTAATTCTCCACTACAAAATCCTGACCACTGTGTCTCTACACTAAATATTGTTCACATTTTTATATCCTTCACCTCGGTGGGTCCCCATCCTGCAGGCTGCTGCTTGCTAGTGGGACAAACGTCTGCTCCCCAAGGGAAGCACAGACCAGCATAGCTTCTGATGACCCCTACCCAGAGAGATGGGCCCATTTTATAATCAAACACGCCAACTAAATTCACGTCAAGTGCCAGGTATGAACAGTTACACACAGTTCTGTACTAATCACCATGCTTTTAGCTAAAAGGCTAAAAGATGTGTGTGTGTGGGGGGGCAGGCTCCCAGCAACCCAAAATGGGTATCTCAGAAAAGGTAGGAAACTCAGCCAGGCACTGATTGCTCACACCTGTAATCCTAGCTACTCAGAAGGCTGAGAGGAGGATTGCAGTTTGGAGCCAGTCCCAGCAGGAAAGTCCATGAAACTCTTTTTAAAACATTTTTTTAAACCATTTATCTTTTTGTTGGTCCCGAGAGGCTCGAACTGTGGACCTGGGTCCTGTCTGTGAGCTCCTTGTGCCCAAGGCTAGCACTCTACCACTTGAGCCACAGAGCCACTTCTGGCTTTTTCTGTGATTTAGTTGGAGATGAGAGTCTCAGGGACTTTCCTGCCAGGTCTGGCTTTGAACTGTGATCCTCAGATCTCAGCATCCTGAGTAGCTAGGATTACAGGTGTGAGCCACTGGTGCTTGGCCCGAGACTCTTACCTCCAATTAGCCCCCCAAAAGCTGGAAGGAAAGCTGTGGTTCAAGTGGTAGAATAGTATCATTGAGCACAAAAGCTCAGGGACAGCACCCAGGCCCTGAGTCCAAGCCATAAGACTAGCACAAAAAAAAAAAAAAAAAAAAAAAAGGAATCCAGGAAATGCTTAGCATCAACTTGTTTGGACTGTGCTCTAGCCTTGGAGTCAGAATCGATGAGAGGTTCCTAATAATCCATTTAATTCCAGAGAATCATGCAATATGCAAACAAATAGAATGCACTGGAAGGATTGCCAGCCCTCTCACCAACCACCACCTGGTGTGATCTGAGTCTCCTGTCTCTCTCACCACAGCAGGGGTGGGAGTGGGGTGTGTATGTGAGTGACTGTGTCCCACAGGGCCACAGTGGGGCACGGTGGCAGCCTCACGAGTGGTGTTGCAGACAGCCACAGTTGTCATGTAAGCCTGTCACTGAAACCTGCCCCCTCTCCCCAACCCCCTCCTAGTTCATTCTAGAAACTTCCCCAGGGCCTGTGGTTTCCATCAGGGAATCAGAAGGACAGAGGCAGAGGACGGGCCATCGGGTCTGGTCACCACAAACACAAGGCCAGGCGTCCTTATCATTGATACCCTGCATGATTCAAAAGTCTTGATGGTCCTAGTGGATCCTCCTCCTCCTCCTCCTCCTCCTCCTCCTCCTCCTCCTCCTCCTCCTCCTCCTCCTCCTCCTCCTCCTCCTCCTCCTCCTCCTCCTCCTCCTCCTCTTCCTCCTCCCCCCCCCCCCCATCCCGAGAACAAGCATGCTGCCTGTGCACCTGGTTAGATCGAGCTCGGAGATGACATGCCAGCCTCCCGACCCCGCCCTCCCATGCGTGTCCCACCCCACGGCATTCTGGGAGGGCCAAGGCTGGAACGAAGGGGGGTATAGCTGATGCTGTACAGTGACATGACAGCCAGGTCCTTGTCCCTGCCTGAGGACTCATGGGTGCTGGCTTCCTGAGAAGACTAGAGCCCTAACACCAGCCAAATGCCATGGCAGGGATGTGCGCTTTCTTTATTTGCTGGTGGCGAGGCCTTCGCAGGGGTCAGCTTTCAGAAATGAATTTCTGTTCAGGCATGCCAAAGCTATGCCTGGAAGCAGGGAGACAAGAAGCAGCGATGGATGAGCCATTCTGAGGCGAAGCACACACCTGCCCCTTGGGTGAACTCCCTCTTCCTCCCCCGCTCCCCCCACTCCCTTTGTTGCAGCCCCCTTCCCTGCTCAAACTGTCAGTCACTTCTACCTGATTACCATGTGCTTTGTTCTTCCTTTCCTCCCTGTACCAAAGCGACCCAGGATGGGGATGGGAATTTGTCACGGCATGGGCTGATCTCTTCCATAGGCCCACACTACTTGATCCAATTCAGAGACATCATGGGCTATGGCAAATGTAGAAGCGTTTGACATTTGACTCTGTGGGCTTCCCTTACATCTCCTAAGATATTTGTAATTGAGTTGGGGTCAAGTGGCCTTTTCTGGCCCCTAGGGGACAATAAAAATGGCTTTTCTCACTTTGGTTTTGTTTTTGGTTAATTGTGGGGCTTACACTCAGGGCTGTCCCTGAGCCTCTTTTTGGTCAAGGCTAGCGCTCTACCACTTTGAGCCATGGCTCCACTTCTGGTTTTTGAGTGCTTCGTTGGAGATAAGAGTCTCACAGGGACTTTTCTGACCGTGCTGGCTTTGAACTGTGATTCTCAGATCGTAGCCTCCTGAGTGGCTAGGATTATAGGCTTGAGCCACTGGCACCCAACAGTTACTTTTTTCTTTTTGTTGCCAATACTGGAGCCCCTCATTCTTGCTTGGCTTTTTCATTCAAGGCCAGTACCCTACTACTTGAGCCACATCCTTGCTCCTGGTGTGTGTGTGTGTGTGTGTGTGTGTGTGTGTGTGTGTGTGTGTGTGTGTGTGTGTGTGTGTGTTGATCCTAGGGCTTGAATTTAGTGCTGTCTCTGAACTTTTTTTTTGTGTGTGTGTGTGTGCCACAGCTCCACATCTAGCTTTTTAGTAGTTTATTGGAGATAAGAGTCTCACAATGTTTCCTGCCCAAGCTGGCTTCAAACTTTGATCCTCAAATCTCAACCTTCTGAGTAGTTAGAATCACAGGTGTGAGCCACTGGCACCTGGCTTTTAGAATCTGACACACTTCCCTGCCTGGGCTGGCTTAGAATGGCTTCTTCAGATCTCAGCCTCCTGAGTAGTTAGTGTTACAGACGTGAACCACCAGCCTCCAGTCTCTACCAGTCCCCCCACCCCCCATTTTCTTATTTCCTGACTTGCAGAGCTTCAAATTCAAAGCCTTCTGTTAAGATGGGGTTGGATTAAGAAAAAAATGGATCCTAGATCCCAGAATCACTGGCTGGAAGAGAGTCGGTGCCAGCTCACATCACATTCCAGGACAAGAGTGAAGAACCGATCTCCCTGGTTGTGGGGTCTGTTAGAGGAAGCCCCCCTTCCCCCTTAGTATTGATATCCCGAGTCTCGTTATGCTTGGCAAATATTCAACTGGGAGATGGAAAAATGGAAAGCTGTGGAAAAGAAGTGGGAAGCTAGCTGAGCCCACGGCTCTGGGGCTGGGAAGGAGGTGGGGAAAAGGGGCAGAATCCGGCCAGCTGGGGAAAGGTGTTAACAGCCAGCGAGACTCCATAATGAATGAACGAGGGGAGGGGCCAGCCCATTTCCTATTCTGCCTTCCCAGTTCTGGCAGGGCCATAAGGGTACAATTTAATAAGCAGCTTGTAATAGAACTGGACTGAGTTATGCAGGAACAAATCACTCTCGATTTCCTTTCTATCTCCTCAGTCACTCTGGCCAATTTACAGACTGTGGTGTGTGTGTGTGTGTGTGTGTGTGTGTGTGTGTGTGTGTGTGTGTGTGTGTTGCTGACTTGTGAGCTATTTCTTTCCATAGGATAACAGCTGGGTGTTGAAACACAAACTAATTAATTTTGCCTTCCCCACGGAGGTTAGCTGGGTACATTGACAATGCCCCTCTCCTATACCAGTCTTGAGATTTTAATTAGAAGGCAAAGTCATCTCAAAGCAGGCAGTAATTATTTTTTCAAATTGGCCACCCCAATGGTTGTGCCGATTGGGCGTTATATTTTACAGTGTGGACATCAATCAACGGGCGATTGCCAGAGCTGTTCTAAAACCCGTGTCCTCTGGATTCGTGGGTGCAATGCATAACAAGAATTGTGGTGGTTGGAAAAGGGACCAAGGGGGAGGCTTTCTCCAGAGAAGTTAACAACCGTATTGGACAGAGCAGGAATGGCTCACGGGGGCCATTGGGGGTGGTGGTGACTGGATGATGCTTTGTATAAGGCTAAGAGCAAAGCTGTAAATGGAAGGCTCAGCTTCCCCTTCCTGGACACCCATAGCTATACTCTCTCTGGGGGAGCATGGCCGAAGGCTCCTGTGGCCTGTGGGATATCTCTGGTTGAACTTTCCCATTGTTGGAGAGATGTGGCTTTTGTCTCTGGATTTGGGCTGTCTTGGTTAAGCCATGGGGAGGCTGGAAGCTGATTTTTCTGCCCCTCAGGTCTCCGGATCAACTCTGCCCATGTGCGAGTTCAACTACACCCGCGTACCTCCAATATGATCATGTCCCCTGCTCTCCCCAGAGCTTCCCAGAGACGCCAGGAATCCACAGGACAAAATCCAATAGCTCAGTTGGATGGGGGATGTACTTGAGATCTCAGCCTGAAAAATCTCCCTGGCCGCCGCCTCAAGGTCACGACCCCACCCTCATGAGCAGCGACACTTCCGGTCCATGTGCCTCTGGCCAGAGTTGCTGCGTCTGATCTCAGCTTCAGTGTCACTTCCTACAGAAAGCCTCTCTGGTCCTTGGCTTCTGTCCCCAGTCTGCACTGATGGGCAGCCAGGCATGCTCTGCTGACAGGCCCTCCGCCTGGCCCTGGCAGGAGGCAAGCAGAATCAGTGCCTTCCTCAGGCCATAACACACAGCTTTCCTCCTTCCTAATTAGTCACCAGTCCGCAAGCCTTGCCTGCCAGGCCAGCAGGCAGCTGTCCTGCCTACAGGGTGGCCCTCTCTGTGGGGTGCAGCTTCTCCAGTTGTTGTAATTGAATTAGCGCCATTCACGGCCAGCTGCTGACCATAGTCCCATCCCATTTCCTGTGCTGTCCTTAACTGCCTTGTTGTCCTTCTTCCTGGTTTCCCTCCTCTCTGGCCCAGAACCAGCCAGGGCTCTGGGCGGCAATGCGGGGTGGCAGAGCCAGAGGCCCCCTAGGAGAGGTGCTGAGGTCAGGGCTGTGTTGGCACCAGAGCTGGCTGCTGCCAGCCGATGGCTTCTGCGTTGTGTCCCTTGCTCTTTGTGATGATTCAGATGCGCTGGAATCTGGTGGTGGCAATGCAGATCACAGAATCAACTGGCATAAAAGAAGTGCTGCTGGAGTAGGAAGGGAGGGCCTCGAACTCAACTCTGACAGGCTGAAAAGAGGTCCTTCCCAGATATTTTGGTTTAAACCTGAACTCCCAGTATCATGGTAGGGGACCTTATGTGGTGTCAGGATCTTCTGAGAGGTCATCAAGGGACAGTTAAATGACAAGGACAGGCTTTAATCCACCATGATGAATGTCTTTATAAATGAGAACGTCTTGAGCCAGAAGGGCATGCTGGGAGAATTCGGTGTCCACACCATGGGAGCCATTCGAAGGTCAAGAGAGAGGTGGGGGATGGGCCCTCTCTTCAGAGCTCTTACAAAGGACCAGACCGGGGGTCTCATGTAGGTCTGGGCTCCCAGCCCTCCTAAGTATGAGTCATCACACTTCAAGCCTTCCAAAAGTGTGAGTCAGCAGGCTTGTGTAGGTTACTTCATTATGGCAGCATCTTGCTAACCAATGCACCATGCCGGTCGGGCGTCCCCTGTCCAGTGGGGAAGGCTAGGACTAGAACATCCCCAAAGATGCTCAGTTCTCCACCTTCTTGAGGACCTGCCCTTGCTCCAGGGATCCAGCATTCCACACATCCTCTCTCCCAACCTTATTTTTACCTCCCAAGCCTCACAGGGGTATAAAATGATAAGTTCCTCAAGGTTAGGATCCTCATTTCATTAACTTTTGTTTGTTGTTTCTATGGGATGGTGCCCCCTGCAGCCCCAAGGTGGGTGCCTAGTGAGTATTTCTTTTTTTCTTTTTGCCAGTCCTGGGGCTTGGACTCAGGGCCTGAGCACTGTCCCCTGTTTCTTTTTTGCTCAAGGCTAGCACTCTGCCACTTGAGCCACAGTGCCACTTCTGGCCATTTTCTGTATATGTGGTGCTGGGGAATTGAACCCAGGGCTTCATGTATACGATACGAGGCAAACACTCTTGCCACTAGGCCATATCCCCAGGCCCCCCACCCCCACCCCAGCGAGTATTTCTTTTTTTTATTTTTTTTTTATTTTTTATTTATTTATTTTTTTGGCCAGTCCTGGGCCTTGGACTCAGGGCCTGAGCACTGTCCCTGGCTTCTTTTTGCTCAAGGCTAGCACTCTGCCACTTGATCCACAGCGCCGCTTCTGGCCGTTTTCTGTATATGTGGTGCTGGGGAATCGAACCTAGGGCCTCGTGTATCCAAGGCAGGCACTCTTGCCACTAGGCTATATCCCCAGCCCCCCCAGCGAGTATTTCTAAATGAAGGATGATGAAGCCTTCTTCTCCTCTCAACGCGTCCAGCTTCCCAATTTCGCTTCCCCTCTAGTCTGGTACCCCAAAGCAAGTGGGCATCTCCAAGTGGGATCAAAACAAAGACATCTGAAGGATTGGCCATTCCTTCAGATGTCTTTGTTGTTGTTCTGGTTATTTCTGAGACAAGGTTTTGCTTTATTTTTTTTTAAACCTTGGCGGGCCTGGCCTGCAATCCCCCACTTACGCTCCACACGTATCTGGGATGACAGGGGTGCATTACAGTGTCCAGTTTTGTTTTGTTTTGTTTTTCCTGTTGAGATGGAGTCTTGAGAACTCTTTTTTTTATGCCCCTGATTGCTCATCCAGAACTGTGATCTGCCCAATGTCCCCCTCCTGAATTGGCAGGATCACAGACGCCATCCACCGTGCCCTGCCAGTCCCTTAGTCTTTTCATCATGTGGCTCTGTTCTGTATCCTTCACTAGCCTCATGCATCTGTTTACTCAGACAGAGGTGAGCCCTTCCCCTCTGGACTCACAGAGTCCGCCCTTCCTGTGCTGTTCCTTTGCACTTACAGCCTCATGAAGGCAGAGGGAGAGGGATACTAGTGCAAGTCCATTGGAAAGCCCTGACTGCCTCCTTCCCCCACTGAAAGCAGGGACCAGCCCACCTGTTGCTTCTGCAGCCTCCATCCCAGAGCTCCTGCAAAGGGAGATGCTGCGTTCTCAGGATTAACAGTCTGTTTGTTTAAAGGCCTCATTACTGGTGCTTAATGCTATTTTGACACATGAAAGTGAGTCAATTATAGCTGGAAATAGCTCTGGCTTGCAGAGATTTCTTCCAGGTGGCTGGCTGCCTAGTCCCCATCCATGGCTTTTTCTCTCATTACCAAGGGGCAGTTCTTATTCTTCTCTTATCCCTTTGAACTCTTAAACCATCTTATGAGTCTCCTTCTTCCAGGGAGGAATGATATTTAATGCGTATAGATGAGAGAGTTGTTGTGGCAGGCCTATGCGATGAGGGAGTAAAGTAAAAAGGTGCTGCAAGGAGCCCCTGGAGAGATAAGGGCTGTGTGGACCAGTGAGGCTCAGATCTGAACAGGTCCCACTCTGACTCCATCAGCCATGACTGTGGATGTCCCCTACCCCACCTTCTGTGCCAGTCCTGGGGCTTGAACGCAGAGCCTTTTGTTCTCAAGGCTAGCACTTGGCCACTTGAGCTACAGCTTCACTTCAGGCTTCTTCATTGATAGTTCGTTGGAGATACAAGTCTCACTGACTTTTCTTCCTGGGCTGGCTTTGAATCGCAATCCTCCAATCTCATCCTCCTAAGTAGCTGGGATTACAGGCATGGGTCATGGGTGCCCAGATGCCCCTCCTTTTATTATTATTATTTTTTCAGGTTCTCTTTAGGTCTTTCTGTGAACAATGAGTTGTCTGTGACCAGCAGGTCATAGGCTTGGGTATCTCAGAGCAAGTGGCTTCAGAGGCCCTCCCACTACCCTGAGGCCCTATGCAGGGGCCTTCTAATGTCTCTTGATTGGTGGGGAGATTGTGCCCTGAGCTTCTCATATCCCTAGGGCAGAGCTGAGATCTGCCATGTGGTTAGCAAAGCGCGTGCGTGTGAGTATATATATATATATATACATATACATATACACATTACATGTAAACAACATCTAAGACATAAAATGTAATTATATACCATATAAACCACATATAATATTTATGCTGTAGAATATATAGAACACATAACATATATTATACAATATGTAATTATAGAACACATATGACACATATACTATATAATTAACATATAAGACATATAATTATACAACATATAGTATATACCTATGGGGATATGGATTATATTGTGTTATTATTATTATTATTTTTTTGCCAGTCCTGGGGCTTGGACTCAGGGCCTGAGCACTGTCCCTGGCTTCTTTTTGCTCAAGGCTAGCACTCTACCACTTGAGCCACAGCGCCACTTCTGGCCTTTTCTATATATGTGGTACTGAGGAATTGAACCCAGGGCTCCATGTATACGAGGCAAGCACTCTTGCCACTAGGCCATATTCCCAGCCCCCGTGTTATGTATTTTTAAGAAGTATCTTAAAGGTATAACTGAAGAATTAGCTCTCTTCCTCAATGCTCCCAAATGCTCGCAGCTTTTTTCTTTTTTTTTTCTCCTCATAGGAGAGAGCGTCATCACCCACCACACCACTCTAAGCCTGAGAGTCATTCTGGATTTTTCTTTCTTTCACCCAATGCCAGCCCTAGATGAAGCCTCATCAAATCCTGCTGCCCATGCCTTCGCATCACACTGCAAAGCGGACCCAGTGGCTACCCCACCCCCAGAGCACCAGCCTCTTCGGTGCCAGCACCACCTTCCTCTGTCTGAGCTCTTGGCCACCACTCCCTGTCATCTATTCCAGGGCCATTCTTGCCAAAGAAGCCACCACCTACCTGGGAGAGCAGATCTGTGACAGCCTGACAGCCACCACCCCCCCTCCTGTGTTCATGACATCTGCTTTCACAGACTCCCAGTACAGACTACAGGTAGGCATTGCCAGTGGTTAAAACCAGCGTGCCGGATGACACCTGCATACCACCTCCCCACCTCCGTTCTGAGGAACTGAGGCTCAGAAAGACTAGCTGGCTTGCGAAGGTCATCCAGGTGCTGGAGTTGGGACACAAAGGTACTCAGGGAGGGGCGTAGCCCGCCCCGGCCCCTGCCCACCTCTCCCCCCCCCCCCCGGGGGAGGTGCTCACCCTCGAACGGCGTGCAGCAGGCGCAGGGACGGGTAGGCGGTGCGTACGTTGACGTGGTGCTTCAGGATGAGCGTGTTCACCCACTCCACGCGCTCCTTGCCTCCCCGGGCCATGAAGGCTGGGATCCACAGGATGCTGCCGTTGAGGCCGTGCAACCTCTGCAGGAGCTTCTCCCTCCACGTGGCGTTGACCAGGTCTTCGAAGGCCCGCTGGATGACCGAGGGGTTCATGGTCACCAGGTCTGTCTTGAGCCCCACGTCCTGGGCATATTCCTGCACGGGAGCCAGGTTACACCTGCCGGAGAAAACGGCAATGCCGTCCTTTGGGGGGGAAATAGTGTATCTCATCCTTTCCCTCTCCTTGCTTTCTGCTCATCCCCAAGGTTCAACCCTAGGCATCGCTGCAATTATGGGGCCCCAGGTGGTGACCCCAGAGGGGGTCAGGAGGAAGAGATGCACAAAAGCCCATTGGTGGACAGGTGCGCAAAGAGTCTGTCTCTCTAATCTGTTACCCCAGAAGAATCCCCCACCCCCACCCCACCCAGGACTTGTTTAAACTGCAGAGATCCTGGGGTCCCTGACCTGGAGATCTAGGTTCACATGAAAGAGGAGGGTGCGGAGAGACATGGAATGCAGAGAGAGAGACAGAGAGACAGAGACAAAGAGAGAGGGAGGGAGGGAGGGAGGGAAGGAGGGAGGGAAGGAGAGGGAGAGGGAGAGGGAGAGGGAGAGGGAGAGGGAGAGGGAGAGGGAGAGTGAAAGAGAGTGAGAGGGAGAGAAGCTAGTCCTTTTCTGGTACCAAACAATTTAAGGAAAGGTAAGTCCAGGGGTTCATGTCCCTGTTCCGGCACAGTTTCTTGGGGTTGTGGTCATGGCTCATGAGGTGGAATGTTTGTCTAGCATGTACAAGGCCTCAGGTTCAATGCCTAGTGCAGAAAAAAGAGAAAGGAAGGAAGGAAGGAAAGGAAGGAAGGAAGGAAGGAAGGAAGGACGGAAGGAAGGAAGGAAGGAAAAACCATGACATTCTAGGCACAAGAAAATGTACCCAAGGTTTTTGCTGCATCCATTGAATTGGTCATTTTTGTCCTTGGTTCTGATCATGTGATTCTACCCCCCCCCCCCCCGCATCTATTGAACAGATCATATTCCCTGTTACACTTACTGATTTGTGTATGTTGAACCACTCTTGCATCCTTGGAGTGAAACCAACTGGATCACAGTGTGTGATGTTTTTAATGTGTTGTTGAATTTGGCTCACAAGGATGTTTTAAAAGGATTTCTGCACTTATGCTCATCAGGGAAATATATATATATGTATATATATACACATATGCATAGATATAGATACAGATATATTTGCTGTGTCAGTGTCTGTTTTGTTTTGTTTTTTGGAATGTAATAGTGGCTTCATAGAATTTTTTTTTTCATTCCTTACCCTTTTATTTCATGGAATACTTTGAGGCGCTTTGGTGTAAATTCTTCTTTGATGGTCTGGCAGAACTTGCAGTGAATTCATCTAGACTTGGGCTTTTCTTTGTTGGGAGACTATTCTTGTTTCAATCTCATTGCTCGTTATTGATCTATCCAAGTGATTTATATCCTCTTGGCTCAATTTTGATAGGTCTATCTAATGCATCTGGAAATGTATTCCTTTCTTTTAGATTTTTTCCCCTTTGTTAGATTATAAGATTTTAAAGTATTCCTCAATGACCCTCTTGGATTTCCTTGGTATTTGTTGTGATATTTCCATCTCTAATTTGTGTGTGTGTGTGTGTGTGTGTGTGTGTGTGTGTGTGTGTGTGTGCTTGAACTCAGGGGCCTGGGCATTCTCCCTGAACTTCTGTGTTCAAGGCCATTGTTCTACCACTTGAGCTACAGCTTCACTTCTGGATTTTTAGTGTTTAATTGGAAATAAGAATCTCATGACCTTTCATGCCTGAGCTGGATTAGAACAGTGATCCTCAGATCTCAGCCTCCTGAGTGGCTAGGATTATAGGTGTGAGCCACCAGCTCTTGGCTTTTATCTCTAATTTTATTAATTTGGGTCATTTTTTTCTTTTTCTTTTGGTCATATTGGCTAAGGGTTTATCAGTTTTATTTATCTTTTCAAAGGACCAACTTTCTTTTGTTCCATTAATTCTTTTTTATTTTTGGTTGGTCATGGGCTTGAACTCAGGGCTTAGGCCCTGTCCCTAGGCTCTTTTTTGCTCAAGGTTAGCACTCTACCACTATGAGCCACAGTGCTACTTCTGGTTTTCTGGTGGTTATCTAGAGATAAGAGTCTCACAGACTTTCTTGTCTGGGCTGGCTTTGAACCATGACCCTCAGATCTCAGCCTCTTGAGTAGCTAGGATTACAGGTGTGAGGCACCAGTGCCAGGCTCTGTTTTTTTTTTTTTTTATTGTTCTGTTTAGTCTCTATTTCATTAGTTTCTGCCAGGGAAGGTGCTTTGGCCCCTAAATGTCTGGGAACTTACTTCATACACACAATCCTGAATCTAGCACCATCTCTTCATGTCATTTCAAGCTCCTTTTTATCCTTTTGGGACTGGCCTTCCTTTCTTGCCTCAGTTCCCAGCTGCATAGTTCCTGTGTAGCCTCTGCTTGCTCAGCAGCTCGTCTGTCACCCATGCTGTCAGGGACTGAAAGGTGGATAGAGGGACAACTCTGCATATGCCTATCTACCCTCTCCCAGGGGAGGGAGCCTCTGCTCAGAGATTCTTGCCACGGAAGACAGTTAACCAATGAGATGCTTGCCATGGAGGACAATTGGCCAATGAGGAATGAATGCATCTATCACCCTGGTTTGCTGTTTCTAGCTGGAGACTCCTGGTCCCCTCCTCAGGGGTGGCCCTGAGACCTTTAAAAGAAGAGATGTGACCCCCAAGGGGGACAAATGGCTACATCTTCTCAAGAATGGGACAAGAAACCAAATGTCTGGGTTTGCTTAAGACGAAAAGGTTTCCTTTCTCATTTTACTGCCCACAACCCATCCTTCATTCCTCCCGCTTCTGTCAGACAAGGCTGCCACAGTTCCTTCCTTTCCCTTCCCTCCCCAACACTCCCTCCGTCAATCTTTAGACTGGAGGACTTCAAAGAATAGGGATGGAATCACTGGTTCTGCCAGGCACAAAGACCTGGTGGAGGCTAAGGCAGCTTTGGTTCCCAGGCTATGATTGCTTTCTAAACCCAGGGGATACAAGGAGAGTCTCAGCACCATTTCTTCCCACATCCTTGGGTTCTGGGAGTTGGACAATCATGCTGTTCCCAAGCCTGGGGACAAGGCTCTCTTTGCACCAGACCAGGCCCAGTGGAAATGTGAGACAAGGCCTTCACTCGCGCCAGGGCTGACAGCTATGTAGGATGAAACTCGAGGCTCTGTGTGGCCTACTTTTGGCCAGAAGACAGAAAAGCCTTATTTCCCAGATTGTAGGGGCTCGGGGCCAGGTGGCCAAGTGTCAGGGCCACGGGTAAGTGTCTAAATATCCTAGTGGCAAAAAAGAAAAAAAAAGAGCGAGAGAGCGAGAGACCTGATGTTTTAGAGAAAACGAGGGTCAAATACAAGACCCAAGTTTCTCTGTCACAGCTTCACTTCTTAGACATAAGCAGCAGAAGAATGTAGGTACTCTTAGGGTGCTATTTGCTGGGACACTGGAAAGAGATTTGCAAACTTGGACAGACAACTGGGCCAGCCCAGGAAATATGCTTGCTGACCTTCAGTACCTGGCTTCAGGGTCACTAAACTTTTCTCTAGAAAGGGCCAGCTAATTTTTCGGCTTTGCAGGCTGTCTTCTCTCTGTTACTTCAGCAACTCTCCCTACCCACTCAGTTCTGCACTGTACTGAGCAAGCAGACATTTCCCACGTGAAAATGAGTCACAGTGGTTGTGTTCCAATAAAACTTCATTTAGAGAAAAACAAAACAAAACAGGATCAAGGGCTGCAGTCTGCTCGCCTCTGGTTTGGATGAGTAAGTGTCAGCTCTGGGTATGTTCTAGAATCACCTGAGCTTCTGAGGTTGTTTTCCTACTCCCCACCACCAGACAGCAGATCAATTTGACTGGTTAAAGGTACAATTTGAAGGCTGGGGGGACAGAGGGAGAGAGGAGAGGAAAGGAGAGGAGAGGAGAGGAGAGGAGAGGAGAGGAGAGGAGAGGAGAGGAGAGGGAGACTCTTACACAATTCTGATGTGCAGTAAATGTTATAAACAGGGACAGGTGGGCAATGCTACCTTTCAATATGATGTCAGCCACTTTGGGCCAGGGCACCTGTCTGGAGCAGTTACCTGATGACAAAGCTGTGCGTGTCAATCTCCTGGCCGCAGCCGCTGTTCAGCAAGACCCCCGAGTTGCCCACAATGGCGCAGGTCCGGAAGTGCTTGTTCTTCAGGGGGGATGTTCTGGGGAGGAGTTCGTAGAGGTTCTGAGACACATTCATCGTGCTGTCTCGATCAAAGATGTAATGGATGATATCTCCCGGCTTCAGCGTCCCCTTGAGGACCGAAATATCCTTCTCGGCATCCAAGAACTTTAAGATTTGTTTCCTATGATAAACCAAATGCACATGAGGTCAGTTTTTAGGTTGCCAGCTACAACCCAACCTTGTTTTCTTTTCTTTCTGATTTTTTTTGGGTGAGGGACAGTAGTAGACATTGACCCTAGACCCCCCCTTTTTGGATTTAGTTATTTTTCAGATAGGGTCTTGTGTTTTGGCCTGCAATCTGAACTTGGACCACGATCCTCTTATCTCCAATTCTCTCATAGCTCTGACCACGAGGTATAACACTATATCCAACTTATCTGTTGAGATACTATCTTGCTAACTTTTTGCCCAGACTAGCCTCAAACCTTGATCCTACCAGATTGTACCTCCTGAGTAGCTGGGCTTACAGGTATGGGCCACCATGCCCAGCCTTACTCAAATTTTCTTGCCCCATGTCACTGTATAAGACTGTGTGTGTGTGGCGGGGAGGGGCTGGGAATATGGCCTAGTGGTAAAGTGCTCGCCTTGTATACATGAAGCCCTGGGTTCAACTCCTCAGCACCACACATATAGATAAAAGTCAGAAGTGGCACTGTGGCTCAAGTAGAGTGCTATCCTTGAGCAACAAGAAGCCAGGGACAGTGCTCAGGCCCCGAGTCCACACCCCAGGACTGGCAACAAAAACAAAACAAATAAAGACTGTGTGGGGTAGCCAACAGGTGGAGCATGCTGAGGACTAGACTTCACAGAGGAGTGAATGTCTCTCGTCCCTTGTCACAAGGACAAACCCTGACATTTGGTTTCTTATCCTGGGCTTGGGAAAATACAGACATCTGGTCTTCTTGCATCTCAGCTCCTCTTTTAGGGAACTCAGGGCTACCATAGAACAAGGAATCTCCAGTGCTAGAACCAGCAAGTTAACACGACACATGTGGTCTTTCTTCATTGGCCAATTGTCTTCTATGGAAAGCATCTCATTGGCCAATTGTCTTCCCTGGGAGGGGGCAGATGGGTATGTGGGACTGAGAGGTGTCCTCTATCCATCACTGAGGCCCTGACTGCATCATGGCCTACCATCCCATGGGTTGGTCCAGTTTGTGGGGTGTGATCTCTGCTCCTTGATTTGTGGTCTAGTGTGGGGTTGGTGAATCTTGATACTTTTCTGGTCTTATGGTAAAGGGCCTTCTCTCTGATGCTTCAGAACAAAGTGACTATAGGACAGCTCTCTAGGTTGTAGAGTAACTTTGATTTAGAGGAAAGATTCTGGCATAATCTAGAAAAGCACAGTCTGAAAGAGACGAGCAGCAATCTTCATGGAATTAGTAGCATAGTTTGACCCCCAATACACAGCTGTCTAAGGAGTCTGAGCATCTCAGCTGGGGTCCCTAAGTTACCCTAAACATTTTTTTTTTTGGCCAGTCCTGGGCCTTGGACTCAGGGCCTGAGCACTGTCCCTGGCTTCCTTTTGCTCAAGGCTAGCACTCTGCCACTTGAGCCACAGCGCCACTTCTGGTCGTTTTCTGTATATGTGGTGCTGGGGAATCGAACCCAGGGCCTCATGTATACGAGGCAGGCTCTCTTGCCACTAGGCCATATCCCCAGCCCATTTTTTTTTTTTTGCTGGTCTTGGGGCTTGAACTCAGGGTTTGGGTGCTGTCCCTGAGCTTTTTTTAGCTCAAGGCTAGCATTCCAGCACTTTGGGCCACAGTGCCACTTCCGGTTTTCTAGTGGTTAATTGGAGATAAGGGTCTCATGGCCTTTCCTGCTCAACAGGCTTTGATCCTCAGGCCTCAGCCTCCTGAGTAGCTAGGATGATAGGCATGCGTCACCAGTGCCTGGCTCCAAAGACTTTTAGAAGTGATTCAAGTCATGAAGAGAAAGGAACTGGATGCTCAGATCAAGTAACATTTATTTTGTTTTCAGCAGTGAGTCCCCATCTAGATCTGGCTCTGTCCCCAAAGCCCCAGAGGTTCAGAACCTTCCCACACTGCGTGGGTAAGACAGTCTTCAGGATGGCTGCTGTACTGTGCAGAGGGCAAGGCCGAGGCCCGAGAGTCTGCTAGCTTGGAGAAGGGGCTCCATATCTACTTGTGTGGGAACTAGCAAGAATGCGGATGATCTATTGGTGACTTAGAGGTCCTGATCCTGGGCAGGGGGGGGGGGGAAGCTGAGGACAGGTGCTAATGTCTACTTAGGGTTGGAAGGCTCTGGTTTAGCCACAGGACAGGGAGAATCCTTGGCAATTTTCAGTCACACATCTTTCCACTCAAACTTGCTGAACAATTCATATCTCTTAAAAAAAAGTTTTCTTTGATGGTCCCAGGGTTTTAACTGGACTTTGTGCTTATTAAGAGTGTGTTCTACTGGGCAGCCATATGCAGAAAACTCAAAGTAGACCCAAGCCTATCACCATGCACCAAGATCAACTCAAAATGGATCAAGGACCTCAATATCAGACCTGAATCCTTGAAACTACTGAAGGACAGAGTAGGAAAGACGCTAGAACTTATAGGCACAGGAAGGAACTTCCTGAATACAGTCCCAGGGGCACAACAGATAGGAGAGAGTCTCGACAAATGGGACTACTACAAATTAAAAAGTTTCTGCACAGCTAAGGACATAGCCACCAAACTAGAAAGACAGCCAACCATATGGGAAAGGATCTTTACCAGCACAGCAACAGACAAAGGCCTAATATCTGTCATCCACAGAGAACTCAAAAAACTCAGCCCCTCCAAGCTCAATAAACCAATTAGGAAATGGGCAGAGGAGCTAAAGAGAGACTTCACAAGAGAAGAAATAAAAAATGGCAAAGAAACATATGAGGAAATGTTCAACATCCCTGGTAGTAAAGGAAATGCAAATAAAAACAACCCTGAGATACTACCTCACTCCAGTTAGAATGGCCTATACTCTGAACTCAGGCAACAACAAAAGCTGGAGGGGGTGCGGAGAAAGAGGAACCCTTTTCCATTGTTGGTGGGAGTGCAAATTAGTACAACCACTTTGGAGAACAGTATGGAGGTTTCTCAAAAAGCTCAATATAGACCTACCCTATGACCCAGCCATACCACTCCTAGGCATCTATCCTGAACAGCAGGTCCCAAGATATCAAAAAGACATTTGTACTTCCATGTTTATCGCGGCACAATTCACAATAGCCAAAATATGGAAACAACCCAGATGCCCCTTCACAGATGAATGGATCCAAAAGATATGGTACCTATACACAATGGAATACTACATAGTGATTAGAAATGGTGAAATATTGTTATTCGCAGGGAAATGGTCAGAACTTTAACAAATAATGTTGAGTGAGACAAGCCTAGAACACAGAAAACAAAGAGGCATGATCTCCCTGATATATGACTGTTAAGAAGGGGTGACGGAGAGACAGTAGAGACCAGGTCTGTGAAACCAAAAACTGCTTGTCAAATGGTATTTCCCACAGGATTGGGTCAGCGACATAACATTATGTAACTAAAACCAAACAATTACTCAACATATAAAGGTCAAAAATTGACCTCTCAGTGGATCACAATAGCTCAAAAGCTATGTATGTACGTTTATATAAGACTACTGTCGACATATTGTCTAATATCGACATTACATTTAAAGCCCTAGGCAAATTTTCTTGGGCGTAGGCCATGTGGCTACTGTATATGTTCTTGGTACATTGTGTATTGTATATATGTCTACATGACCTAGGGAAGGGAAAGAAAAACAGGGTGTAAGATATCACAAGAAATGTACACACTGCCCTACTATGTAACTGTACCCTTTTTGCACAACACCTTGTCAAAAAATTTGTGTTTAATTAATAAAAAAAAAAAGAGTGTGTTCTACCCTTGAGCCATATCTTTAGCCTTTCTTGCTCTGGTTATTTTTGAGATGAGGTCTTGCTTTTTGCTTTGCCTAGCTTGGACTGTAATCCTCCTTTTGACATTTCCTGCACCCAGCTTTTATTTGTTGACGTGTGTGTGTGGGGGGGTGTCTCAAAAATTATTTTATTTTGGTCTGTGATCCTCCCTCATATCTTGTGATGGAAAACAAAGGCATTGTTTTATTTACTTGGCTTTCCTAAGCACTGAGCGACTCAAGCACTGCTTATATTCGTTGGAAATTGCTACCCTTCCCCTTACAGTTACTTATGCTAAAGTATTTAAAAGCAAAGTGAGTCCCCAGAAAGCTCGTAAATAAATACCACTGTGAGGGAATTAATTCCTAACTAATTATGAGAAATTACTATCAATTATTGAGTCTCATTTCTAAATCACTCACAGAATCTTTTCTTATGAATCATTTCGGTGATCAAGTTGCTGAGGTGGAGGGAAATTCTTTTCTTTCCCCTTCCCCCCCCCCCTCTGGGTGATGGTGCATTATGGTCCTGCCACAGGAGCATGGGCAGGGGAGCCAGCAAGGGTCATTATGGAGGCCAAAATCAAGTCTTCTTCAAAAGTGGTAGTGTGTGTGTGCGCACACGCGTGCATGTGCACACGCGCGTGCATGTGCACACACACATTTCTCTATCTTAGGATAAAGGAAAGATCAAGAAGGAATTGCAGGGGGCTGGGGATATGGCCTAGTGGCAAGAGTGCTTGCTTCCTATACATGAGGCCCTGGGTTCAATTCCCCAGCACCACATATACAGAAAACGGCCAGAAGTGGTGCTGTGGCTCAAGTGGCAGAGTGCTAGCCTTGAGCAAAAAGAAGCCAGGGACAGTGCTCAGGCCCTGAGTTCAAGGCCCAGGACTGGCCAAAAAAAAAAAAAGAAGGAATTGCAGGAGGGAAGATTTCACCATGGGTAGAAGAGTGGGGGTACTAATGGCTACCCTCAAAATTTATGTCCACCCCCCTAGCCCCTGGAATCTGAGAATACGCCCTTATTCGGAAACGACATCTCTCCAGATGTAATTGAAATTAAGAATCTTTCCATGAGATCATCCTGATTTCCCCAGAGGGCCCTAAATCCAATCAAACTGTCCTGTGAGAGACAGAAGAGGAGACTCCACTGACTCAGAGGAGGGGATGGTCCTGCGGCCCCGCAAAGAGAAAGACGTGGGTCCTCAGCCACGGCAGTAGGTGGGGCCGCCAAAGCCGGATGAGAGGAGAGGACGACTGTGGTCTGAAGAACCCCACTTCACGAAGGCCGGAGAGAGAGCTTCCCCAGGTTGCACGGACCTGTCTCTTTACAAGACAGGTGTCAGGTCACGTCTGGAGCTCTCAGATGATAGTTTTGCATTATCGCCTGGGGAGGGGGGCTTTTGAGCCCCAAGGACTGCAGGAGGGGGAAAGCTTTCTGTGGATAAATTGGGGACTGTGACAGGGGTCAATGGATACCAAGTAGGCTACCAAGGAAGTGATGCCTTAGGCTCTGGGAAGAAGAGGCCACCTGTGACCTCTCCTGCCCAGGTGCCTCCTGCCCCTCACCTAAGCCAGGACCAACTCTCCTGTCTGCAAAACCATGCCAGGCTGCAGGATCCATCAGTTGGTTAGTTGGCATGTTTTGTACCAGTCCTGGGGCTTGAACTCAGGGCCTTGAGCTGAAGAGCTCAAGGATAGTGCTCTACCATTTGAACCACAGCTCCACTTCCTGACTTTCTTTGATGGCTCATTGGAGATAAGAGTCTCACAGATTTTCCTTCCCCAGGCTGGCTTTGAACCATGATCCTTAGTTTTCAGCCTCCTTAGTAGCTAGGATGACAGGCGTGAGCCACCAGCACCAGGCTCATTGTAGGTTTTTGTGTCCCCTTGGTAGTTGAGTAGATGGCACCTGCCTCCCTGGGAAGTTAGCTTTCTGTTTCTCTACTGACTTCTTGAAGATGGTGGGTGGTGGCTGTTTGCCAACAAGTGCCTAAAAGCAACTGGGAATAACCAGTACCTGATCCTCAGAGACAGGGTCTGGTTGTGTCTCCACGTGGATGAGGCTGGCTGGATGTTATGCTTCATGCTTTCATTACCTCTGTCAACAACAGCTGGTGGCAAGGAGCCATTTATTACAACTTCAGCTCTGGGCAGGAGGAAAAAACAAAACAGAAAAACAAGATGAAGTGAAGGTTAGATGTGTTCTGTTAGCAAGCCAACGTCAAGCCTAATAGTTCTGTTTTTGCTAGGGTTTGAATGTAAACTTCAGAAGAGCAAAATTGCAGTTATTACCTGAGGAGGGAAGAGAGTCTATTTATCTTCTAGAATGCACAAACTCTCCCTGAGGTACCACTGCCATAGACATTCTTGGAAACAGGAAGTGGGGCGAGGAAACTCTTGTTCTCCTCTGCCGTCCTCACTGTTTGCTCCCAGGGAAACCTACCATGGAGCTAGCTGCCTGAAGAGCAAGGAACATTTCCTTTCCAAGCTGGGGGTAAGAAGCTACAAGTAGCGGTTCCTTTAGCAGCCCAGCGTGGCATGCAAGCTGGCAAACTTAATAGAGACAAAACAAAAATGCAAAAGCAGAACTGTGCCTTTGGAGCCTGTGCCTTCTTTCCTTCTCTTTGCATTGCCATTTCTCTCTTGTTGACATAGGAACATCTACTTATTTCAGAGTTGTCCTCCTTCCCTCCCTCCCTCCCTCCCTCCCTCCCTCCCTCCCTCCCTCCCTCCCTCCCTCCCTCCCTCTCGTCCATCTCTTTGTCTATCTCTAGTCTTCCCTCCCTTCCTCTCTCCTTTCTCCCTTCCTTCCTTCTCTGCCTCCTTCTCCTTCTAGATGGTAAATAAAGGACCTCCAGTTGATTCTGTATTCCAGAGTGGTCTAACATAGCAGATGCTCAATAAATAAGTGTTTGTGGAATTTGACTTTGATATTGATCCTGGAGGGGCCAGAAGTGGATGAAGGCACTGGCTGGCTTGTGTGTGCCTGCGGCAGATCACAATCCTGAGTCTAAACCATCTTTCTAGCTGACACTAGGTATTAGAAGACTTGCTGGAACGCAGAGGCTTGGAATCTATGCTAGTAGGTTTCTGAGAAACTAGGTTACAAGAGGATGCCTTTACAGGCAGCAGAGAAGCCTGGGTGCCTTCTGCAGATGTATGTGGGTCACCTCTGAGGTTCTTTTCTTTAAAATTTCTGCCCTGACAGCAGCTTCTTCCTATTAGAATGATAAAGTAGGTCTGTGCTGCCAGATTTGGTAGCTTTCGAGAGTTCAAACCAAACATTGCTGTCCTGTGCATTTATCTTACCATAGTCAAGTTCAAAATAGATGGAATTCTGCTGGCGAGGTCTGAGTCCAATGCTCTGGTCTGCAGGTGGATATTTTTTAAAAAATGGGAACACACTGTCACACCCAGGCCTGTCTACCTCCATTCCAGAATTTGTCCCAACCCTCTGGCTGATCACACTTGTTCTGAATGCAAGCCAATGTAGGTTTGCAGCGGACAGACACAAAAGGGTTTGAAGCAAGACAGATGGACAGCATAGCACGCATGCGTAAGGGCGATCCTAGAAGGAACAGAAGAGCTACCCTCTTTGGAATTTTTATCGTTTTCACGGAGGAGGCAGAGAATAGCATGGGGAAAATAAGCTGTGTTATCTGTGGGAGAAAGATCACTGTAGCTCCCTGAACCACAGCATCTCTATGTCTAGAAAGAGGGTAGAGAAGAGGAAGCCAGGCGCTGGGAATGTGGCTTAGTGGTAGAGTGCTTGCCTAGCATGCATGAAGCCCTGGGTTCGATTATTCAGTACCACATAAACAGAAAAAGCTGAAAGTGGTGCTATGGCTCAAGTGGTAGAGTGCGAGCCCTGAGCAAAAAAGAAGCCAGGGACAGTGCTCAGGTCCTGAGTTCAAGCCCCAGGACTGGCAAAAAATAAAATTAAAAAAGAAGCCACACAGCTCTTAGATCCTAGACACTGCAACTCATTGTACACACATGCGTGCTTCTGTACGGCTACAAGCAGGTGCAGACAGCTTAGGACCACGAGTTTAGCAGACTCTGAACCTCACAGCAGCTTTCACTGCACAAGATAGAAATGCTTTAATGTGGGAGGTGTCGTCTTCCTAGCTGAAGCTGTCATCTGTGTTTACTGATGGGGCCTGACAGCGCCTGGCTGTATGGGAGCCTGGGGTGTATGGTTCTCAGGAAGAAAGGGCTTGTAGACCTATACAACCATGGAAGACCCGCTTGGAAACCTCCTGAAGAGGTTTCTAGAATTCTCTTGGACCCAAGGTTGTGGAAACAGGGAAGGGAAGGAGATAAATGCTGCACAGATGTTGGTGACATGCTATTTGTTCCCCAACTTCTTGCTGTAGTCTTGGATAGGACTTTTGGGGGGGATGGGCTGGTCCTAGGGCTTGAACTCTGGGATTGGGCACTGTCCCTGAGCTTTTATGTTCAAGGCTAGCACTCTACGAGTTGAGCCACAGCCCCACTTGTGGCTTTTTGTTGTTAATTGGAGATAAGAGTCTCGCGGACTGGGCTGGCTTCAAACTGTGATCAGATCACCAGTGCCCAGCCTTGAATGGGATCTGAAACAGCTAGCAAGGGTCTTACTAGACTTTCAATCGCCTGGCTGTGTTACTATCTCACTGGAAACAGAAGAAAGTCATTTTGGGGTTCTGGCCTTTGCACAACTAAGAAGATGGGCTGTTATTTGTCAAGCTCTCTTCAGTCTCTCCCCGGGGCTGTACCAATGGCTTCCAGTCACAAAAGGTAATCGTGCGGATTCAGAACTCATATTTGATGGTCAGGGTTAACATTACTGAGTTGGCTTCTTGCATGTTTTAAGAGGTCTCAGCAAAGCTCCTGGATGCTTTATTTCTATCTTAACCTCCTGGACGAGCCATCAACCATAGTGATATTGTCTTAAAAGTCCCTTCAGGCTCTCCGCTGCTCAGCAAAAATGCAAGTAACAAGTAAGTTCTACAAAAGGGGGTGGGCTCTTTCCAGAAAGTAATTCTTAGCCATCTGCATTTTTTCTATCTCGGAAGCTTCTAGACCTTGGACCGTCATTTCATGTGATCCTTCCATCATCGACAGCACTTCCCAAAAGCGATTAGGGAAATGCAAAACCAAAGTGAAATGAAACAGATCTATTTGCTAAGTAAGAAGGGCACCATCCAGCAAAGAGGAGAAGCAGATTAATAGCTGCCTTACAGCAAAAACAAATGAACACAAAATCTAATTTACAAACCTATTAGATTTGCTATGTAAGCTGTTCACAGCTGATCTGATTGTACCTCTGCCTCCAGAATTCCTGCAAGACAAAGGAAATGCATTATTTATAAACTCAGCTCTTCTTTTCAAAGCCATCTTCAATCACCAGGAGACCACCTCCCCTCCCCTCTCCTCTCCACCCTGCTCACAGCTCACAGATGGAGGGTGAGAACTCACGCTACGTTCTCCAGAATGGACAACATTCGGGTCTCAGCATGGACCAAGCATTTTATAGGGAAATGGACCCCCTGGGTCCTGCTTCCACTCCCATTTTGAACAATTTTAGCTACCATCCAATATGAGAGTCTAGAAGTCACCTCCCTTGGGATTAGGCGTGTGGTAGCACGACTGACTCCTGTCTATTCTAGTATGACACAGTATGACTTCTCATTAACTCTGTCTCCTTCTTATACATGGTAGATATTGTTGACTCTATCCACTTGAGGTGCCAGAAGTTCAACAGCAGGAATGAGATGAAGTCCACAGTGCCTTTAACCAAACGTGGTAACTTATTATTATTATTTTTTTATTTGGCAGGATAAATGACATTAATGGCATCACTTTTGTGGAGGGTGTAGAGCGGGAGACAGGCAGGCAATGGGGGTTCCACATGTTCTAAGGCTCTGCCCAGCCCCTCAACGGGATCAGACTTTCCTGCCTAGGTTGGCATTAACCTATAATCCTCAGATTTCAGCTGCCTAGGTTGGCTTTGACCTGTAATCCTCAAATCTCAGCTTCTTGAGTAGCTAGGATTACAGATGTGAACCACTGACTAAAATTCACTTTTAAAAAATCATTCATTAAACAAAAATTTATTGGGATACACACACACACACACACACACACACACACACACACACACACACACACACACACACACACACACCCTAGTTTCTGCCTTCATGGAATACAGCTTAAAAGACAAGAATTCATTCTTTTTCTCCTTTTTTTTGGATTAGTCATGGGCTTGAACTCTGGGCCTGGGTGCTGTCCCTGAGCTCTTCAGCTCAAGGCTAGCGGTCTACCACTTGAACCACAGTGACACTTTTCGTTTTCTGGTAGTTAATTGTCCATAAGAGTCTTATGGACTTTCCTGCCAGGGCTGGCTTTGAACCACGATCCTCAGATCACAGTCTCCTGAGTAGCTCAGATTACAGGACTGAGCCACTCCCACTTGGCTTCTTTCATTGTTATTTTGAGTCCTTATTTCCCTGTCAGCTTTATAAAGTATAATTGACAAACAGAAATCAAATATACAGTCAATAATTGTGGTTTCTACTTCTGTGGATTCAACTACAGATAAAAATATTTTAAAAACTTTTTTCTTATATAAAGGTGATGTATAAAGTGGCTACCGTATGTAAGTTAGGTAAAGAGTATGTTTTTTGGACAATGTCACCTCTTCCCTCACCCTCTCCCAGTAAAAAGATATTAAAAAAAATTTATGTCAGTACTGAATATATACAGAATTGATTTATATGTGTGTGTGTGTGGGGTCATTATTTCCTAAGCAGGAAGAGGTAACCATGATTTACTTAGCATGAACAACGTCATGTATTCTAAGTAGACATGATCTAACATGTGCACACATATAAAATGCTGCACTATTTTATGTGAATTTTGATATCTGTAGGGGCTCCTGTAATCAATCACCCACAGAGACTGAGGATTATAATGATATTCAATGTGATGTTGTGATAGATGCATACATTGTGAAATGATTAAACCAATTAACATATCCATCGCCTCTCGTACTTGTCATTTTTATGTGGTGACAGCACAGAAGAGCCACCTGACAGGTGTCCCCTGATAAATCTGGTAGAGACCCTACTCCGCACACTAGACCTGAAGTCTGACTATCACCATGTACCCTGATAGCTATAGTTCCTCTCCCCCATTTTAGGCCCTTGCCAGCCACAGAGAGAGTGGGCTATGTACCTTGAAAATAGCTGGTTCCAGGCCTTTCTCTCTCCCACCTTTAGGCTAGATCTTGGGGAACACTGAGTCCTGTTGACATGGGCCACCACAAATCCCTAAACTTTTATTTATTTATTTACTTTTGTTAGTTGTGGGGCTTGAACTCAGGGTCTGGGTGCTGTCCCTGAGCTCTTTTACTCAAGGCTAGTGCTCAATCACTTTGAGCCATAGCTTCACTTCTGGTTTTTTGGAGGTTAATTGGAGATGAGAGAGTCTTGCAAATTTTCCTGCCTGGGTTGGCTTTGAAGCATGATCCTCAGACCTCAGCCTGCTGAGTAGCTAGGATTACAGGTATGAGCCACTAGTACCAGGCCAAATCCTTGATCTTTTCCCTACCAATTCTTCCTCCAATTCAGGGTTCATCAACCTCTGTACTATTGATATTTGGGGTGGGATATTTCTTTGTTGGTGGGGTAACAGCATTTGTTACTTTCTTCTTATATTTAATTTAATTCTTAATTAAAATGTTAATTTAATTTTTAATATTTAATGTATTATTATTATTACTATTTTGGTGCCCGTCCTGGGGCTCATACTCAGGGTCTGAGCAGTGTCCCCAAGCTTCTTTGTGCTCAAGGCTAGTGCTCTACCAATTAAGCCACAGCTCTACTTCAGGCTTCCCAGAAGTGCCTCTCTTCCTGTATGTTAATGGTGTCTGTATACGATGCTGCTTTGCCTGTTAATCATCCACGAGATGTTCACTTAAAAAAAAGAGTGTAGGTGTTTGGCTCTAGAAAGAGTTACATGAATCAATGAGGGATTTATTGCTGTTGTTTTTGCTAATTAGTTTTTTTTTCCACAAATGCTATTCAAATAAGTGGATGCCTGTTTGGCAAAGGGCAAGAGGAAGAATGATCAGGTGAGAAAAATTTGCTAAAGATAATTTAGGAAGTATGGAAATTATGGCAAGCTGGATGCTTAGATCATCTCAATGAGAACTTTTAAGGAAAGGCTGTCTGCACACTCAAAGAACTCTATGAAGCAAGGTCTTTCTCATGTTAGTGCTGACAGTGGTCCATTTGACCTTTCTCAGCCAGAGTGATAACAGAGGTGGAACGACTTCAAAAGTCTACTTTTCACTGAGTACTGGTGGCTTATGCCTTTAATCCTAGCCACTCAGGAGACAGAGATATCAGGGTCGTGGTTCGAAGCCAGCCAGGTCAGGAAAGTCTGTGAGACTTGTTTCTTCAATTAATCAACAAAAAGCTTGAAGTAGAGCTGTGGCTCAAGTCATAGAGTACTAGCCTTGAGCTGAAATGGTCAGGGACAATGCCCAGACCACGAGTTCAAACCCCAAGACTGTCATAAACACCACACACACACACACACACACACACACACACACACACACACACAGTACATTTGCAAATGGCAATTTCTTTCCTGTCACAAATATGATCTCCCCCTCTAGTGGCCGGTATGCAGAGCAAACTGAGACAAGAAATAAAGAAGCCTGACACAGCCACATACCTTGGATGTTTCAGTGAAAAGCAATTAGGAAACCTCAAAAACGGAATTGGCTCAGGCGCTCCATCTAATTATATAGTGAATATTTTAAATGTTGAAATTTTATTATTTTTTTTCCATCAACACATCACAAATATGTAATGCTTTCATACACAACGTGTTGTTTTGGATACGTGCACATTAAGGCCAATTGTTTCTGGGCAGGGTCACGTACAATATCTAGCTGTTAGAATTTCCCACAGTTGCAGTTTCTCACTGGAAGGGTGGGCTCAGAAAACGAATGTTCAGTAGCTGACAGCTTTAATTAAGAGTCTGGACCCAACTCAAACCGTTGATTAGTCTTGAGAGTAAAAGATTAAACTGAAACACAGCTCAGCAATGTGTAGTAGATGGTATTTTATTTCCCTTCACATTTTTGGGGGTATTGATTGTATATCTTTTTTCAATTTGTGTATAAAGATCTCTGAGTTCCTACCAGCTGGAGCCCCTACCTCTACCCGCCATGGAAGCACTGAAATAGATGACCTTATGGGAAGGAAAAAATAATTGAGGAAAAGGATGATTTGGAGTGAGTCACACAGGCAGAACTATAGCATCCGATAAAAGTTGAAAGCATTAGTTTCAAGAGTTCCCTTTAAAAAATTGTTGTACAGGGCTGGGAATATGGCCTAGTGGCAAGAGTGCTTGTCTCGTATACATGAAGCCCTGGGTTCGATTCCCAAGCACCACATATATAGAAAACGGCCAGAAGTGGTGCTGTGGCTCAAGCGGCAGAGGCTAGCCTTGAGCAAAAAGAAGCCAGGGATAGTGCTCAGGCCCTGAGTCCAAGCCCCAGGACTGCGCCCCCCCCAAAAAAGAGGTAAAACCTGGTGTGGTGGCTCATGTCTATAATGGTAGCTACTTAGAAACTAAGATCTCTAGAGGATTACGGCACTAGAACCAACCAACCAAGATTCTACTTTAAAAAATAATAAAGCAAACGGGGCTGGAGGTGGGGCTTCAGTGGTAGAGCAGCTACCTAAAAAAAAAAAATTGTTGTACAATATATACACAACTGACTGTAATCATTGTAAGAGTAAAATATGGAGGTATAAATACATTGATATTATGCAATCTCCCGCCATCACCCATCTCCAGAATATTTTCATCATCCAGTCAGAAACTATACTCATTGTCAACTTCCATACCTGCTTCCTTGTAAGCCTGAGTTCTCTCCCCCCACACCCTCCACTTCTCTCTCTCTTTGTGTGCCAGTCCTGGGAGCTTGAACTCAGGGCCTAGGTGCTTCTCTTGAGCTTTCTTGCTCAAGCATAGTACCTTACCACTTGAACTACAGCGCTACTTCTGGCTTTTTCTGGTGGTTAATTGGGGATAAGCATCTTACGTGTTCATGCCATTCACCTCATAGCTAGATTGTTTCCCCAATTCTATTCTACGATACACTCAAGGTTCTGTACCCTCTAGTTTATAAGCAGCTACCTTTTCTTTTAAGAAGCCAGCAAGTAACTATTTTAGCCTTTATAAGCCAAGAGGAAAAACCTGATGATATTCACGGGTGTCCTTAAGGAGCAAGGGAGGAAAATTTCCACGAATGTTTTATTGATGACATTAAAATGATAATAATTCAGCACATTTTCTTTTGCACTCAGATTTCATTAGGTCTGCTAATAATAAGGGTTTAATTCTTTGGAATTCGGGGGGGCAGTGAAAATACGCTTTTGTTTAACTGGGGTTCAAAGTTAGTATTCCTGTCATGGTGATAGAAAGATGATCTCATCCTCCCTTTCGGCCTCTCCTTGATTTTCTGAGACACTGTGATCTTCCCTCCTGTGAATTCATGTGTTGCCTGAATCTTTTCTTTTAGAACTTATGTTCTGACCCTTAGAGTACTGGGAAACTTTCTATGGGGAAGCAGGTTAGGAGCTTAAGCTCCTTGGCATGAATCCCTGTGATTGAATTCTAGCTGAACTGAAAACTGGCTGTTATCTTAGAGGATTACTTAGCCTATCTAGAAGCTTCCATTTGTCTCCCCCTCTGTAGAACGAGTAATAGTATTGCCTTCATACTGGCTGCTGGAGAGATTGCATGAGTTAATAAGTGCAAAGATTTAGAATAGCGTAGAACACTTTTTTGTTGTTCACCCCACATGGATGCTATTTGTTATCACGTGGCTAGAAGGCCAAAGCTCAAAGCTAGTGCTCTACCCTTTGAGCCACAGCGCCGCTTCAGTCTTTTCAGAGTGGTTTATTGGCGATAAGAGTCTCATGGACTTTTCTGCCTGGGCTAGCTTTAAACCATGATCTTCAGATCTCAGCCTTCTGAGTAGCTAGTATGATAGGCATGAGCCACCAGTACCCGGCAACATGTGACATTTCTAGGATGGTTAGCATCAAATCCAGATTTATTCTCAATGCCTCCTAGGTCAACTAGCAGTTTCTCCTTCAGTTCCAGTGCTTGCTCATGAGTTAGGTCTACCAGTTGTCTAGTATGCATCACAGCACTGGAGACAACCTTTTCTAGATAGAAAACCTTATTCTTGTACCAAAGCTCTTGAGCCATGTAGATACAGAGGCACAGCAGTACAGGAGGGCTGTGACATGTGTGTTTCCATCTCTGGGCACAAATGTCATGGAGACCAAAGGAGAAGTGTCAACACAGCAAGCCCCAGGCTGCCTCTCTTTCACATCCCTGTGCATTTCTCATGAACTGCTCAGCACTTTTCTTGCCATCCCTACATCTTTCACTTTAAATACTAGCTTGATTTGATCTATCAGTTTGCTTTGATTTCAGCAAACTTTTGCTTGTTAATCAGTTTTCACTAGCGTACAAGAAGGTAATGGCTTCATTCCTGGCTCTCCTTTTTGCTCAAGTTCAGAAAACATCTCAGAGAACCTAAGGCTTTGATTATGTTCCAGCCAATTTTCCCCCAGGCTTTCTAGAAAAGTACCCATAGGCATTTGCACATCAAAATGCAAGTAAACATGTCACCTGGATGCCAA
The DNA here is from genome assembly GCF_023159225.1 of Perognathus longimembris pacificus. Lineage (NCBI taxonomy): Eukaryota > Metazoa > Chordata > Mammalia > Rodentia > Heteromyidae > Perognathus > Perognathus longimembris. Next base: position 33,950,422 of record NC_063180.1, on the reverse strand, counting down.
ACATCTCTCACCATACTTACTCCTGGATCCTTTCTCTCCCTTACCATGAAATGGTGTATCACCTATCATCAGGGGGAGACAACAGAATTCCTCATCTAAATGAGGGCCAATGGTGGCATGGATCAGAGAAGAGATATGAAGTAGGGCTATCAATCCATCTAGGATGCACCCTCTGATCCACACCCATTGTATAAAGCAGACAGACTTAATATATAGGAATGTCTAAGATGATGCTGCATCTAAAATCCCTACCCTTCAATTACCCAGCAACCAAAGTCTTTTAAGACTCAAAGGCGATACAAATTTAGGCTGGTGGTTGCCCTGGAGCAGGGAAGAGTGTCAGGTCAGACTTCTCTGACTTCTTGACTATCAAGCCTTTCTGCATCCCCTTCGCTTCCATTCCGCAGCCCTTTGCTCTACAGTGACCCAGGATCTCTCGTCCTGGTCATACCTGCTACAGGTGACAATTTTTCTCCCCAGATAACCACATGGACAAGGTGCTGCCCAAGGAGGAGAGGTAGACTCCAAGAGACTAGTCACATACATCAATATTTCCATTGTTTGAGCCTACCATTTGTGGGCAAATATACCAGGGCCCTGGTATATTTGCATTAAATTTTTCTTACTCAGCTGTAATGATAGGCCACCCAAGGTTCAAAAATAAAAGGTTTCAGGACTTTTCCTGAGAGCTATCCAATGAGAGATTCAGCCTGAGGTTGCATTATTGTCATAAAACCCCACGTGCCTGAGGAAGGACAGATGCTTTCTGCACCTGCGCGTCACCTGGTGTACCTGGGGAGCTGCCAGAGATTCCGCTTACTCTATACCCTGCCCCCCAGAAAGGACAAAACTGTGACCCAGGCCTTTTAAAGCTGTTCTTAGGAGCCAAGTGTTAGGTAGCTCTAGTCTGTTATCCTATCTATAGGGAGGGTGAGAATCAAGGTTCAAGACTAGCCCTGGAGGAAAAGTTTGAGAGAACCTCCCCCCCCCCTTTTCAATCTATAGCTGGGCCCAGTGACATATTCCAGCCATTCTAACCTATAGGGGGATGGGGGTTAAGACAGGAAGGATCATGGTTCTAGGATAACCCTGGCAGAAAAGTCCGAGAGACTCCATTTCAATGGGAGAATCTGGGTGTGGTGAAACATGTCTGTCTGCCATCCCAGATACAATGGGAACTTGTCACATAGGCTGACTGTGGTCCAGGCACACACCTGTGCCAGAAGGAAGATGCTATCTCAAAATAACTGGTGCAAAACAAAAAGAGCTGAGCTTACTGCCAGCATGCTCAGAAAACTCTTGAGACGTGGTCTCCATGGAGTGAATTTGGACATTGTTGCCTGTCATCCCTTTAATGCCTCAAAGTAGGAGGATCACGGCTGGGGTTATGCTGGGGTGGGAAGCAAAGCCCATGGCAGCAAGAAACCCAGCTGGAGGTGTGGCTCAGCAGGAGAGTACCCGACTAGCAGGCACAAGGCCCAGAGTTCAAACGTCAATACCACCAACACAAAAATGAACAATTATATAGGGGACAATTCAGCTGTCCCCTGCTCAGTTCCTTAGCATCCATCACGGATAGTCATTAGGCCTCACATAGCATGGACAGTAGTAATTTCTGCTGCCTTTTGTTTGCTGTGGAGAGACAGACTACTATGAAACTTTAACGGCACAGTTGCTAGCCTTGGAGACATCTCATATGTCTCATGTCATTCATGTTGCATAGCACAGATAATCCATGCTCTTTAAAGACAGCCAGAGCGCCTTTCTGACGGGCCAGGCTTTGCTCTTGAACTGGCACTTGAAAGGCACTTCTCAACACATTCAACCTGGCCCCTCTTTCCTCTTCTTTTGTTCCTTTTGTGATGGGCTGCGTTCACACCCGTGCCATCCCTATTAACGCCTTTCAGGAAAAAACTCCTGAACAGTACCCGGATGAGGAACACTTTGAAGTTGCTTTGCTTCTGTGTATTTGAGGTGTCTTTGGAGCCCTGTCTGCTCCTGGAGAATGGTCTCTCCCTTTGCTCCAATGGCAACTGACTGTCGGCATTCAGGAAGCCTTGGTGTCAGAGGGAGGGAGGACTCTGGGACCATGGATTGGGGGGTGGGGTGGGGTTCTGGTCCCCAACAGGTTCTGTTTTGCAGCCCTAGACTTGCTTGGTTTTGATATCACTTCCTGTGAATCAGGACTTTGGTAGGATTGGCCTGTGAAGCCCTGCACTGAGGTGGATGTTAATTGAAGTGTTGCTGAAGGCGATGGCTACATCCTTCTGATGAGAACAAACCAGCTGATGCTTGCCAGCCTGGCTGACCCCAGGGTCATTGCTTTCCATAGTGTGAGTACGTATGTATGTACATACGTACGTACGTACGTTATATCAGTGTTTGAGTTCAGGGTTTCCTGCTTGCTTTCCCAGTGCTCTACCACTTGAACCGTGCTTCCAGCCCAGTGTTTTGCTGGTTATTTTGGAAATAAGATCTCACAGACTTTTCTACCCAGCTTGAGTTTGAACTGTGAGCCTCTGGATCTCAGCCTCCTGAGTCGCTAGGGTTGCAGGAGGGAGCCACCCATGCCTGGCTGAAGTCTTATGTCTTTGAGAAACACCTGACCCCACGAAGGCTTCACAAGGTGTGTGTGTGTGTGTGTGTGTGTGTGTGTGTGTGTGTGTGTGTGTGTGTGTAAACAGAAGCTTTCTGACCACCTGGCTGAGGGGATGGGAGACACAGGACCTAGATTCTCTGTTTTCTTGACAGAAATGCTTCTTCGATACAATATTGTGAAAAACACCAAGGATAAAATTTAAAAAAAAAATCCAAGAGAGAGAAAACCACACACAAGCTTCGGTATGATCCCCAAGTGTTACCTTAACGAGCAGAGTATGCAAAGCTGGCTCTTCTCACTCCTCAAAATGAGTAAACTGTGAAGCACGAGAGAGATAATGAGCGCAGCTATGTGGCCTGGCAGCTGCTCCTCTTGTTTTAGCTTAGTTTTTAGTATTGTTCTTATTAAAACTCTCCTGAGAAGCGAGTAAGCTAGAGCTGAATTCTGTCCTCCTCACTTTCTGTTCTCGTCCGCATGTGCTCACTGAGCACTTGCTTTGTGACAGGCACTAGGCCTGGAGTCCTGGGGGGGGGGGGTCACGGGGAGCATCTGGATTGAAGGTGTGTTCAGAAGTGAACAGGAAAGGGCTGTTTTAGGAGAGGACATTTGTCTGATTACAGGAGGTCGCAAGGCATTGTGGGAAGGGTCTCAGGCTAAGTGATGTCCCATTATATTTGTGTACATGTTGTGTGTGTGTGTGTGTGTGTGTGTGTGTGTGCTCGTGTATGCCTGTGCTAGTAGTAGGGATTGAACTCAGGGCCTCTCCTTCTTGTTAGCTTTTTGCTCAAGGCTGGCACTCTACTACTTGAGTCAAACCTCCCCTTCCTGCTTTTCGCTGTCTAATTGGAGATAAGAGTTTCATGGATTTGTGTGCCTGGGCTGGCTTCAAACCATGATCCTCCGACCTCAGCCTCCTGAGTAACTAGGATTCCAGGCGTGAGCCATCAGTGCCCAGTGAATCTTCCACTGAATCATGAACCCCATTTTATCACTTCATCTGTCAGAGCACATGTGATTCCTCTCACCTTTTGGTTTCTGTCAGTGGTGGTATGGTTGTACAATGGTCTGTTTGAGTGTTTCCTTCCCATTTGTTTGGACACACAGCCCAAGATCCAAGATCCATTGTCCTAGAGCCAAGGACGATGAATTCTAAGGTTTTGCTTTTCTTTCTTTCTTTCTTTCTTCTTTTTTTTTTGAGGGACTGTCCTACTGTTTTCCACAGGGGCTGCCTTGCTTTCTTTCTATTCCTGTCAGTCGCATTTTACCTCATCTTCAGGGCGGTGCATGTTAGACACTATTAACCCATTATACAGACTAGGAAACTGAGGCTCAGAAAGGCCAGGACACTTAGTCTGAGGCCAGCCCACCAATAAGGGTTTCTACCTCCCAGTAATAGGTCCAAACGTGTGACCCAGTGTCTGGCATTGTGAGCCATGAAGGAATGAGCACAACGCTAGTGAGAACTTATTCCGTACAGACAGAAGTAAAGCCTGGGAATGACGGATGCAAAGACAATAGGGTGGGTGTCGGAAGGGGCCACGGAGCCCTGGCTGGCTCTGCACCAAGGCTGGACCACGGCGGGGGGGCTGGTTGTGAGCGCACGCGTGGGCTTGCACAGCACACCACTGGGAGTTTCTCTCTTGCTTTCTCCTAGGAGGTGAGCATTTTAGGACACAATCCAGAAATCATCTCCAGGCCTGCTCTAGAGGTACAATCGGGGGACCTCTGGGGTTCATGGGAAAGCAGTACCCCCAAGTCACCTGATGTGATCAGCTTCCCACCTCCTGTCTATGGACATCTGCCTTCCGCCTTCATGATTTCCAGGTGGAGGCGTGAATGACCCTGCTCGCCGCTCGTCTCTGCGCGGCCGATGTTCTCATTCTAGAAATTAGAGACGAGGAAACCTAATAGCTGACACTCACCCCGAATGGGGCAGAACTCAGGTGTGTGGGCCCCTTTCCCAGTATCGGCTCATGCCTGAGAGGCGTCAGTGAGTCCTTTGTACAGTCTTGGAAGTTTCTAGCATCCCTTTCCAAACTCACTGGACGAGTAGGAAGTAGAGGAGAGTGTAGGTGAGAGCTGAGTACAAAGGAGGCCAGGGTCAGCCAGGGTCAGGCACAAGCAGGCCAACCTGGTTGCCAGCCCAGACTCCTTGTGTATGGCCAGCCACCAGCCCCTCTCTCTTCCTCCAGGCCTGAAGAGTGTCTGTTTTCCTCTTCCCTCGGTGTGTCTACCTGTTTCTCTGTTAATGCGATGGGTAAACAAATGCCACAGGGTGAGACTTGCTGGGGGGAATGGAGGGGAGGCAGAGGCTGGGAGCGCTCCCCTCCACTGCACGGTGACGTTACAGAGCTGGTGCCTCAAGTCAGATTGATTGTCTCAACTGCCAGGTTCCACTGTGGAATGTCCCCGCCCTCTCCCCTCCCCCCGCCCGGTAGATCCACAGGGGCGCCCCCCTCAGACCTGAGAGTCCCCAGGCTGCCTCCCTGAGAACCCCAGCACCCCACACGTTCCTAAGGCCTATCACCTCAAACAACAGTTCTGGGTAGTTCTTTGGAGCCTGGGTTCAAATCCTAGCTCTGCACCTTACTAACTTTCTGGGGAGCTATTTAATAGCGCCGAGGTTTGGTTTCCTCATCTGAGAATCATACAGACTTCATCAGAGAGCGGGAAGGAGATTACAAGTCACGAATAGCAGAGAACATTTTCATGATCATCTGACACATGACAGGCACATGAAAAGTAACTTTACGGTTGTTCTCTGTTGGCCTCTGCCCCAGTGGGGATAAATACTATGTGAGCAATGAGACTTCCTGGATTCCCTCACACCTCAGAGGACTGGACCTTAAGAACTGGTAGCTTATTCTCTCTCTCTCTCTCTCTCTCTCTCTCTCTCTCTCTCTCTCTCCCTCCCATCCTCTCTTCTTTCCCTTCTTTCTTGCCTTCTTTCCTTCCTTCCTTCCTTCCTTCCTTCCTTCCTTCCTTCCTTCCTTCCTTCCTTCCTTCCTTCCCTCTCTCTCTCCCTCCCTCTTCTTCCTTCCTTCTTTCTTTGTCTCCCTTTCCTTTCTATTCCTTTCCTGTGTGTGCCAGTCCTTGGGCTTCAACTTAGGTCCTGGGTGCATCTACCACTTGAGCTACTTCTATGTGTCTGTCTCTGTCTCTGTCTCTCTCTCTCTCTCTCTTGCTCTCTCTCTCTCTGTGGTTAATTGGAAATAGAGTCTCATGGACCTTCCTGCCTGGGTTGGCTTCGAATCTCAATCCTCAGATCTCAGCCTCCTGAGTAGCTAGGATGACAGGTATGAGCCATAGATGCCTGCCACCTCCTTAAAAGAAAGATCAAGTTTGTATCAGAAAGAAAAGAAAGATGGGTTCAGCAGATAGACAAACCTTTCAGGCAGTGGCAGCCAGGACTGGAAACTAACGGAACCATTCTAGCGACATCACAATTTCTTTTTTAGATGCCCACCTGTTTTCATGGCGGATTACAAATCCTGTCAGCATTTGAGAAGCACTGGTCTGGGATAGGTTCAGTGTCCAGTCACTGATAAAGAGGATGGGGCGGGGGAACTGCATCTTTGAACCGTAAAAAATAGAGGTCCAGGAAGCAGAGGCCAGGCCCCCTGGTCTCCTTCTGTCATTAGGAAAAAGTGCTGTGAACGCGTGGTGTCAGAACTCAGATGTGAGCTGGGGGAAGCAAAGGAAAGGGTGACATTGTCCAAAAAAGGAAATGTACTCATCATCTCACTTATGAAGTGGTAACCCCTCTGTACGACACCTTAATAGTAACAATAAAACATATTGAACTCAGATGTACACCCACCCAGCAGATTAGAACCAAGACCTCCTGTGTTTGCGAGGCATGTCGAGAGGATAAGCCTCTATCTCTAAGGAACCAGCTGCCAGCATGGAGCGCAGACATGGGTCACGTGTGCCACTGCACTCCTGGGTGGTAGCCACTTCCTCCAAACCACCAAGAACTCAGGGACAGCTGAAGCACAGAAAACACCAACAGGGAGCAAGTGGCTGGGGAGAACTGAAAACCAGCCCAGTGCCACCCAGGAGACTGACAGACCTCAAGGGCCCCCATGGCTCATGCCTGTCATCTTAGCTACTCAGACAGTTGAGATTGGAGGATCTTGGTTCAAAGCCAGCCCGTGCAGAAATGTCTGTGAGACTCTTATTGCCAATTAACGAACAAAAAGCCAGACATGGAGTGGTGGGTCAAGTAGTAGAGTATTAACCTTGAGCAACAAAGCTCAGGGACAGCACCCAGACTCCGAGTTCAAGCCCGAGGACTTGAGCGTGCGCATGCGTGCACACATACACACACGGAACAAGCTTTAGCACTGATGAGGTGGCAAGCGAGCCTCACATCGGCAGGCAGGCAGCCACTGAAGACAGTGCTGCACCCTGGAAAGCCCCCCAGAGGGACCTCTCTCCACCCCAGCGAGAGACACCCCCCAGCTGGTGGCTTCCTGAGTCTCTGTACCCTGCCATCTGTCTCGCTCTTCTCTTTTCGTTGGAGGCAGCTGAGCGATCCGATTCTCTTGAGTTTATCTAGATCCACACAGCTGTCCCTGTCTTGGTCTCACTCCACAATTCCTCATGGACCAGTGTTTTAAGATGAAAGCCCGTGGCTCATGCCTGTAATCCTAGCCACTGAGGAGGCTAAGATCCTGAGGATCCTGGTTCAAAGCCAGCTGGGGCAGAAACATCCATAAGACTCTATCTCTAAGGAACCAGCAAAAAGCTGGACTGGAGGTGTGGCTGAAAGGGTAGAGCAATGGCCATACAAAGATGACAGAGAGCCCGAGGTGGCCCTGAGTTCAAGCACTGGTACCTGCACAGACCAGAAAAGCTTTAAGGCAATAAAGGCAGTTGGCTGTAACTGGAAGGATGAGGCAGTGCGGTGGGCTCTGGATTGAGGCAAGGAGAGAGAGGGCTCTCAGAGGGCAGGGAGATGAGCAAGCAGAAGCTTCGAGGGTGGGCTCTGGTGTCTTTGCCTTCCAGCAAGCTTATCCACAGAGTCCCCTATTGTACAGTGAGAATAGGGATCTCCCTTTCCCTCTCATCACTGAGACAAAGGAAAGCATCAAGGCCAGGCTGTGACCTCCATATTGGCGGTGCATTAAAACCCAGCTCTCTTGAACAAGCTGGAGGTATTCAGCTCTTAGCTATGTGGGTGTAGATCTTCGGGGGGCGGGAGTGGCTGGGTGCAATGCCTGAAGCCTGAGTGTGTCCATTCACAAATATTTCCTGGGAGTCAGCATGAGTGGATGCCAAGTTTGCACATGGGAGGGGAGATGAAGCCAGGCTGTGATGGAACAGGCTGGGGTCTGGGAATGACACACACACACACACACACACACACACACACACACACACACACACAGGGAATGTGGAGGGGACAAAGGGACTTGGGATGGGAGGTGGGCATGGCAGAAAGGACATGTGCCAGGAGGGTGTGCCAGGGAGGGGGAAAGAGCACGTGCAAACGCCCGGGGGTATGAAATCATGGCACAATCTGGAAGGACTCTGTGATACTGAAAGGCGGTGGCCCAGGGAGGCTGAAGAGAGGAGAGAGACAGGGAGGCATGGTCACCGTACATTCCGCTTAAAGGAGCCTTTGTAGAATTCTACGCTCTTGGAGAAGTATTTATAATTTGCCATTTACAACATTCACAATTTGTTAAAAAAAACAACACCTAAACAATTCAAAGAAACCTAGCAACCCTGTTTTACAAGGGGAGAGAGGCCCTCTGTGTTGAATTTGTTTCTAGGCTGGATATCTATTTACAATTTAAATTTGATGCTGGCCCTTCTTTCTCTCCAATTTTATCCTCCAATTGTGGGTATACTTGAGTGAACTACACCAGCACGGGGAAGAAAAATGGGCTTTCCCAAACAATAAGACTTGTGATCACCTCGCAGCGATCCTGGTTTTCTTTAGGGCAACCTGATGGGTGAAGATCATTTTCTCTCACTTCTACTTAGACCCCGCCTCCATGTAGGGGCACAGCTCACCTTGCTGTTGGCCAATGACAGCAGAGACTGCCTGCTCACAAGTCTAGTCCCAGCTAGTGGTCGCAGATACCACCCCGCCCCCTGCTCTGTACTCTTCCAGATGGGGCACTATGTGTGCAAGGATGCACTTGGACTCCCTTGGCATTGTGCAATAGATGACGTTCCTATTTTTCTTTTTGGGGGGTGCCAATTCTGGGGCTTGAACTCAGGGCCTGGGCGCTGTTCCTGAGCTTCTTCTTCTTCTTCTTTTTTTTTTTTTTTTTTTTTTTTGCCAGTCCTGGGGCTTGAACTCAGGGCCTGAGCACTGTCCCTGGCTTCTTTTTGCTCAAGGCTAGCACTCTGCCACTTGAGCCACAGCACCACTTCTTGCCATTTTCTATATATGTGGTGCTGGGGAATTGAACCCAGGGCTTCATGCATACGGGGCAAGCACTCATGCCACTAGGCCATACTCCCAGCCCCCTGAGCTTCTTTTGTTCAAGATGAGCACTCTACCACTTGAGCCACAGTGCTACTTCTGGTTTTCTGGTGATTAATTGGAGATAAGAGTCTCACAGACTTTCCTGCCCAGGTTGGCTTTGAACCACCAACCTCAGATCTCAGCCTCCTGAGTGGCTAGGATGACAGGTGTGAGCCATCATCGCTCAGTTGATGGCATGACTTTTAGCTGATTAGACATCTATTCTCCCAGCACCACTGAGGAGGGACAAGTTGTAAAGTATGTTTACTGAGGCCCATCCCTGCTCCAGATGCCCGATGTCAATCATCTGGTGTGTGGAAATGACGAAGACTGCCCAAATCAGCCTTGTGATTTCTCTGCAAGTCTGTCATCTGTCATCCCTGTATATGTCCAGACTGCTTGTGCCCATGGCAGGGGTTTTTGTGTGGCAGGCTGGAGTTTATCCCTGTGTCCATCAGCAATGCACTGACCTCTTACACAGATAGGCCTTGAGTCCTTTTCCATCTTCCTCATTCACCTCCTCTCTTTCGAAGTGACTAAGTGGGACACCACTAGAGCTAAGCCTTGCTTCTAGGAAAAACACCTTTGGAAGGGTCCCAGGAAAGAGGTGAGCAAGCACCGGGCAGGGGGTCATAACTCAGAGGTCCTGGCAGCCTAGCATGGTGTTCAAGGTTATGGGCTTTGTTCTCAGTAAAGCTGGGGTCAAACTTTATCACTAGAAAGTTGAACAACCTCCCTGAGCCTTGGTTTCCTTGTCAGGTCTCTGGAGAATAGCAGCTTGCAGGGGGTTTTGAAAAGGCTCAGTGAGCGGGTATTTCAAAGGGGTTACCACAGCGTGTGAAGCATGGGGCTCAACAGACATTTCTAGATGTCACCAGTAGTGGGCCATGAGGGTGACATGTGTGGGCGTCTCTGAGGAACACAAGGACAGGCTCGCTATCACATTAGAGTCACAGTGGTGATGGCAGGGTTACCAGGTCCACTTTGCTTCTTTCCGGCTCTGTAGCTCGCTTCAGATCACAAGCTCACTTGGAACTAGGACCCTAGGGGACAGAGACTACCCATAACAAGCCTGCCCTGCCATAACTGGCCCAGGGGCCTAGATCATGCTGGGACATGGCATGGTGACACCCTAACTGACAGGACGGGGTTGGAGCCTCCATCCTGTCCTAACCATCTATCTTTTTCTTCTTGGTTGGGTGTGGGGCTTGAACTCAGGACCTGGGCGCTGTCCCTGAGCCCTTTTGCTCAAGACTAGCACTCTACCACTTTGAGCCACAGTGCCACCTCTGGTTTTCTGGCTCACAGACTTTCCGGCCCAGGTTGGCTTTGAACTGTGATCCTCAGATCTTAGCTTCCTGAGTGGCTAGGGATTACAACAGATATGAGCCACCAGTGCCTGGCTTTCTCTTGTTTCTTTTTCCCCCCTCCCTCCCTCCCTTGGGACTTGAACTCAGGGTCTGGGCACTGTCCCTGAGCGTCTTTGCTCAAGGCTGGCACCCTACCACTTTGAGCCACAGCTCCACTCCCTATCCTGTGCCCCGCACCCAAGGAGGCACTTACTGAAAACTTTCCGTGTGCCCATTCTGAGAGTACACGATAAAGTAGACAATCATGCCTCTCCTGCCTACTCGCCCCCCAAGGTGACACCCGAGTCTAAAGCCCAGCTGACAACAAGGGCCAACTGCTTCTGAAATGCAAGAAGTGCAGGCATTGGCCAGGGCCTTTCACCACAGCCCTGCTTCATGTCTGACTCTAACTTTGAACTCCCTCTTTGGCTTCCAGGAAGGATTCTTGGGGGCTTTACAGAGAACTGGTTTTCCTGAGTTTGCTTTTTCTCACTCATAGCCTTGGCTGAATGAGTGCTAGGAAGTCAGAAAAGAAACTTCCAGAAGTCAGGAAAAGCCATCAGATGGGAGATGGGATATGGGATTCCTCAGAAAAGGTCAGGACCCCATCAAAAGATCAAAAGCCTCTCCTCTACCTCTTGGTACCAGTCCTGGGGCTTGAACTCAGGGCCTGAGTATCGTCCCAGAACTTTTCTTTCCCTCCCCCCCCCCCAAGGCTGGTGCTCTGCTGTTTAAGCCCCATCTCTACTTTGGGCCTTTTGGGGATTCATTGGAGATAAGAATTACGTGGGCTTTCCCTCCTGAGCTGGTGGCATTGTTTGAATCGTGATCCTCAGACCTCAGCCTCCCGAGTAGCTAGGATCACGGACCTGGGCCAGCCGCGATGGTGGGACTTTTAAGATGAAACCGGGGAAAGGGGGTTCCACTAAGTGTTAGCCTTTCTGCTAGACCCACTGTGAGGCTGCCCCTCTCCCTTCCATCAAACGGTTCCAGCAAGGAATCAGAGAGGGAGCTCCGAAGGAAGTATTCCAAAGGTCTCTGACACCCCGGAGGCGTTCTGTAAAAGCAGAGGTAGTGGGTGAGCCAGGACCCCGCGTGTAAGTGGGGACACTTGTGTTTTCCCAGCAGAACCGCGGCCTTTCCTCTCTCACCATCAAAGGTCAGCAAGGCAGAGACCCGGGCAGGGCGCCGCGCAGCCCGTCCCACCCGCCAAGTCCCCAGTCTCCGAGGGAGGCGCTAAGGGTACCCGCTGAACAACGTTTGTGAAAGTTTGCGGGAGTTTTGGGGAGCGCGGGGGTGGGGTGGGCGAGGGAGGGGAGGGGAACGGGGCCCGGAGCGGGGACTTCCTCCGAGGCGTGGCAGAGACAGGTGCGGGGAGGAAACGCGAGAGCCCAGGTGACAAGTTCGGGTTTGGGCTCGGGTGGCAACTCCTCGTTGTGGGACCCGGCGGCGTGGCGGGCCTCGATTCAGAGGGATGCCGAAGGAACTAACACGCAGGACAAAGAAGGCGCGCGCTCACTCCCGCACGGGACGCGCCGGAGGCTCCGGACTCCGTGCTCATCCTCCCCCGAGACGTGTTCCTGCCCCTCCCAGGACGCCTTAGGACCCCAACTGTCGCCCCAGCTGTCCATCCACCCCGCCTTTCGGGTGCCCTGGAGAGGGGCCGGGGCGCGCGGGAGAGGGCGGGAGGCGCTGCCGGGCGGGGCGCGCGCGGCTCGGCCTGCGGGACACGCGTTGGTGCGTCCCGCGCTGCAAGTGGCGCTCCTGGAAGTCCGGAGCCAGGACGAGGTGTGAGGGGGGTGTGTGTGTGTCGCGGCCCCGCCCCACGCGTGGAGATCGGGAGCCGTGATCGTGCTCCTCGGGGCTCCGAAGCCCCCCCTCCACCCGGGCGGTGGCAACCGACTTTCCCCAAACGCTTCCATCCTCCCGCGCTTCGAGCTCAGGAATGAGCCGGGAGCGGCTCCGGGTGTGGGGGGGGGGGGGCGTCGCGGGCTCGGGTGGGTCTGGCTCCCAACCCGACAGCCACGCCTCTCGGTCCCCACGCCCGGATCCTCGGTGTGCGGGACCCCTTCCCCTTCCCGGAGAGGCGGGGGGGGGGGGTCCTGTGCGGTGCCCCAGGGTTCGGCTCTCGCCGGGGAGCCCCTCCCCCAGCTCGGAGGTCCCCGCGCGCCCCCTGCCCACTTTGCCGAGGCGAGAAAGCGGCCGAGCCCGAGACAAAGAAACTCCTGCCTCGCTCCGCGCCCGGCTCCTGCGCCGCCCGAGACCTCGCCCCCGGCGCCCGCCCCCGACCCCCGCGACCCTGCTTGGGGTCCCGCCGGGCAAGGGGGCGCGGTGGGCGAGTCCGATCCCTCCGCGGGGCGGCCGGGGTCGCCGGGGCACCCCACCCATGGGCGCCCGCACGGCAGCCGCGCCCCCTCCGCCCGCTCTCCAAACCGTCCCGGGGCCCCCGGGCCCCGTCATCTCCCCCGTCCAAACTGTCCCCCAGCCCTCGGGCGCAGCCACGGGGACGGGGCGGGGGGACCCGCCGGGGTGCGGGGCGCGGGGCGCGGGGTGCCGGGCGCGGGGCCGAGCGATTTACCCGATTTCTTCTTCTATCTCCGCGATGTCTGCGAAGATGAGGAGGACCACGAGCAGCGCGAGCGCGGCCAGGATCCAGCTCCGAAACTGCAGCTGCATGGTGGGTGCGCGCCCGCTGGGACCCGCGGGGACCCGAGCGACCAGCGGGGACCGCGCCGGAGCCTCCGCGAGCCGCGCTCCACGCGCCACGCGCCGCGGGGCGGACTCCCTGCGCTCCGGCCCGGGAGGTGGTGGCCGCCGCCACAGGCAGGGGCTGATCCGGCGCTGTGAGCCCGCTCGCTCCCTTCTCCGCTCCTGCCTGCCCCGCCCCTTCCCTCCCCTCCCCTCTCTCGTCCCCTCCCTTCCCTCATCCCCTCCCCTCTTCTCCCTCCCTCCCCAGCCCGGAGCCCGGCTCCGCACTTTGACAGCTCTGCTCGGTGCTTCCCATCTGATGGCCTCCTCCCATCAACTCCAATGTCCAGCCGCACCCCTCTTCCCCCTTGGCTTCTCCTTCCGGTCTGGCCGCTTGCGACTCCCCAGGGCGCGGAGGTGTGGCTCTGGGAAGGCACCCCGGGGCCAAGCGCTCAACCCCTCTCTCCAGATTGAGGCATCAGGCCGGCTGACAGACGCCCCTCCCTGGTCTGCCCTTTGTCCATGCCCTAGCTTCTTCTCAAAGTTTCCCCAACACAAAGCCTTAACACCAGATGAATGGGGGTGGGGGGGGGGAGGGGTGTAGGTGGAAGAAAGATGCGGATCAATGTCCAAGGCAGGCCAACTTTGGGAATGATGATTGCATGGGTGAGTTGCCCTCTTTTCCCGGTGGGCGTCTCTGACCATGGATAGACCCAAGGCTGGGGGTGGAGCCCTCCAGGTCTCTTGGGGGACTTGAACCCATGGTTCCCTCTGGAGTAGTTGCTCTGCCTAAAAGACTTCAGTGTCCATCGGTCCTATCCTGACAGGACTCTAGGTGAGCCTCATTGCTTCAGCTATTATCCTCTTCTAGAACAACCAATTCCCACCCACCCCCTCCAGTCCTGTCCTGTGATCAAAGAGCCTTCTAGAAAAATAAAACTCACAAGAGATAATACCAAAACACTTCCCCCTTCAGCCATCAGTCAGTAGAGCCCAAATTACATTTTATACCAACCATTAGCCTAGGGCTAATGGAAGGGCCCCATTAAGTTTAACTGGGATTAAATTATTAACTTTTCAAAAAAATTGTGTGTATATGTGTATTGTTTATTTTGGTAACAGTACTGGGGTTTGAGCTCTGGGATGCCAGTTCTTTTGCTCAAGACGGGTGCTCTACCACGTGGGCCATACCTCCCTTTAGGGCTTTTTGGTAGTTAGTTGGAGGTAAGGGTGTCATTCCTTCCCTTGGCTGGCTTTTTAACCACGACCCTTGGATCACAGCTTCCTGAGCAGGTAGTTAGGTGGGATTACAGGCGGGGGCCACCAGCACCCGATAACCTGGCCTTGTCCTTTGTGTATTTTTGTTGCTTTTGTTCCATGGTTTTGCTGAGGTGCTGGGGAATCAATCCTAGGGCCTTTTGCATGCTTGACAAATGTTCAGCATCTGATCTACAGCTCTAGCCCAAATTACTTGTTTCTTTCTTGTAACAATTCCTATGGTCACTTAGCTTAGGGAAGTGTTAAGCGTGGGGAAGGTTTGACCTGCAGGCAAAAGTCCTGTTGGTGAACAGGGTTTATTTGCAAATGCAAGGGAGTGGCAGGCTGGCCTGGTTCCCCAACAACTCAGAGGGCTTTGGGGAGAGGGGAGGCTGGCTATTGCCACACTTCTCCAGGGCCACCAGTGTGTGTGTGGGGGGGGGGGAGGAGGGTCAGTTCTGAGAGCGCCTGTTTGCTTTTCCCACCAAAGGGCTGCCTGTGTGAGAGCCCTTGGTCTCTTTGTGTGCAGAGAGGAGGAGCAGGAGGGGAGGGGGCCTTGTGAGCGGCTGGACTTTATTGGCATGGGGAGCTGGCATTGGCTTGTCCCTGCAGAAGGCCCAGCTGCTTTGCTATGACCCAGCCTGGAGGGCAGGCAGGACAGAGAAGCAGGGGAGAGGTGGACAGAAAGCTGTTGGGGGGGGGGGGGTTTGCTCCTGAGAGCTTGGAGCAGAAGAGAGGCTGGGGAATCCCACCCACAGCACTTCCTTGCTTTCCCAGCCTTGCACAACACCCATGCACCTCCACGCCTTTCACAGTGATAGGAAGACATACCCCGACTCAGGGTAGCAATGATGTATTTTTGCTCTGGGGAAGATGCATGTCCCACCCCTGTAATCACCAGCGTACTCGAACCATCCTATCTTCAGGCTTTCTTCTTGTGTGTCAGTCCTGGGGCTTGAATTCAGGGCCTGGGTGCTGTTCCTGAGCTTTTTTGTTTTCTCCTTCAAGGCTAGTTTGAGCCACGGTGCCACTTCAGGTTTTTTTGGTGGTTAAATGGAGATCAGAGCCTCACAAACTCTGCTGCTTTGAACCACGATCCTCAGATCTCAGCCTCCTGAGTAGCTAGGGTTATAGCCATGGCACCAGGCGCCTGGTGTTCTTAAGTACATATCTAGATCTTTCCCTCTCTGTTGCTTGATGAGTGGCCTAAGAGGCACGAGTTATCCTTTTGTCTTGTTTTGTCTTTGATGAATGATTGGTAGATCTCAACAGGGTGTATGTAATGTACCTGAATGCTGGTCAATGCTTCAGTCACTTCTGTGTGTACCATCACCCCATAATTTTTATTGAACACCTACTTTGTTCCAGGCTCTGTGCTCAGCACCAGAGATACCTGGAGATGTAGTACATTCCACCCTTCAGGTACCTAATAATGGCATGAGACGTGAGCTATAGAAGAGTTGGGGGGTCTCCAGATTAACTTGCAATTGATTAATAAGATCAACCCCCCCCCCAAGAGCAAGAAGAAATGAACTGGCTTCCTTCCACACCTCCTGATTTCTATTTTGCCACCAAAGATGCTCTGACATCATGGATGTCTCTCTGTGACCCTGAGTTCTTCAGGCAGGTAAAGAGACTCCATTCCTACTGGGCTCTTCATTACCAGTGGCTGGGAAACCATACAGACTTGTATTGAATGATTCCAGGCCTTCGATGGAAATACTGGTGCTCTGTCCTCCAGAACGGTGCTTGTCAAGCACAGAGAGGCTAGCTTCATCTCCCTGGGGTGAGGGTCATTGAGATGGAGGAGGCCAATGACCGCACTGTCCACAGAACCCTCTCTGTGGACAGGACTCACGTTGGAATCTTCTAGGACCAACTCCTGTATCAGTGATCTATGCATAGCCACCATTCTGTACTGTCAGGGAAAAATGACTTTGTTCCTGCAGCATGCCAGGAGGGTGCCCAGTCAGATTGGCAAAGAAATGTCAGGCGGCTGGTTTCTACCATCGTGAGGGCACTGGCTGCCTTGGCCTTTCTCCCTCCTGTTCCCTCTGTTTAAGCCAATCAGTTTATGAAGAGCTGCCTTGGATGACCTGGGAGACCTGAAGTTCCCATGGTCATTTTAAGTATGTATGTATGTATGTATGTATGTATGTATGTATGTATGTATGTATGTATTGTTGGTCGTGGGGCTGGAACTCAGGGCCTGGGCTCTGTCCCTGAGCTCTTTGTGCTCAAGGCTAGCGTGCTCTACCACTTGAGCTACAGCACCACCTTTGGTTTTCTAGTGGTTAATTGGAGATAGGAGTCTCACGATTTTGCCACCTGGGCTGGCTTCAAACTGCGATCCTCCATGTTCAGCCTTCTGAGTAGTTGGGATTACAGGCGTGAGCCGCCAACACCTGGCCCCACAGTCATTTTAGACAAAATCAAGCAATATGTTGTGCTCACACCTAGGCATTCTATGGGAGTGGCCGCAAATGAGAAGTCATTTCCACCTATTAGCCTTTTAACTCAAATTCATAGAGCGTATGAGCTATTCGGCCAACTACTAAGGGTCTTGGGAGTTTGTGTTAATGAGGATGGGAAGGCAAGAGGTTCTGAAGAGGCTGGAAGGGCCTCGTAGGGTCACACACAGCAGGCAGAAAGCCCTCATGGTGTCTGGCATGGGCCCAGGAATGGCTTCTTGTTCGTGTGGCTGCCAGCCTCAGGAGCGAAGCCCGAATCCATCCCAGTGCCGGAACCCATGTAAATCCACGAATTCTCACCCAGGGATTCTATATAGCTGTACAGAATTCTCACTGAGTTCTCTTGGGAACGTGGGATCTCTATGGATAATAATATGTCTGAGGCCCTGGCTGAGGAGAAAGGGGTGAATCCCATGTAGGAAGGGGTGTGCAAGAGAGAGCCAGTATTTATGAATGGATAATCGCAAGGTACGGGGCTGGTGACTTCCCTTACTTAGTTCTCCTGGAAAATTCTAATCCAGCTGCTCCCCCTGAACCTCAGTAGCTGGTTTTCTGGGATCTTGGGGTCACCAAGTTCCTCGTCAGTTCGAAACAGATTTGTAGATAGACCTCTCCATTTCTTTCTCCTTCGTGCCCATGCATCGGAATTCAGGGAGCAAGTTGATCTCCACTTCTTGACAGCCTTCCTCATCTGTGAGACTGAAATCATGTCCATTTTTACCTTTCCACGTGGGAAAGGCTAGCCCTTTCGATCAATTCAGTTTTGTGTTTTTTCCCCCCTTTTAAAAACCTCAAAGAATAAGCAATAATCATCTCAAATTCTGACCTGGGCCTTGGCCCCCTTTGAACTCTGTCCGAGAGCAACTTAGAATGTCGGCCAGCTACAAAGCAGCCATGGGTTTCCTCTCTCCACAGTTTGTGATGGAGGAGGAGTAGGTGGGTGGGAGGATGGGGAGAAGGTGGGATGGGAGAATCATACAAAGTGGGAAGGTATGGTATTTGGAGCAGATTAATAAGCTATTGTGTCTCTACGCCTCTCGTCGCCGAGGGCCTGCCTTTTCTTTCCAACTTTACACTACATTTGCGTGTTCTCACATTTTCCTCTCCCAAATAAGCCACGAGGGTGGGGACAATATGGAAGCATGCCGGAGCACATTTGCATTCCATTTGTAACTTTCATAAATAGCAAAAAAAAAATCATAGTTTAGCCAAAGAGAGAAAAGAAACATACGCGGGCGATTGCTGGAAGAGTTTCTGGAATGATCAGTGAGAGAGATTGGGAATGTGTGGGGAATGACTTTACAGTCAGCTGCAGGAGATGAAGGGGGTGGGAGGGAGGGGGTTCTGGATTTTTCTTTCTTTTCTCCTCCTCCTCCTCCTCCTCCTCCTCCTCCTCCTCCTCCTCCTCCTCCTCCTCCTCCTCCTCCTCCTCCTCCTCCACCTCCTCCTCCTCCTCCTCTTTCTTTTTTGTTTTGCTAGACTTGGGGCTTGAACTCAGGGCCTGGGCACTGTCCCTGAGCTTCTTTTGCTTAAGGCTAGCACTCTACCACTTGCACCATTTCTGGCCTTTTCTGTTTAATGTGATGCTGAGGAATCAAACCCAGGGCTTCATGTATGCTAGGCAACCACTTTGCCACTGAGCCAGCCACATTCCCAGCCCCTGGGTTTTTCTTTTGATGGGATTTTGACAGACCCTTTGGCTGGGCTAAACGGCATGGTTTGAACCAAACCCCGAAGTCCTAGTAACAGACAACAAGAAAGAACAGAAAGAAATGTCCTCTGTGTTCCTATCAATGCTTCAACAATGTTTCTCTTGATAGCTCTGGGTCAGAATTTCCCTCTCTACTACCACTGTTTACCTAGCTATGTCCAGAGTTCAACATGGTGCCCTCTTTTTCCAGCTGACGATGCTAGCCCATGTGGACTGACCCTGGCTCTCAGTCTTGAGTCATTTCACTTAGCCTATAATCTCTATATACATATAAATATATATGTAAAAGATATATCTTTAAATATATACATTTATAAAAGATATTAAAGATATATGGTTTTAATATATCTTTAATCCTTTTAAAGCTATATAACTTTACTATATCTTTATAGTATTATGTATCATCTATCTGTCTATGTGTAATCTATCTGTCTGTCTCTCTATTTATCTATCAGCTATCCTAGGTAGTAAAATTTGAGGTGATCTTGTTTTTTCCTTGTCTTTTCCTCAGTCTTTGTGAATTTTCTCCAATGTCCATAAATTACCCGGTAATCAACCAAAAAAGCCATTAACATTTGTTACGCTATCTTCTCTGCACTGAAATTTTTTTGGCAGCGTTTAATATTCGTTCCCAATAACCCAATATAAACACACATATTTAGTCGAATGGGTTTTGCAAACAATTTGCAACCTGTGCTTGATGTTGTGCAAGCATCTACCTGATCTCTGTAGCCCTCAATCCAGCTGAGGAAAACACAGCCCTCAGAACTGACCCCTCGGTGGGGTGGGGTGGGGTGGGGGGAAAGCCTTGGAGATGCCCCAGGCCTCTTGCCTCACACTCACCCCCCCCACCCCCGCCCCAGCCTTCAGAAGGATGAGGGGGTGAGCAGGGTCCCCAGCACCGCTGGAGAATACTTACAGAGGGATGTGTCCCCTGGCAACCTCCCATCACTGAAACAGAGCTCAGAACTGCTAGTGATGGTGGGCTGTGCCAGGGACATAAAGGAGGTGTGTTGAGATGTAGGTGAGGAGCGAGAAACACGTGGGTCAAAGTCAAGAAGAATGTCTGTGCACGTGCAAGTGTGTGTGTGTCTGTGTGTGTGTGTGCTGGTATGGGAGTTTGAACTCAGGACCTTATGCTCCCTCTGGGCTTTCTTGCTCATAATTGGCATGCTGATATTTGAGATTTGTACTAGTTAATTAGAGATGGAGTCTCATAGACTCTTCTGCATGGGTTGGCTTGGAACCAAGATTGTCAGATCTCAGCCACCTGAGTAGCCAACAATTACGGACATGAGCCACCCAGCTAGGAACTTCCTTTTCAAACCTTCACGCATAAAGTCATTACCAAGGCATTCCATGTGCTCTTGAGAAAAGTTATGGTTCTAAGATCACAGTTAGAAACCAATGTGAGTAGAAAAATCAGAGAGACTCTATCTCCAATTAATCCAACAAAAAGCCAGATTGGAGGCATGTACTTTTTTTTTTAATTTGCTGTTCCTGGGGCTTGAACTCAGGGCCTGGGCTCTGTTCCTGAGTCTCTTTGTGCTCAAGGCTAGTGCTCTACTACTTGAGCGACAGCGCCACTCTGGCTTTTTTTTTTCCCCTGAGTAGTTAGTTTATTGGAGATAAGTCTTACAGACTTTCCTTCCCTGAGCTGTCTTAAAACTGTGATCCTTAGATCTCAGCCTCCTGAGTAGCTAGGATTACAGGTATGAGCCACAGGTGCCTGGGTTAGGCGTATATTCTTGGTTAGCTTTTTCCCTTCTTGGCTGATGCTCTACCACTTGAGCCACACCTCCATTTTGGAGCATGTTAGAGACTAACTTCAGGCAAAATACCTGCCCAGGACCCCAGGATTACAGGACATAGAAAGTCACTGTGAGATGGGACACTTGGAATGAAGTCAGAGTTATCCTTTCAAAGTTGTGGTAGCCATTAAAAAACTGCTCTAAGGGATCAATAATATTCAGGAGTCATTGTAATTCATTAACTAATAGAAGCAAGGAAAGAAAGGGGTTCCTTAGGGAGTGGTTAATTCAAATTCATTCTTGTTCCCCAGGCACAACACAATATATAGAGTGTGTATTTATATTTCATATATATTTATATCCAACAGAAATATATAATATGAACATATCATTACATAAATATATAATATAAATATATACTGATATGTATTTTAAAAATAATTATTTATTTATTATCAAAGTGATGTACAGAGGGGTTACAGTTTCATACGTAAGGCAGCAAGTACATTTCTTGTTCAACTTGTTACTTCCTCACTCGTATCCCCCCCTTTCCTTCTCCCTCCCATACTGATATGTATTGATATATTGATATGTATTATGTAAAAATGATACATAAATGTGTGGTGTAAATATATATAGCAAATATATACTATGTAAATATCTATTATATAACTATAGGCTATATGAATATCTATTATATAAATTATATATAAATATATAATATATTATATATATTTGGAGAAAAAACAAGGACAAGAATATATTTTTGTTGCTCATAGTCCTGGAAGAATTTATTCTTACTCTACTTTCAGACATCTAATGAGTTTGTGGGAATTTACATAAAAAGAAGGTTTTTCTTTTCTTTCTGTGTCAATCATTGATCTCTTTTATACCTTAGCTGTTTTCTTTTTTCTGCTCATCTGATGAGGGTTTCTTTTTGTCATCCTGCTGTAATGTCAGTGAGGAGCCACCAGGGGGCAGTGCCCCAGTGGCAGGGGCGGTGGTTTGAGATGGCTTTGCTGGACTTAGCAGGTAAATTCCAGGCCTGGGAAGTGTCAAAGGAGAAATAGAAATGAGTGGGTCAGAATTGGCAAAGGGCAGGGCAGCTCCAAGGGCAAGAATCTTGCATTTTGCTCATGGACTTGCCTCCGTTAGATTCCCAGAAGCCAGTTTCACTCACCCTGGAAGTGGGCAGATGGTCGGTGGAAATTAGTATTCAAGGCAAATATATCTAGGGGCGTTGCAGGTGGATCACTGAAAATTGGTTGGAAAAACCTGAGTAATCTCTGCAGGAACGTTTAACACTCCTTCTAGCTGTAGTGGAGACATGAAATCGAGGCTGTCGTTTAAATAATCGATCATAAAGATCGATAGCCCATGGACACCTTGCATTCTCACTCTCTGATTTGGGCATAACTAGAGGGCATGTGTATTTTGAGCTGTGCTAACTTAAAATTAGAGACTAGAAATGGTCTCCATTTTGCAGATATGTTTCTGTAATGTGAGATGGAGTGTTTTCCTCAGTGTCCCCTCCTTGTCCCCAGGGAGACGTGATCAAATCCATATTCCTCAGGGAGGGGAAGGAGAATGATGTGACACTGAGGATCTCCTCAGTGCTCATGAGCTGAATGCACGGTAGTGACTAGATACCTTCACAGCTCAGCCATGTGCTCAGTGCTCTGGTGATAAAGAACATCAAACTACAGTTCGCTCGCTCAGGATCTTTGCAACAGAATTCTCCCAAGTCAGCCATGGCGGTGGTACTTGTTGCATGTGATGTGAAGATGTCGGCACCCCCCTCATTAACAGAACGGATTCCACCACCATTTCTGCAGGGTCGTGGAGCTCCAGACTTCCACAGGAAGTGTGGAAGTGTGAAACACACCCAGTGTGTTTATAGGCGTGCCTCCTGCTTGTCATCCTAGCTACAGAGGAGGCTGAGATTCGAACAAACATTTGTGAGACTCTTGGGTCCAATAAACCACCAAAAATTCAGAAGTGAAGCTGTGGCTCAAGTGGTAGAGTACTAGCCTTGAGAAAAAAAAAAAAAAAAAAAAAAAAGCTCAGGGACAGCGCCCAAGGCCCTGAGTTCAAGCCCCATGACTGACAAGAACAAAAATAAACCAAACAAAACCTGCTTGAAAGTCATGGTCTTGTACAATTTTCTTTGCTTGAGGAAGTTTGTTCATCCTTCCCTTCTCCCTCCCTCCCTCCCTCCCTCCCTCCCTCCCTCCCTCCCTCTCTCTCTCTCGTTCTCTCTGTCTCTTTCCCTCCCTCCCTCCCCCCTCCCTCCCTCTGGGCCTGGGTGCTATCCCTGAGCTTTTGTGTGCAAGGCTACTGGTCTACCACTTGAGCCACAGCTCTACTTCTAGCTTTTTGGTGGTTAATTGGTGATAAGAGCCTCATGGACTTCATTGCTTGGGGTGACTTTGAACCATGAGAGGCAGTTCTTTCTAACCAACACAACTCAACAACCACTTGTAGTCTATTCCAGCCAGGGGCTATGTTACACATTTGGGGACATGTCTTGCTCTCAGACTTCTCGGCTGCTCACTTTGATGAAGTTGGCTTCGTGATTGGAAAGGCTCCATTGACAAGGAGTGGAGAATGGCCTCCAGCCAACAGTTCAGGGGAAACTGAGGCTCTCTGTCTCATAGCACAGCAGGAAGCTAGTTTTGCTAACTGCTACCAGTTGTGTATTCCAGTATAACTCCAGTTCTAGCCTCCTGGATTTCACCCTCAAGGAGAAAGCTCAGCGTAGGTGAGGCCAGATTCCTGACCCACAGATACCGACATAATCAGTGCCTTGATATATATAAGCTGCAAAGTCCGTGGAAAGTCGCGAAATCCCAAGGAAGAAAGAACACCTCAAGTCAGATGTCGTCTCAAGTGTATTGTACAAAATAATAGCTGTCGTTCTGTCTGGTGGCATGAATGTAGCATTCTTAAAGTGTTGGGGGACTGTAGATCACTTACATGTGGTGCTGGCAGGCTTTGCTATTTATTCTGAAGGGGAAATTGAGATTTTTTCCTTTTTGACAGTCATTGAATAAACAGAAGGGTGACTTAACAGTTTACGATGGATTTGGCTCATTTCATATACTTATGACAGAGCCATCTCCTCTCCAAGACACATTCTGCCTTGATGGAATGGGAACAGGATGCTCTGACTCGAGATGACTGGGTTTCCCATGCTCGCTTCCTCCTAGTTGCAGGTTGGGTGGAGCGGACACAGTCACCTCTGACCCGTCACCATTTCTGGCCGATGCTTTCTTTCCCTCGCACCAGCGTGCTGTCCCAACTTGCATCCTCAGCGATGAGATCCTCATGGACAGCTGGCCTTCAGGAGTCTGCTCCAAACCCCACCCCATTGCCCCATTGTGACATCCTGGCTCGGCGCTCTGCCGGTGGTTTCTGACGCACCAACACCTGTCTTCCGTTTTTCCACCCTGACGTTCCCAGTAGAAGCTGGGGCGATGCCAGTCGCAGGTGCGGCTCTTGGACCTCCAGAACGGTGAGCTAAGGGAGCCTCTTTACTTTGCAAGTTACCTAGCCTCCCGTATTTCGTTATTGTCACTAGCAGTGGCTCAGGACAGACGGGAGCCTGGGATGATTTGCTTTGTGAGAATACTGATTTGTGAGAATACTGATTTGGCTCTTTTGTTGTTGTTTGGTTTTGTTTCCTTTTTTGATGGTACTAGGGTTTGAACTCAGGAATTCGCATTGGCTACACTGGTGCTCTACTACTTGAGCCATACGCCCCAGCCCATTTTTTTGTTTTGTTTTAGTTATTTTTGAAAGAAGGTTTCACATGTTTGCCTGGGGCCAATCTGGGCCACCATCTTTCTATTTCTGCCTCCTCCGTAGCTGGCAAGCACGCACACTACCACCCCCAGCTCGTGTTGTTGAGATGTGACCTTGTAAACTTCTTCCTGGAGTTGGCCTTGAATCCTAATCATTCTCATCTCTGCCTCCTGAGTAGCTGGGATTCCTGGTAGGGACCGCTGCACCTGGATTTCATTTTTAAGTATGTCAGGTAGCATGTGTGGTTACAATTCTAAGCATCTGGCTAGAAAGGAGGTAAATTTGTCCAACCAGTGAGTACATGGATGCCTTTAACTCCTTTGTGGAAACCATTGACACATTTCTGCCTCTTTTGGGGACAATGAAACCAAGCCCATCTCAGCTCACACGGGATCACATCCAGACCCAAGGCCTGTCTGATGGTCTAGGTTTCCCCAGGGAAGGTGGCCAGTGACCCTCCCAGTGCAGTGCTGACCTGGCTACTTTAAGCTCATTTCCAGAGTCATCACATCCTTTGCACAAGGGATCCTTTGCTAAGGGGAGATAATCTTCCTTCTTCCTCACATCTCTTCGGAAGCTCTTCTTCATAGAATGTTCTCATGGGATGGCGTTGGTGAAGACTTTGGCTTTTGAAGATACAAGGGCCAGTCCCACCTTTGCTTCTATCTCTTTTCTAGTAAGAAAAGCCACCATTGACACGAGGCATGAATTGCCAGCCAATCCCTAAGGGGAAGAATGATTGGCACAATGGCAGTGGCTCTCCAGGAGGGAAGATGGCATTGGGTTTGGGAATAGCCATTCTCAGGGGCTGAAATGAGACTCTGGTCAGCTGACCTAAACTCTCTGAAAGCCAGTTTCTTCTGCTTAATAAACCAAGAGACTGGCTGTGGCTCATTCCTCTGTCCCCCTCCATGGCAAAGGTCCTTGAATCGGCCGATTAGCTTTGTCTCTTCTCCTCCACACTCATTTATTTCTCGAGAGAGAAGTGTCTATTGAGGCCAACACTGGCCAGACAATGGGTGTGTTTTCTAACTTTATCGTGGCAGACACTTATCCCTCCTACATCCAACAGTGTCTGACTTGAATGCCCAGCCCCTCTGTCCTCTTTAAGTACTCTGTCTCCAGGCTTCTGGGCAAAGCATTCTCCTTAGGAAGTCCCTTCTTTCCTGGGCTCATGGCCATTGGCTCTTTCTCTGGTCAACCAAGGACAGAAATGGCTCTCTAAATCCTCTTCTAGCGACACAGTCCCTCTGTTGGTGTGATCTTGGGCTCCAAGTCTTTTGATACTTTTGATACCTTAGAACTTTAGTCTGAACTTGCCTCTGAAGTCCAGAAATACATATTCATGGATCTACTCAAAAGTGTCATCTGCACCTCAAAGGGTATTTTTTGCTAGTGGTTTGGAGACAAGTGTCTCTGGGATTTATTTGCCTGGGCTGGATCTTCACATCTCAGCCTCTTCAGTAGCTAGGATGACAGGTGTGAACCACCAGCGCCCAGCTTTATTATTTTTTCTTGTCTATGCTAGGTGTGTGTTGGTGAGTCAACCCATTCTTTGCTTTTGTGCCCAGCTCCTCTCGCAAAGGCTATATCAGCTGACTGTATTCCCTAGACCCCTGCCTGAGTGTACTCGGTTCAAATCCAACCCATAAGAGCCACTGGTATGAGAAACTTGTGAGGAATCAGCAGCCAGGTGATTGCTCCTCCTGGAAGTTAACAATGGCTCAGAGATTTTCCAGTGGCTTCCAGCTCTCCTCCATGATGGCTCCACCTCTGAAGCGTCAGTGATTGCAGGGGGATTCCTGAATTTCCTGACTTCGTTCCCTCTTGGGAAGTAGGGGAACAACTAACAGAGGCCCCCCTCCCCTGGCCTGGTGCTCCCGCCCCTTCCACGAGCCTCAGAAACACCTGCTACCTTAAATCTCTCCTGCCTCCAATCCCTGCGGTTGTTTTGATTCTGATCCGTTTTGTGAATCATGGGGCCTCCACCGTTACTATGCCTCAGGAAAGGAAGCAGTGGAAGGCTAGGACAGAAGGTTAAGGCAGATTTCAGTCTTAACCAGAGTTTTTCAGGCAACAGCTCAGGGGTATAGCCAAGTCCTGGTCATAATACTGACCCCATGGGCCACACTTGAAGAATGGTGGGTCTAAGCCTTTGTCCTCTGAATTAATGGTCCAACCATCTACATAGTTTCTTGGGACCCCGTCTTAGGAGCCCTTGACTCCTTCTCTTTCTTCCATGGCCCTTGCCAATATCTGGGTTATTTAGAAGAAGAGTTTGGACTTCAGAGAGGCTGTAATTTGACCACGGTCACAGGCTAATAGTTGCCATTTTAATCCATCTACTCATGAGACTGTCACCCAAGCCTGTACTGTCTCCCCAGTGTTTTCATGGGTGGTGGTGGTGGAAATGAGCTGGCTAAATGCATCTCTTTCTCAGGGGGGCCTGCAGAAGGGTCTCTGGCTGAGGGTGGGATTGGCATGACAGCCATAGAGGTGATCTGACAGTCAGTTGATGGAGAGAAGAGGTATAGAAATGCCCAGCAGGGCTGAGATGATCCTTTAAGGTGAGTCTAGCACAGGATTCTCCCCCAACAGTCTTTTCATGAGCCCTGTAGCCCTGTGATGGAGACTCACAAATGGGATTTCGGAACCAGGGACCGTGTGATATTTTACACTGCGGTGGGCATCAGCGAGGAGCTAGGCAGGTGTACCCGCCCCTCAAAATGCTTGACCACACATTGCCAGTGCAACACAGAGTCCAACTTCTTTGTCTTTGCCATCTGCTGGATGGGAGAAAGGAATGGTATTTTGCTGTTTGAGATGCAAATGATTTCATTATGTGTGAGAGTGAGTATCTTTTCCTGGGCTGTGTCTGTGAAGTGCCTGTTCTGGATGGGGATTTCTTCCTGATTTCAGGACGGGCAGATGAAAGGAGAAATACTATTCTCCCAAGCTACAGAGCAAAAAATACGAGAGCATCGAGGAGAGGGTCCTCAAACATGGGTTTAGAGTTTAAATGCTGGCTCACAGGGGCGCTGATTTCCAGAAAGTAAGTTTTCTATTGCCCTGCCTCTACACATTTCAGTGGCGGCCATCTCTGCGCAGAACCCTTACCCCTGCCCCTGTCCCTGCAATAGGTACTCTGAACCCAGAATCCTGCACCCAGATTCCCAATGGTAACCCCACTTCTCATCCTAAGTGGAATTTTACCTGTGACATAGTCCCGGGGCAAACACTGAGAGGGAAGGAAAGCAATGCATAAAAACGAAATGATCAAATAAATCCTCTTGCTTATGGGTTCCGTGGGAACTGCGTGTCAGGATTATGCATTTGGCAGCATGGGAAATGGTACTAATGAATGCAAAGCTTATGAATCATACACTTGCAACTCACTGTACAGCTCTTCAAGAGAAAACAATACTCCTCGATCTAGTAAATTTGCCTAAACTGAGATCCACGGTACATACATGCATTCATTCTTTCTCTCTCTCTTTCTTCCCTCCTACACTAAATTTGTAATCTCAAAGATGAAAGGGATACATCTTTTATTCTTGAGGGGCAGATAATGAAAAGAGACGGGGGGATGGCTGGAAGCCCATATTCGGTGTGGACATTGCCGAGAGAACACAAGGAATGCAGATAACCTCTAGTGCAGATGTAGAAATTGTTCTGAGGTGTGGATGTGGCAGAGGAATCCAGGCATACCTGACTGAAGTAGGACAGCCTCTTCAGCTTTCTGTGAGTGTCCCAAGACACCTGAGTAGAACAGCTTTTTACAGGAGGAAAAGTTTATTTCGGCTCATGATTTCAGAGGTTTCAGTCCATGGTCCATTGCCTTTGTTTCGGCAGATGGGTAAGGACATAGTAGAAGGGGATGGAGGAAGAGAGATGCTTACTTCATAGCAGCCAGGAAGCAGAGACAGCCAAAGAGGAAATGCCTTGATACAAGATACAGCCTCAAAGACCCGCCTCCAGTAACTCACTTCCTCCACCTGGACCCTGCCTTTTAATCGTTCCTTCAACTATGAAGACCTTGTGAGCCTGGCATACAGACAAGCATTATACCAACCACATAAAGGCCAGGAAAGGAGGGTCACTGGGGGCAGAATATGACCTCAACCTTCGAATGTCTGAAGGGCTGACATGCAAACCATGTGCTTTGTTTGATTTTTATCCTTTTCCCCTACTATGTCATTTCTCGTCTATGACAGTGCTGGTGCTCATGCTTTTTTCCAGCTATGTAACCCAGAACTCCTTCCCACAGGCTGGGCTGCTTGTTCACCATCCTGGGGTCATATTACTCTTTAGAAAGGGCATCCCCAAACTTAGTTAGTTGCACATTTTAGGGGCCTTTGTCATTATCCCACTCAGAAATTCTGACTTAATTGGTCTGGAAGATGACCTGTGATAGCTTGTACCTTTGAGCCATTGAGCAGAGTATTTTTCCCCCATCCTTATGACTTCCTTTGGCCAGTAGGATATTACTAGACATGGTGCTAGTGGAAGCCTCGCACCTGCTCAGTTTATCTTGTCTTTTGCACACCAGTACTTCACACAGGAATATGGCAGCCTAGATAGCCACCAGTCCAGGAGGAATAAAACAATACTTGAACTCAACCTACAGTTTGAAGCAATATCACCTCCTGGAGTACAGCTTAGATCGGCCACACACTAGCTACCCACAGATCTACGAGTAAGATACACACACTGAATCTGCAGATGTTTATTACGCAGCATTGTTATAAATATTTCTGACTGGTACAAGGCCTTTGTTCTGAGAAAGTTTGGCTTTGTAGGTTTGTTCTGAATGTTTGTGCCTCCTATAAATTAATAAATTGAGATCTAATCCCCTATGTAATGATATTCAAAGGTGGGGGCCTCTGGGAAGAGATTAGGTCCTGAAGACAGAGGGTCCTGGAATGGGGTTAGGACCCTTATGCAGAGGAGCCTGAGGTCTGCCGTGTTCCATGTCACCAAGTGAAGACAAAGTGAGAAGGAGCCTTTTAAGAGCTGGGAAATGAGCGCTTACCAGCGACACAGTCTGTGCATGCCTTATTATGAACAGTTCTCCCTGTCTCTAGTAATAAGAAAGAGCTTCCTGTTGTTTATAAGTTGCTCTGTCTGTGCTATTCTGTTAGAGTGAATGGTCTAAGGCTCTTGGGCATCAGTGTTTCTTGAACATGCTCCCTAGATGACTCTGACGTGAGTAAGGCAGGGTTGATCATTGCCTGATCTGGAATATTGTTGTTTTTCTGTCCAGGAAGGTCCCAGGCAATGACAATGCTGCTTGAATCAATATTTCTTATAACCTGGATCTAAGGGAGAGGGGAGAGGGGGAGTGTCACTTGGGGCCCATCCTAGGCCAGGGATTTGCATTTCAACCCCTCCCACCATTGGGGCAACATCCAAGCCCCTGGTCCCTTGGGAAAGTCCCTTTACGGATGACTTCTACCCTCCTGATGGTGGTAATTATGTGGAGGTTTTTTCCCCTCTAAAATTTTAAGCCAAGTCTGCCTATCTCGATGGACTTGGAAACTCTGAGTCTTTCTAGTGGAGACCCAAGGGAGAAGAAACTCATCGCGATCTGATTTCTCTGTAATGGAGGAGGTGGCACTAAAGCTCTTCCTTCCATCTCTAATGCGCTATGATGTTTACATCATTGTATGGATCGTTGTAATCCGCATAGCACAGGTATGAAACGAGGATTCCACCTGTACCTATGGCAATCGGGAAAACCTTAGAGAGTCACAAACCCTCTCCCCCATGGGTCCTGCCCCAGGCATTAAGCCAAGCTGACTGAGGCACCCTCAGACCCTTCTGTACTTCAGGACTGAGCAATGACACCCCCACCCCACCCCACCAGCCATGCTCATGCAGTTCTGGATCTTTGTGACTCTCATCTAAGTCTGTTTTTAACCCTGTGCTCTATTTTCCTGAGCTCTAGCTTGTGTCTGGGCCTCAGTCCTGTTGCTTGGCTTTTTGGCTTTGTGTTCCTGCCAGTTCCATCAGAACCTTTTGTGGGGTGGGGACAAAGGCACGAGACTGTATCCATGCTCCCAGGGGTGTGTGTGTGTGTGTGGGGGGGAGGTCCCCTTGGGCAGTCACGGTTGGTGAGACTAATTGGCAGAACCCATTCCTCCTCGTGGCTACTGTCACCTGCATCCCCACAGCCTGGCCAGGCCTCTGGCACCAGATTTGAACACAGTCACCATGCCCCATTTCCATGGAGTAGAAGAATTGGATTTTGTGGGGGGGGGTGGGGGGCGGCAGTAATGGGGTTTGAACTCAGGCCTGGGTGTTATCCTTTAGCTTTTTGTCTTGCTCAAGGCCAACACTCTACTATTGAACCATACCTCCACTTCTAGCTTTTTTGTGTGTGTGTGGTTAATTGGAGATAGGAGACTCACAGTTTTTTTTTTTTTTCTGCCTGGGCTGGCTTTAAACCATGATCCTCAGATCTCAGTTTCCTGAGTAGCTAGGATGACAGGCATGAGCCACCAGTGCCCAGCTTTAAAAGAGTTCTTTCAGTGTTAGCCCCAAACCTGGGATAATTTCCTATCCTCTAGAAGTAGAGTTGAAGAGATGTTAGACCTCAATGGGAAAGATGGAGGTGGAGGGCAGAGTCGGCTGTGGGAGGGATGGAGGCAGAGGACAGAGGCAGCTGGACCAAGGACAGAGCACTCGCACACAGGAGACTCAGGCAGGAAGCTTCACACCCGGGGGAGATGTGAGGAAGCCGTTTTCCCCTAACGAGGAACCCAGGCAGGTGCTTTGTGAAGCAATGCAGTTGATAAATACTCTGTACTTCAAATGAACTTTGAACAAATGTGTGAGCAGAGACTGAACATTTTCTGCAAACAGGCAGGCGCAAATTAAGAGCTGGATACAAAAAAAAAAAAAAAAAAAAGCCACATCCCTGCATTGACAAATGTGGAATCAAGCCTGTATAATAACCACCTGGCCATGGGCTTTGCTGAGGGTAGGCTCATCATTTGCAATTAATTTCTCAATTATAAAGCCCAAAGTGAGGGAATCCCATAGTTGTGTGTGTGTGTGTGTGTGTGTGTGTGTGTGTGTGTGTGTGTGTGTGCTGGTATTGGGGCTTGAACTCTGGGCCTGGGGCAATGTCTCTGAGCTTTTTTTATGCTAATAAAGACTTTTAATTATTCTTAGATTGAACTTAAATCACACACACACACACACACACACACACACACACACACACACACTACCATGCTAGTCAAGTGCCAGAGGCTCACACCTATAATTCTAGAGACTCAGGAAGCTGAGATCTGAGAATAGCTATTTGGAAGCCAGCCCAGGCAGAAAAGTCCATAAGTCATGAATGAGATTCATTTTTTTTTAAATTTTTATTGTCAAACTGATAAACAGAGAGGTTACAGTTTCATACATTAGGCATTGAATACATTTCTTGTACTGTTTGTTACCTCCTCCCTCATCCCCTTCTCCCCACCCTTTCCCTTTCCCCCCCATGAGTTGTTCAGTAGATTTTCTCTGAGCTTTTGTGCTCCAGACTAGCACTCTACCATTTGAGCCACAGCTCCACTTTTGGCTTCTGTGATGCTTAATTGGGCTGGGAAGGTGGCTCAGTGGTAGAGTGCTTGCCTAGCATGCATAAAGCCCTGGGTTTGACTCTTCAGTACCACATAAACAGAAAAAGGCGGAAGTGGTGCTGTACCTCAAGTGGTAGAGCACTAGACTTGAGCACAGAGAGCTTCAGGGACAGTGCTCAGGCCCTGAGTTCAAGCCCCAGGACTGGCAAAAAAAAAAAAAAAAAAAAAAAAGAGTCTCAAAGACTTTCCTTCCTGGACTGGCTTTAAACCGTGATCCTCAGATCTCAGCTTCCTGAGTAGCTAGGATTATAAGCATGAGCCACAGGAGCCCAGCTCCCTGTCAGTTCTTTTAAGACACAATATGCATGAGAGGTTGGTGACAGAGCAGGTAAGTGGCCCTCCCTGGGACGTGGTATTTCCATAGTGGGATTTTCTCTCCTGGATGCTACAAACCACGATACCATTATCAGGCTCCCAAAATAAGACATGGGCCTTGACCGTGAGAAAGGACAAATGGAAAAAGCCCCTCGAACAACATGCTTGGGATAGTCTTTAAATGAGAACGGACGTCAGAAAGACCTGGAAAGAGGCCTAGTTGTCAAACTGGAACGGTTGTGGGAGTTTAGTGGAGTATTTCACAAGCAGCCAGGCCTGCTTTTCATTCAGATGAAGAAAACCAGACATGCTGTCGTTTCACGCCGTGTCAGCTGATCTCAACGAGGCCGCTGGTGCGCGCCCACTGGCCCATCAGTCCCAGTTGGCAGCCTGGGGTGAAACCAGGCCCTAACTCTTCATCTGTCTGGACCCGATATTGATTTGAGTTTCTGATGGAAATAAATTGCTTTTCTCAGGGATTTAAACAGACTGGCTTGAGACAGAACCATCAGGGCTGTGGAAAAGAAAAAAAACAAAACAAAACAAAAACAAACTCTGCCAGTGGGATTTATTCATCCAGCCGAACCTTCTTTTTCTTTCTTTCCTGGGAGGCAACTCCCAAGTGGCCTCTACCTTGATGAGTGGCTTTGAAAGAGAGAAGGGGTTAAACAACATTGCCGTGGAAAACAGATTAAAAGTGAAGGATTTTTTCTACCCCCTTGGAAGTTGGGCCCTGGCCATAGAGACCCCGTATTGGCATGTGGCTAGCTATGTCAAAGGCCTCCTTGATTTCCCCAGTCAAGGGTAGATTCAAAGCAAACAGAAGCAGAGAGAAAATAACCCAAACTTTAAGTAGCTCGTGAGAAGCTGTATGTCAGCAACAGCCTTTGCCAGCTAAGAATTCTCACTCTTGGCGGCTTTGAGCCAAATCCTATTTCACACCAGATTTAATGGCAATTTCTTCTGAAAGTCAAAATCTGTCCAGCACCTTTGACCATCTTCCTTTAAAGACGATGTGAATGAGCTTAGCATCGTGTGGTTGATGTCTAACCCAGGGCCTGCTCCTGGGATGTTCTGATAAAGAACTTAGAGGTGAGTTTCATCACTTCTTGCCTCCCCCCCTCCCCCGCCGCTGCTCACATCCCTTTATCTGAAAAGAAAGGAATATTGAGACATTTAATTGGCATATAATGAGATGACTATAACAAGTTAATTAGCTTTCAATTAAGTCGCATTCTCTATACTTCTTGCATGTGTTCGCAGCAATTATGGGCATCAGGTGAAACTGGGGTAGCTGCTTGGGAAGAACGTCTCTCCTTGAGTCTCAGGGAGCCTGACCTTGTTTTCTTGGCAGCCAGCCCCCAACCTGTACACCCAACCTGTCTTCGGGATTCATTGGATGTAACTGGGGCTCCATTCAGCAAGACAATAAGCTGAACTGGCTCTGTGACGGGGGTACGGGGTGGTGGAATGAGTGCAAAGGAAGGAAAAGCAAGGCTTTGTCTTTGATGTAAGAGGGATAATAAGGCATCGTCTTGGAAAGCTAGCCAGATGAGGGCTCAACCCCTAGCCACTTGCTTTCTAGTTAGGGGGCCATCTTATTCTATTTCCCGCTGCTGTGTAACTGAACCCTTGACACTGGGCAGTGTATAGGTAACGGATTTATTTAGTTCAACGTTCAGGAGGTTGAGAAGTGTGAGCATCTTCTGTACATATCATCCTACGTCACAGGATGCGATGTGGACAATGAGTAAACAGCCACTGGTCCCACCTCTACCTACCATGAATGCAAAATGAACTTAGGGATTAAGTTTCCAACGGATAAAATTTGGAGGACACATTGCCACGCTGGGCTGGTCTCTCCTAAAGCCTGGGTTCTCCATTTCTGTGCCAGACATGAACAACTCGGGTCTCGCTGACTGTGTCGATGCTGGGTAGACAGCTGGAAGGAGAGAGGGTTAAGATCGATGGCTTCCGTGTGTGGACACTGGTATTGGTTTTTCTGTGTCTGCCATTGGGGAAGGATTTGGCTGTGAGGTTACCTGGGCCCTTGGGAGTTGAGTCACCGTTGGAGGACATTGCAGGAGTCCCCTTAGTGGAGTTCAGTGCTTTGTTCATGGAGAGCTGTTATGAGAGAATGGGATAGGATAGCTGGAAAATCCGTTGATGGGTAAGGTGAATGATTTATTTTTACCCTGGTGTTTCCTGGAGGATGGCACCGTGCAGGGAGATTGAGAGCAGAAAGAAAAATGATAGGTTTTATCGGCCAAACACGTTGGAAGAATGAATATAAAATTGGACTTCCTCTGGGGGAGAAAATGGAGCTATGGGAGTCAGGTAAAGAAAGGGTTAAGGCATGTACAAGCAGCTTATAGCCAGGACACTGAGAGGGGGTCTTCAGGGTTCTGGCTCTCTATTCCCCCCTCTTTCCCTGGGCTCACCTCTCCTTCAGTGCCAGCTATGATTAAGAAGCCACATTGAGGAATCATCCAAAGGGGAGGGGGGGAATTTACAAACTGATTTGCATTTTAATGAATTTTTAATTGAACCAAAATCTGTTGTTTCTGTTTAAAGATGCAGTGCTGACTTTGTGGTCTCTGCGGCGGAGGGCCAAATGGGAACTGGATGTGATAAAAACAATGATAATGTTAAGCTTAATTAGGTTTGAAAACTTGTCTGGAAGGGCTGGAAGGAATCTGGGAATGGCGAACAGTTGCTAGCAGCAGGCGAAGAAGCGCTGGACCGGAATGGCGGATGTTTGCTTTCCCAGATCAAGAATGCAACCCAAATCAGCCAAACACTTGCAAGGGATCAGGTTATTGGTGTTAAGGCTACCATGCCTTTGAGTTTCTAGGCACAGGGGTCTGTCAAATCTAGCCAGGAGGAGGGAGATGGAGAGTTTCCTTTTCCTTTTCTTTCTTTCTTTCTTTCTTTCTTTCTTTCTTTCTTTCTTTCTTTCTCTTTCTTTCTTTCTTTCTTTCTTTCTTTCTTTCTTCTTCTTTCTTCCTCTTCTTCTTCTTCTTCTTCTTCTTCTTCTTCTTCTTCTTCTTCTTCTTCTTCTTCTTCTTCTTCTTCTTCTTCTTCCTCCTCCTTCTCCTTCTCCTTCTCCTTCTCCTTCTCCTCCCCCTCCTCCTCCTTCTTCTTCTTCTTGTTTTTTTTTTTTTTTGGTTGGTCATGGAGCTTGAACTTTGGGCCTAGGCACTATCCTTGAGTTCTTCAACTCAAGGCTAGTGCTCTACCACTTGAGCCACAGCGCCACTTCCGGTTTCCTGGTGGTTCATTGGTGATGAGTCTCATGAACTTTCCTGCCCAGGCTGGCTTCCAACCTGGATCCTTAGATCTCAGCTTCTTGAGTAGTTAGGACTACAGGCATGAGCCACCAGTGCTTGACTCTCCTTCTCTTTATGTTACTCAGTAGGGTCTTAGTAGAACCACGCTTGGCTCAGACACACAGGGTGGTAAAAGCGACGGAGGTGTCTTTTTTTGGACAGGACCTCAAGAGGCCACCATTGAAACAAATTGTCAAAGACGCGAGTCTTTGTCCTCCTGGATAAAATGGTCTGAGCTTTTCTCCTATTGTCTGACATAGATAAGAGTGGGATTTGTTACTCATAGCAAAACTCTACAGTGAAAGCTTTGCATGCTCCCTGGTCCTGCATGACCTGAAGTCCCGTGGAGGCATGGGGAAATGACCCAGGTTGACCTTGATGGCTTGTGCACAAGCATGAGTGGTGCATCAGGAAAAAGACATAGAGCTGGAGGGTTTGTCACCTTTATTGTAGGGGGAGGAAAGTCTGATCTTTGGGGAGGGGTCAGGGAAGAGATGCTACTGAGAAGAGCAGACAGGGCCATGTCTTCCTGGCATAACCCTTGCTCAGGGGCTGGGGCAGGTTCCTTCCCAGAAATGATGGCTGCGGACCGATTCACAGCCAAAGTAGTAGCCTCTGCTGGTTTGCTTATAGTGTAGGCACCTGGTAGGTTGGAGAAAAAAGTTTGTTTCTTTACAGGAAATGAATAAGGCCATTGTTCAAATGATTGCCTTATTTCACCGTGTTTAGGTGATGGTGGGGGGAAATCCTGAAATATTAGTGAGTACCTTCCCTTCTTATTACTTATTAAGTGTTGTTGGCCATCTCTCTGCCTTCTTACATCTACTTTCTTTCCCCTTCCACTCTGAGAGTCTAGGGTGAGCCACCCTTTTCTGTGATAGAGACCTTGGCAAGGATAGGAAAGAAGATAAATCACGTTGTTTTGTAGATTAAAAAGCCATGGTCCAGAAGTATGGCCAAAAAATGATGGGCCATTTTCTTTTTCTTTTTTTTTTTTTTTGCCAAGCAGATCCAAATGCAGACAGGAAAAAATAGAGAGGAAGCAAAAAGAGGTGGTGGACTTGATGTCTCCTTGATAAAACTCCCAAGTAAATTTAGAGAAAAGCTACCAGGGGAGAAAAATGAGGGCTGAAAATGTGGCAGAGAGAACCCAAGCAATCCCTTGGATTTCTGGGTGCAGGCACAGCTAGATCTCTCCGGTGCTTCAAGGCTAGTCGCTGTGAGACACAGTTCCACAGGGTCGATTCAGGATCCAGTTCTTTTGGTGGGTTCCAGTTGTGCTCACTTTCCTTCATGTGGCACCCGTCTCCCCCTTTCAATGGCGTATTCTGAAGACTTGAAGCCTTGCATGAGGAAAACCAGCATTACAGGGACTGCTAACAGCTATGTAAGGTCTCTATGGAACCAATCTGTCTCTTTCCAGCTGTCTACTAGGAATTCTGGGGATTTTCAACCATTTGTTTTAAAACTAAATTGGGATCTAATCTAGGAAAGCAAAATCTCAACTCGTCTGAGGCTATTTGGGCATGTAAGATGAGGCGATGTGTATTGGGAAACAACTGTTGGGTACTTTATCAGGGGGACTATAAAACATTTAAAAATAATATAGACCTGTGAAAAGCATTAGATCTTTCCCGAGTGATGAGCCTTCTCCCCTGATTTTGTTTAAAATGGTTAAGGACACAAGAACATCAGCATAAAACACACGAGATTATTCCGCTGAGACCCCAAATCTTTGCTATTTAGAAAGAGCACACAGATGGTAAAGAATACTCACTCATATTGTTAGCAAAGACACTGGTCAGAATCACAAGGAAGATGGTCCTTTAAGAGCAAGAGAACCTTGCCAGAATGTTAACTGTTTTTCAGTTTTCTAGGGTATTGTAAACCAAGGAAAAGGCAATCCAGTTTCCATGTTTTGTCCTCTGTTTGCCTTCTTTTGTATTCTGGAACAGATTTGCTTGGGGGAAAAAAAAGCACATAGGCTTGTGTGTTTCTTGAGGCTTGTATATTCCCAACCATCCATATTAATTATGACTTTTAACTAATGTGACTAACTCTTATGTCTAAGAGAGAAATGGGGGTAGATAATTGAGATCTGTCTCTCATATACAATCCTCTTAGCAGACTAGCAAAGCATTTGATGCATGTAATACTTTGTTTTTCAGCCAAAGACAACACTTCACACTTCAAAATAACACACTCACTAATATGACCCACGACAGAGCTGGATAGCTTATATATATAAACAAAACTACATAAACAGTAAATCATGCTTAGCAATCAATTTTTCATTGTTTTGTCTTATTTAGAAAATAGCTAGGTATCTAAATTACATTAATTAACAATATTTGTCACCTAAAGATCTTAGAAACATATTCAACATAAAATATAATTACTGTTGATAAGAAAAGTTTGTCAGAATGATGATGAATACAAATTTATAATTTGTATTTATTATTATAAATTTACAATGTAGGGCTGGGGATATGGCCTAGTGGCAAGAGTGCTTGCCTCGTATACATGAGGCCCTGGGTTCGATTCCCCAGCACCACATATACAGAAAATGGCCAGAAGGGGCGCTGTGGCTCAAGTGGCAGAGTGCTAGCCTTGAGCAAGAAGAAGCCAGGGACAGTGCTCAGGCCCTGAGTCCAAAGCCCCAGGACTGGCCAAAAAATAAATAAATAAATAAATAAAAATTTACAATGTAAACATAAATAAGATATCATTTAGGAATAATATTAGCTTGCTTGATTAGTAAATGTGTATCTTTTTTTCCACTTGAGATAATAAACCCAAGTAAAATAATGTGCCATTTATTGTATTAGACTTAACACTCATTAATCAAAAGAAACATAGAGCTAGTTCTTCTTAGACTAGTACTAAAGTAAATTTACCTATATTATCTTGGATTCCTCCCAAATGTACTTGACCTACAATTTCTAAAAGAAATATTTTTTTTCAAGCCTAGCATTTTAAAGTATCATAAATTCAAGGATTTTCCTTTTGGAGAATTTTATGAATATTCTATTTATATCAGTGTTCATTTAAACTAGTCAAAAAGAGAGCTATAATTTAGGAGACATTATAATCTACCATTAATAACCTCCAAAAGCCAGGAAAACATTTCATGGACCTACAATGAGGAGTGAAGCCCTTCCTCAATTAAAAACAGATGGCCATAATAGATAATGAATACCTTTACTTCTACAATTTTAGACAGAAATCACACATAGACAGAAAAACAAAAAACAAAATCTACTAGTCCAGATTTCGAAGTGTTAATCATTTTTCCCTGATAGGCTTGAAATTCTTCATTTGAACACAAAATAGACACAAAATTGATCTGCTTAGATCAACAGATGAGAAAGCATAACAAACACCATCGTTTCTGATCCAGCAGAGGTGAGGTCTCTGCCATTCCTTTACATAGATTATTGGAGGTGACCAGAAGAGTTACTTGGGGTCCTGGTTTCAAGAAGTTCCAACCTATGATTAGTTGACCCCATTGGGTCTGTGACAGGAGGTTTGTGGTGGAGAAAAATTGTTCACTTAATGGCCAGGAAGTAAGAGAAAAGAAGGGCCTGGTATCCCATTGTTCACTTTAAAGGCAAGCTCCCAAGGACCTAAAAACCTCCCACCAGGCCCCACCCCCCCAAAGCAGTCCATTATACCTCCATGCTGGAGGACAAGCCTTTGAAAGGTGGAGCCTTTGGGGGCCATCTCAGATACATACTACATGAGTTCAATGAAAAAAACCAAGTGGTAACCACTACTGTTGCCCTGGGGGTATTAATTTACTGGCTCCATGGAAACCAGAAACAGAAACAAATACCCCTAAGTCAGAAGAGAGGAAATAACTTTCCTTTTTTGCCTGTCTTCTTCACTGGTCTTCCTGTGCAGAGACAACTTCCCTGCTGCCGTGGTCTGGGTTACCGAGGCTGTTTGGGGCTGAGCAGATGGTTGTGCATGGCCCTTCACCGATAGGCAGGCCACAGGACTCCTCAGGTCCTGTTAGTGTGACATACAGATGCCAAACAGGGAGCTAATGAACATATGCCCGTTCGGAACACGAGGCAATCACCAGGGCACCATGGTTTCCCACAGATTCAGAGCTGGAAAGGAGTTTAGCTGTCTGTCTATCCACGGCTCCTCATTTGCTGGAGGGGAAAGAGTCCCCTCGGAGGGCATGACTCTTACTTAGGGTTCCACAATCAGTTATATACAGTCGGGACCAGGGCATGTGGGCCTTGTGTCTGTGGGTCATCACAGTGGTGATGTTTACAGTGTGTTATGTCTCGTAACTGGGTGGGGTTGTGGCCTTGAAACTGTGTGGAATCCTTTGCTGGGAATTCAGCATCCTTGCTGGGCATCTCACTGCCTTTGTCATCGTCACTCTGACTTCTCTTCGGCCCCTGTAGAGCGTGCCAGAGGGGCACCACGTGCTGTGTGCGCCCGTGTTGCTTCATCATTAGCTCCAGGTATGGTAAATCAGAGACTTCGATTTAATCAGAGACGTTTGGTTTAAAGGGTACTATTGACTTGTCAGGTATTCCCATCGTCCTTGAGCCCCGAATCCGTGTGCTGGTTTATGGGAGTGGCTGTGTGATTGCAGTAAGAGAAGCTCTGGGAAGAAACTCGACTGCTGGGTCTACTGCAGGGGTAGCCTAGCGCCACGGATTCTTCATTCTTCATGTAGACAGAGGGTAGACATTTACCCAGTGTTGCGGAGCCTTTTCTTCTGTGCAGGGGCTCAAACTGACAGCAGGGCCGGGGTCTGTTGCCCCCTTACCAAGGAGCTTTCAGAAGTGGGAGCAATTCATGCTGACATACAGGGTTTGAGTTTAGGCAAACCAGGCTCCAAGATTTATTTATTCTCTCTCTCTTTCTCTCCCTCCGTCCCTCTCTCTCTCTCTCTCTCTCTCTCTCTCTCTCTCTCTCTCTCTCTCTCTCTCTTACTTCTTCTCTCCCTTCCTCTTTCTTCTCCTTCTTTTCCTTTCCCCCTTCTTTCTTTCTTTTTTTTGTTTTATTTTTAAATTTTTATTGTCAGATTGATGTACAGAGAGGTTACAGTTTCATACGTAAGGCACTGGATACATTTCTTGTACTGTTTGTTACCTCCTCCCTCAATCCCCCCTCCTCCCTCCCCCTTTCCCTTCCCCCCATGAGGTGTTCAGTTGATTTACACCAAACAGTTTTGCAAGTACTCCCCCTTCTTTTCTTCCCTCCCTCCCTCTCTCCTTCCTGTCTCTGCTGTCTGTCTGTCTGTCTTTCTTTCTTTCTCCATGCTGTTCCTCTGGGTGAAAACATCCTCTTCTCATCCCAGCCATGCCATTTTCTCATGCTGGAAGCAAATTTCTTTATTAATTTAGACCCCAAACAAACAAACAAACAAAAACAAACACCTGTGTATGGTGGCATCTACTTGTAATCCCAGCCCCGGGGAAGTTGAGGCAGGAAGATTGCATGTTCAGAGCCAGCCTGGGCTCCATATTTGTCCAGAGTGAGATCTTATCTCAAAGCAAAGGAAAGCCAATGTCAGTGGGGAGTGAGCAGGAGTTTGTATACACATCCTTCTCATTGCTGATGGTGTGAACATGGTGTCCTCCCAGAAGTCCATGTGGACAAGGAGTCCCCTAAACAGCAGGCTTGACCATGTGGGACTTCTATCGGGGGAGTGGGCTGTTGAGGGTTCGGCCCTCTTGAATGGGAGTAGCCAAAGGCTCCCCCCTCCGTCTTCGGTGAGGATGCAACGTGCATTTCCTCTGGAAATGAACCACGGGGTGGGGTGGCAGGGGCATGTTTCAGGCAGAACCTAAGCTTCACACATGGAACCTGCTGCTGGCTTGACCTTGAATTTCACAGCCTCTGAACTGTGAGAAAGAGGCTTCTTTTGTTTATAAATTACCATGCCTGTGGTATGTTGTTCTAGTAGCACACACAGATTACGACATCAAAGGTTGGTTCCAGACTCACGTAAAGCCATCTGGTAAATGAATGAGCCCTTTTGAAGCTACGGAGAGCTGAACACAAAGGGGGACGAGCAAAGGCAAAGGCATCATAGACTGTGTGGGCATGCGGACAGACCCTGGTCTGGAGCTCCACCTGTGACCATGGTGCCCAGCCTGTTGCTTTGTGTTGATGCCAGCCATCAACACACACAGTGCAGGCATGCTGGCTCCCACCCATCCGGCCAGCCACAGGGACGCAGCGCTGACATCCATCTGCCTGGTGGCTCCCAGCTCCTGTTGGTGCCAAGGCCAGGCTGGCTCAGCCTGTGGTGGACACAGTCGCTGGCCTCGTGGCCTCGTCAACCCACACGGATACTTCTGGTTTTCTTGGCAACAGCGAGCTGTGTTTTTTTTTTTTGTTTTTGTTTTTTTTTTTTTTTGTGGCTTCCATCTCATTACTGGTTCTTTCCAGCATCACAGACCCCTGCAGGCCTTTCTCCACTGTCAGCGGATCCTCTTAAAAACATGTCTGATTGGGGTTCTGTGGGGCTTTTTGTTGTGTCTTTCGTGACTGTCTTGTGTAGAATCTGCTTGCAATGTGTATGGGGTGGAGGACGTCTGAGTCAAACAGGTTAACTTCCTTCAAAACAGCGGGGAAGGGCGGGAGTTGGCATTCCATGTCCTGAGTGACCTTGGACAAGCTAGAGGCCCTCCCTCAACCCATCCCCAAACACCATGCCAGGGAACACAAGCAAGATCCAAAGGAGGACTCAGTACATGTCAGCCAGCACTGTCCGCACTCAGGGAAGACTTGAGTGCTGCTGGCTCTTACCAGGGGCTCAGTTCTCCCTCCTTGCTTGGGCCTGTCGCTTGAAGTCCAGCAGCCCCAACAGGTGGGCAGCTGCCTTTGCTGATCCAGCCAGATGTACCGCGCTGCCCCTATCTGATTTGTAACTCCACATGGGGAATGTCTATAAGAATTGTCCTACTGTTGCTTCCTAAGCAAAAAGAATATGGGTCAGTTCTGTCTCCTCTGGAAGTCTCTGGGCTCCAGAATCTCCATCCTTGGAGACTTTTTGCAACATGGCTTAGATTATAATTCTGTTAGTGTCTAGTAAAGACCTGCAATGTGCTAGGCATTCTGTCCACTCTTCCCCACTCATCTTGTCACTCATGTAAAGGAAATTACTTTTTTTTTTTTTTTGGTCAATTGTGGAGCTTGAACTCATGGCCTGGATGCTGTCCCTGAGCTCTTCT
The DNA here is from genome assembly GCF_023159225.1 of Perognathus longimembris pacificus. NCBI lineage: Eukaryota > Metazoa > Chordata > Mammalia > Rodentia > Heteromyidae > Perognathus > Perognathus longimembris. The sequence goes on along the minus strand of NC_063180.1, from coordinate 33,907,819 downwards.
GCTCAAGGCTAGCTCTCTACCATTTTGAGCCACAGCGCCACTTCTGATTTTCTGGTGGTTCACTGGAGAGTAGCAAGGACTTTCCTGCTTGGGATGGCTTTGAACTACGATCCTCAGAACTCAGCCTCCTAAGTAGCTAGGATGGCAGGTATGAGCCATCAGTAGTGGTAAAAATGATTATTCTTTTATAGAAGCATCTATAGCTGATAAAGCAATTGTATATATTCAGTCCTGTTGGGGGTGGAGGGGGCATGTGCAAAATATTTATCAGTGAATACATATTTTGGATTCCAACCTGTCAGGAGGACATATTTGGAGATGGCATTGAGACGATTTGTGGGCAGGGGCTATTTATCAATTAGAATGAAAGTACTTTGAAGCAGTTCAATGTTTGGTATGTTAGCTGTTTGATCTGGGTGATGGGGACAGTTTGAATACTGATCCTGCCTTCTTTACACAAGGGAGTGATGGTGAAATATTTCTTTATATGGTTTCAGTTCCTCTTGGAGAAAATGGAACCATTTGGAGGCCTGAGAGAAAATCCAGGGCCGTGGGCTCCAGGGTTTGGAGACAGCATGGGTTGGGCTCGTCCACAGTGAGGAGGTCAGGGGGTGCGTAAGATGGGACTGTTTTTGAGCTCTCTCTCTCTCTGTCTCTCTCTCTCTCTCTCTCTGTCACACATGGGTTTGAACTCAGGGCTTCAAGTTCTTGCTTGCTTGGCTGGCACTCTCCCACTTAGACCACAACTTCAGCCTGGCTTTTTTGCTGGTTATTTCGGAAATCGAGTCTCTTGGACTCCTCTGCTTTCCCCCTCCCCCACCTTGCCACCCCTCAAGCTGGCTTTGAACTGGGATCCTCTAGATCTCAGCCTCCTGAGTAGCTAGGATTAAAGATGTGAGCCACTGGTGTCAGTATTCTCTCTCTCTCTCTCTCTCTCTCTCTCTCTCTCTCTCTCTCTCTTTATCTCTCTCATGACTATGTGACACTAGGCATGCTGTTTAGGCTTGCTTGTTGTGACTCCATTTTCCCACTTGTAAAACAGTGATAACAGCTCTGCCTTTCAGGAGGTAGAGTTTTTAATTGGAGTTTCACATAATGGGGTATATAACTCACTTAACACCTTTGCTGGTCATTAACATAATTGGAATGATCTCTTTAAAGTGCCTTTCCAAGTTCTTTTCTCAACAATCCAGTTTTATTCCCTTGACTTTTCAGCCTTCATTGTCTGAGGGACAGGAAGAACAACAAACTGTACTGAGGAAAAAAGAAAAAACAGAACACGTCAGAGGGACAGGGAAAAGGAAGCAGAGGGCCTGTCTTCTACTGGGAAAGACAGAAAGTGCAGGAAATGGGTTGGACACAATTGTCCTTGCTTTGTGGCCCTTCCAATTCTGGAAGCTCAAGGTGGATCTGGAGAAATATCTAGAACATTTGGATAATTCCCATAGCGGGGTGTCTTGTTCCTTGTTTCCTACAGGTATCTATGGAAGTTTTCCTTGTCACCAGGACAGAAGAGTGATCTCTAAGAGACAGAGGAGGAAGAGTTAAGGGCTGACCCTTACGAGGCTCCCAGTTCCTCTAAGCCAAGCCCTTGTATAACATCCCCAAAGTTCCTGTGGGCCTCAGTGATAAGCTCCTCCAAGTAACTGAGAGATTTTTTCCCATAATGCAGCTGGGACCCCCATGACAATGACTAGGAGTCTTCCTCACGGCAAACACTATTTTTGGTTTGGTCTTCTGGGCTCAGCTGGGGTGTCTCATTCAAATCCACAGCCTCCATCCAGCTGTGACCATCACTTGGTTCCTCCTGGCCTCTCTTAATCTTCTCCACAAAAGCAGAGCTTTGTTCCTCTGCCTTGCCTGTTGCTGTTCCACATAGCTCATGCTCCAGGTCCCAGCTTCAGGAGTTCCTTTCTGCCCTACCCCGGCCGCCTTCCAGACCTCTGACCGCAGCGTATGTCTCACCGCTCTGAGGAGCTGGTTTCTGTCACTGCGTTTCCTTGGTACACCGTGCTCTGCCTGGAGCATCCTTCACACCCTCGCAGCCTCTCCTTGGGTCCCTCGGATGGGTTTCCATGGCTACCTCTGCTTCCACGATCATAGATTTGGGCACAGGTCAATTGTAACCGAGGTTGGATTTTTTTCTGTTTTCCAACTCAACAGTAAGCATCAGGGCGTGTGTGTGTGTGTGTGTGTGTGTGTGTGTGTGTGTGTGTGTGTGATGTTGGTATTTAGATAGAAAAAAAAAATTCCCCCCTCTCTCTACCCTCACACAACTTAGAATGCTTCACCTCTCATCACCAAATTATGTGTGGGAGCATTTCTCCCTACCAGCGACCAATCAATCTGCTCTCCGGCAGATTCTTAAGGGGTGTCATTCAACCCTATTCAGTCCTACATGATCTACCTTAAGTTAGAACCATAGTCCACAGGTGAAGGGCTCAGTCCCATGAGACCACCCTGTCCCCCCCCCCCACCCCCCAGTTCAGATAGCAGCTAGTGGGTTGTTATTGATACTTCTGCTAGCTATAAATCAGAGTGCCATTGCTTCCTCCGTGGGTTTGGTTAATCTGATAAAACAGCACACAGAATTCAGGGAAAAACCGATGTTTACCATTTACTGTAAAGGGCACAAGAAAGCACACAGATGAGTAATCAGATGATGAGATTCACAGAGCAAGGTGCAGGGAAGAGGGGCCAAGCTTCTGCCCACGCTGCCTCTTGGGCAGCTACTACATGTCCAAATCCACCAGCCCCCAGAGTCTAGTTCCTGAGGCGGGGGTGGGGGGGGGGAGTGTTGTCGTGGAGACTTCATTACAGACACGGGGCTGGTGGCATGATTGACTACCCGGGATCCTCTCGAAGTCCAGCCCCTTTCCCGTCCCCGAAGACCAGTGGGTAGATTTGAAAAGTCTTACCTTCTAATCAAATGGTTGGTTCCTAGGCAATCAGCCCTGATTCTGGGCTATCAGGAGCCCACCAAGAGTGACCTCATGAGGATAAAAGACACTCTGATCACTCAGGAAATCATAAAGCTTTTAGGAGTTTCAGGCCAGAAATGGGAAGCAAAACCCAAGAACGCACAAAGATTCTACTAGTGCTGTTATCTGCAAGAATTTTAGGAGCTTGATATCAGGATGTCTGTCTGTCCATCCATCCATCCATCCATCCATCCATCCATCATCTTCTCTCTCTGTCTCTCTGTCTTTGTCTCTGTCTATTTGTCTCTCTCTGTATTATTCTCCTCTTATTCAGTCTTGAGTAGAGGGCCTCCTTCCAAGTAGGCATTAAGTGATATCTGTTAGGTTGATTTGCCACAGCTCTCTCTGTAACCCATTTTCCTTTCTGGGTCAAGATCACCATTGGGATTATGTAGGCATCACAGTATACAATGAAGTTCAGGTGCACATTTCTCTACATCACTGGAAGGGTTCCCCTGGGCATATTCTCTCTCTCTCTCTCTCTCTCTCTCTCTCTCTCTCTCTCTCTTTCTCTCTCTCCCCCTCTCTCTCCATCTCCCTCTCTCTACCACATGGTTTTGTGAGAAGCCAAGTTGGCATGATGCTGGTTTTCCTTGTCTGGCTGGAGAGCAATCCACATCTGTTCTCAGCCCTGGCCCTCATCCTTCCACTCACCCTTCCAAGTTTTTCAGCAGGGCCAGAATGTACAGATGCCATGGCCATGAAACCCCAGTGATGCATTAACCAGGCCTTACACCTTATGCCCCACACCAACCCCACCAGACGGGCCAGGGGCAGAGCACAGATCACATGGCATTTGGTAAGAAATGGATCCCAGTTATGGGTAAGTATGGAATTAGGCTACCTCATTGGCATGGCACAAGACAAGAGTATTGATAATGAGTCCTGGGGGTGGCAGGTGGGGCATGGTGTGCTGGTGTGGTGGGGTAGGGTGGGGTGGAATGGGCCATGGTGAAGAGTCCCAGACCCTCTCACTCCTTGCACAACTTAGTTTCTTTCTTCTCACCCTAGTTCTATGACCAGATCTTTTGACTTCATCTCCCAACCCCAGCTATTCATCCCTGGGCTCACTGGGCAGGCATGCAGAAGGTGTGTGTGTGTGTGTGTGTGTGTGTCAGCGTGTGTGCACCCAGGGCCTGAGCTGTCCCTGGCTTCTTTTTGCTCAAGGAAAGCACTCTACCACTTGAGCCACAGCGCCACTTCTGGCTTTTTCTATATATGTGGTGCTGAGGAATCGAACCCAGGGCTTCATGTATACGAGGCAAGCACTTTACCACTAGGCCATATTTCCAGCCCTATCATCTTTATTTAAGTGGGTCTACAAGCTTTCCCCTCCCTTGTCCTCTCAAGAGTCTTTCATATGCCTGGCTTCCTTTCCCTTTGTCTTCCTCCACCTGTGCCATGTGCTCTTCCTTTCCCTGGAAAGCTATCCCCAGTCTCCCAGCAAAGCCCAGCACCCCTGCCTACATCTCCACAGGCAGGGTGAGGTTTTTCTACACACACACACACACACACACACACACACACACACACACACACATACTCTGCTGGAAACATCTTGTGATACTGGGGTAAAATACAGAACACTCGACTCAAAAGGAACTCAGCAAGGCAAGATTTAGCTTCTGCATAAGGGTGTGTTATTGACAGCGTGCTTGGCAAGCAGGCCGCCATGGATAGATAATGGATGATTGGCCTTTGCTTTGATGGTCAGAGCTTAGGTTTACAATCTTGTGCAATTGGCTAGTTAAAAGGGGTTAAAGGTTTATCCAAGCAATCATCTCCAACCAGGACACCTGGCCAAGACTAGGCAGAAAAATAATTCTTACTCAGGTAGCGCTCTACCACTTGAGCCACGCCTCTTGAAAAGGATCAGGATGTGGCTTCCCTAAAATAGCTTCTTGTAAGATGGCAACTACCAGTGAAATGGCGGTGGTGTTCTGATTAAGCAGCCACTTTGTCTGACTCCTCCAGCATAAACCAACCCATGCTAATCACGCTGAGAGCATTTGTTATAGGACAAAGTCACTGTCTGTTTGTAGGTCTGTCTGTCTTAATTAAAATGTGAACTTGTTCATCAGGCCTCCTCCTCTACCCCCTCCTTATTTATCAGTTATGGGGCTTCAACTTGGGATGTGGGCACTGTCCCTGCATTCTTTTGTTCAAGGGTAGCTCTCTACCACTTTGAGCCACAGCTCCACTTCTGGTTTTCTGGTGGTTAATTGGACATAAGAGTCTCATGGACTTTCCTGCCTGGATTGGCTTTGGACTGTGATCCTCAGATCTCAGCCTCCTGAGTAGCTAGGATGACAGGTGTGAGCCACCGGTGCCCAGCTTCTCTTTCATCTTCTGATTGCCTACACCTAGGCCCACAGATCATTGGCGCTCAACATTTATCTGGTACAATAAAACATTGAGAGTAAAAAGAGTCTTTCCAGCAAGCCCACAACAGCCTCAGGAAAGTGGGGTGAGTGGTTCTGTCTCCTCTATCCACTTGTCCTTCCAGCTGCTCCCACTCCTGTCATTTAATGGGGTTGGGTACTACAGCCTCTTGACTGGCCTCTTAGCATGAGAGTCATCAGTGGAGAGATCTTCCTACACCACCCTCGTACCTGCAGGGCTGGCTGCCGTGTCCACCGGCCCCCCCAGCACCTGTAGGAAGTTGCTGGAGGCCTTGTGCTATGCTGGATTCACAAACAGAGTGGTTTTGAGAAACCTCTGCATCTGGCACAGAATTGTCCCAGCAGTACTGGAGCTTAGGAAATTAATGAAAGAGGAGAGAAGCCACTGGGATTTTAGACTCACCATTGGGGGCTCCGTGATTCCCCCTTCCCCACCCCCAAGCTGTCGGCATGAAGGGGGATAATCTGTTGACCACAGGGGCTCAGCTGTAGTCCATTTGACTGGCTCACTGCCCAGCAGGACCTGGGCACTGCATCCTCAGCCAGACAATAAGATACTGTGGGTTGGCAGCAAATGCCAAGCCAGGCTCCCGTGCCCGGGATTCAGAGAAGCTGATGATTCCCTGGCATTGTACAAACCCACCCAGTGACCTCACTTATTCAAAAGAAGTCCTGGCAGGACACGGACACGAGCTGGGCAGCAACAGTGGGTCAGGATACACTTTCTATAGTTTGTTTCATTTAATCCACCCCACAACTCCGGGGGCCTCTGCCCACTGTCCTTGCTGATGGAAGAAAATACGGGGCTTCTAAATCCACCACTGCACACATTGGGCCACCTCTCCATCCTGTTGGCTGTGCCCTGCTCAAGAGATTTTGGCCAAACAGGGGACCATATTCTTAGGTGGATAACCTATGCTAGGAAGGGACAACTTTTCTCTTTCTTTCTTTCTTTCTTCCCTCCCTCCCTTCCTTCTCTCTGAGTCATGAGGCTTGAACTCAAGACCTGGGCACTGTCCCTGAGCTCTTTTGCTCAAGGCTAGTGTTCTACTGCTTTGAGCCACAGCACCACTTCTTGTTTTCTGGTGGCTCACTGGAGATAAGAGTCTTATGGACTTTCCTGCCCAGGCTGGCTTCAAACCATGATCCTCAGATTTCAGCCTCCTAAGTAGCTAGGACGACAGGCAGGAGCCACCAGCACCTGGCTGGAACAACTTTCCTCACTGGCAAAAATTTCCCAGACACTGCACCAACCTGCCTCAAGCTGGACCCAAGATCAGGCTCAAATGGGTCCCATATCCTCTCCTCTTGCTTCCATGTGTATTTCAGCCTTAAGTGGAGGCCCAAAGGAGGTATGAACTTGAGTGAGACTTTAGGGGGAAAGTTGGGGGAAAAGAGTGGTTAAGCCTGTTTTAAACGTTGCGCCTTATTTCTCTGAATCACTTGAGTCAGTTCTTGAGTTGTGGGTCTCACTTGTTTTTTATGTTTCAGTAATAAGTTGGGGTCACAGCTAGAGAGGGTAGGGAGACAATACTCCACCCTTCACCCTGTTAAACACGCGGAATACCAGAGTTCTTCTAAGCACGCAAACAGATAGCTTGGTTGGTCTATTCTCAGTTGATAAAGTTAGGGATAGCTACTAAAGTTAATAATACTGTACATATGTACTCTTGGCCTGACTGATGTAACTGTAACCCCTCTGTACATCACATTTATAATAACAATTAAAAATTTAAAAATACTGTAAATAATAATGCTAAAAATAATACAGTGGAGCCCAGTTGAACATACCCCCAATTCTGGCGTTATGACAGCCCTTTTACTGTCTCAGTCTTTGCCTCCATCTTCTACCTCTGGCCCATCCTGTAAACCCCTGGCAGAAAAATCCATCAGGTGATCAGTCTGCCATTTTCCTTCCATCCTCAATGTCATTTGGAGATAAATGACTGGGGCTCTAGCAGCCTCCCTAAGGGTTCAGAAAGCAGGGCTTTCTATACCCCAATCTTGACCTAGCTAAAATGAGTTCTCCAATGTCCCTAGCTTCATCTGGGAGCTTGTTTAGGATGATAGCGGACCCTTGGTACCCATGAGTGGATGGTTCCAAGGGGTTCGCAGATGGTTCCAGGGGGCCACAGAAGCAAATCTATGCATGCTGGGGAGGCATGGATTCTAGCCCCATGCTGTCGATTCTTGATTCATTTTTCCTGTGACTCCACTCAATCTTCCCGGAAGGCAATGCTACCTTCTAACTTGATTAGATCCATGAAACACATCATCTTTCTTTTTATTAATTTACTTTGTTATTATAAAGGTGATGTACAGAGGGATTACAATGTCACGAATCAGGTCACGAGTACATTCCTTTTGGACCCTGTCTTCTCTTCTCTCCCTCTCTCCCAGTCCCTCCCTTCCATCTCCACCCACGAGTTGTATAGTTCATGTTCATCTGTATCCAGTGAGCGCCACGGCTGTACTTTTTCACCCTTTCCCCCTCCCTGTCCCCTCCCACATCATCTTTCTTACCTTGTTTTTGGGGACACTGTTGGCTTTGGGGGAGACAGAGTCTCTCAAGATCAAGGGCAGGGAGATATGGGAGAAGATCACATAATGATTGTCTGCCCTGAGCTGGAGGAGAGAATGTTAGATTGTTGGTTTTGAAATTTCGTTTGATTTTTAAAAAATCTATTCTTTTGATCATGCGTGGCCCAAACCATGTGTAATGAATACATGCATAAGACAAGTGTACTGTATGGAATCAGAGACTCTGGCAGTGGCATCTTGCAGCCTTGGTTGGATCAAATGCCCTGGATACTTCTGCTTCTCTCCCCCAGCTCTGGGTCACAGGCTGCATTCCCGTGTACTCTGCAGACAACACAGACAGACAGATATGCACCATGAGGACACCATTCTGTGCAGTGGATGATCTGGTGTCCTTTGCAACAAGAGCGACCTCTGAGAAAGCAGAGCAGAGAGCAAGGGCAAACCCCATTGTGTCTTCTCACTCTCTCCTCCTCTCTCTTCTGCCATGTGGGGTTAATGGCTAGGGGTCTTGCAGCCTCCTAGGCACCTGAGTTAAATTCAACAGGGTTCATGACACCCAGGTTCTTAAGAATTATGGAAATGCCACAGAAACCCTGAACATCTAATTTCTAGATTTCACAGAAGGAGGAGGAGGATTCCTTAGCTTCCAACTTGCTCTTCCAGGCCTGGTTCCTTTCATGTCTTACACATGCATTGCACAAACACAAAGCTACGCACTGGGCACAGCACACTCGTGTGATTATAGCCTCATCTCTCCTTTGCCAGCCCGTGAGTCGGAAGTCACCTTCAAGGGTAAGGCTTCTGTCAAGCTCATCTTGGTATCTTCAGCTCCTGTGTGGAGCTTGATGACTGAGAGGGGCTTAGGAAAAGTTTGGGACATGAAAAATAGGATGTTTTCAAACAAAATAAAGCCCAGGCACTCCCCTAGTGAGTTGTCTGTGCTCCACAGATTTGAGTGGAAAGTGACATTTGTCAGACACCTACCATTTACCTAGTACCTACTGCTTGTGTGCTGGTAACTTCCTTCCTTCCTTCCACGCTCCTGCCACCCTTGGGCTATCATCTCTTCAGATATCCGGGGACACTGGGCTTTGCCAAGAGGATCACATGACTTGGGCTTTGCCGAGAAGATCACATGACTCGCTGGCTTCCAGCAGCCCACCTGGCGGCTGGTGGAAGAGTGCGTGGAACCCTGTGGGGATGTTTTTGGTTAGAAGGAGCAGAAAATTCAATTGAAAGTGGCTTAAATGATGAAGGGAAGTGATTGACTTACAAAACCCAAACCCACTGGAGAGGGCTGGCTGTGGGCAATTTTAATCCTAGCAGATTTGGCAAAGCTCCTAAATTCCCCCTGATGGAACAAAGATAATTTCTTTGTCGCTCTTAGACCATCTGCAGGAAGTCTGGTAAAGATAGGGTCTGGATGGGCACCTTAGAAGCTTCCAGGTGGTGGCCAGCCCTGTCTCTTCTCCCCCGACCCTGCCCCATCCACACTGAGGGGCTCATACACAGGCACAGGGCCGAGTCCACATCTGTGCCACCAGCCACACTGTCTGCCTTTGGAAATACAAGCCCAGGGACCATGCTAACACGAGCACCAGAAGCAGAGTCCAGACACCTAGGTGACATGACTTCCGGGGAGGCACTGTAGACAATTTATGGGAGCCCCCCCCCCCCGCAGACCCTCAGGCTCCCACCATACAGAAGAATGCATGGTTGAGGGCAGGTCAGAGCTGGACCCTCTCAAGGCATTAGGGGGGGTGGTGAGAGGGGCGCAAGGCAGGGCCTGGGCCGCCTCCTTGTAGTTGGGCATAGAGTGACCAACTGTAGCTCAGGGGCCTGACCACCTGGGTAAGCTGGAATATTTCTAGGGCTAGAAGAGGATGGAGTGGACTCTGAGGCACAGCCACCAACTGTCCTTGTGGTGGCCCAAAAGATCTTGGAGGAAGGGTCAGGTGTTGTTGACTGGTCCAGAGCCTGGCCCAGAGTGGGCTCGGTATATCTACATCTGTATCTATATGTGTATCTGTATCCGTATCTATGTGGCTATGGCTATGTTGATGTCTATAGCTATATGTCTACCTATAGATTAGTGTATTATATAAATATATAGCATATGTATTAGTATTATAGCATATATATTATGCTATATATTATATATGCCATAAGATATAAATATATAAATTCTATATTTACATATAATATATGGTATATATTATAAATATATATTATAGCATATGTATATTAGTATTATACAGACATAATAATATATCACACATATACTAATATATGTTATACTATACTATACACTATGCTATATACATACTATATAGTATACTATAATAATATATACTTATATATTAGTATAGCATACTATATTAGATATTATATACAATATACTAATACATACTAGTATATAATAACTAATATATAATAAACTATAAATATGTAAAATATACCAGATATAATATATGATAGCTAGCTAGACAGATATGAGCAGCAGAAAGGATGAATCAAGGAGACTCTTCCTGCCTCTTGTTGCTCAGTTTTATCACAGGCATCTTGCACGTTGCCTGGGTCTTCTCCTCTTGGTCTTTGCAGGTTACGGCCTTTCCCTGTGGCCAGCAGAGCCCCTGAGGCTCCCCCCATGGCCCCCCCACCAGCATGGGGCATGCAGGTGAGCCTGGCTGGGCTCTCTTCCTTGGTGGTGTGGGTTCTACCAAAATCGAATTCCAAGCCGGAGTGACGGTGGCTGAAGGGCGTCCTTTCCAGGCACCTTGTTCTCAACTGTGGACTTGGATGGGCCACAGGGCATCTGTTACCCTGTTCTCTAGACTTTCAGGTCTCAGCACTAAAGTGTGATGGCATCGGACACACAGGCACACGGCGCCACGAGTTGGCACTTGGGTTTTGTCTAATGGGCCATGATTAGCTGCTAGCCATTGCAGAATGACTCTTCTCTTCACTGCTCCAAAGAGCCAGGCCAGCCTTCCCTGCGTTCTCTGTAATCATCGAGGGTCAGCTCCCTGTGTGCTCCCTGTGTGCTAGCTCAGGCAGCGCCTTCCCCGAAAGGGAATTGTCCTGTCCTGGTGATGCGAGGAGATGCTGCCAAGCGTCCTGAAACACAAGTCTTGACTTGTGGCCACCACCATCCACTAGTGATGCCTGCCTTGGGCAGCTGGGTCCAGGGCTCTGCAGACCCCCCCCCCCCCCCACACGCACGCACGCAGAGTGGCATGATGGTTTTCTAGTTTGGAAACAGAAGGGGAAGGAATTGACATCTCAAGTGTCATGTCCCAGTAGCACGGGCGTCTACCCCTCGCCAGTTATGCTGGCTTTTTGGCCCATGGCTGACATGTGGTTACGCGGTGTTTAGACTGTGGCATGACCTGAGGAAGGAGCCAAGGAAAACAGTGGAAGCAAATTATTCTTGAGTGCAGCTTCCTCTGGACAGATGTTGCCGGCCAATTAATGGCCTCTCACATATGCACATTGCCTATTTGTAGATTCAGGACATATGATTTTGACCAAATATTTCTTTTTTTTTTAAAACATGAATCAGAAGAAATTTCAAAAGCATAAAAACTGTATCTTTTTGAGTGAATGCTTATCATTTTAGGTAATGTTGCTGTACAATATCCCCTTGCCCACCCCCTCACCCTCCCACCCCCCCACCGCCTGGGGGTGCCCACTGTTTTGGTTGAAATGACAAGAAAACTCTAGTAGGGACAATAGTATCCCCTGGGGACATTTGGCGACATCTCCAGTGACAGCTGGGGGGAGGGGACACCCTTGGTCTCCAGTGGGTAGAAAACAGGGGTGCTGCTTAAATGCACAGCAGTGCCTGGGGCAGCCTTCTGCTGCCAGGATCTGCCCCCAAAGTATTGGAGAGGGGAGAGGGGGGTTGTGCCAGCGATGGGCACCGAGCCGACATATACCATCCAAAAGAGGTTCGACTTCTTCTAGAAAAGCCCATGACCTATGGGGCAGGCCTGATCTGCCAACCGGGGCCCTGGCAGCTCCAAAGTGGACCAACGTACAATTATGTGTAAGTGAAGGACGACATTGCAGGCCCTTGATGGTCCAGGCATTGAGTGAGTGAGTGGATCTCAATTCCCCAAGTCCTTCTGAGTCCAGGAGAGACTTTCATTTATAAAACATTGATTCCAGGCTAAGTGACCGCTAAATCCCCCGTGTGGAGCCACTCCTTTGAAAGGTTGAACAATGGTGTGCTCTGGTAATCAATGACCCAGAGATAAATGCTTGCGGGAGAGCTGGCCAGTGGACTAGAGACTTCTCTCTCCTTTGCCCCAATGAGATCCTCTCTAATTAGGACCCTGTTCATATGCTAATCAGCGCTGGGCTTCCTGATTGTTGAGGGGAACTACTGGGTAGGCAAATGGACTACTTTCACCCTTCTTTGCCTATTGATGTCTTGAGCCTGGATTTTTTATTTTTTTATTTTTTTTTATACACTGGGGATTATCTGTGTGCTACCCACTTCGGGCTAACCATTGTTCATGCAGGCACGGGGCTGAGCACTCTGTGTATGTTGTTCTGTTTAACTTTTTTTTTTTTTTTTTTCTTTTTGCCAGTCCTGGGGCTTGGACTTAGGGCCTGAGCACTGTCCCTGGCTTCTTCCCGCTCAAGGCTAGCACTCTGCCACTTGAGCCACAGCGCCCCTTCTGGCCGTTTTCCATATATGTGGTGCTGGGGAATCCAACAGAGAGCTTCATGTGTAGGAGGCAAGCACTCTTGCCACTAGACCATATTCCCAGCCCTCTGTTTAACTTTTATCGCGAGTGTGGGACAGGCTTTTATCACTGGTGGCTTGATGAGAGAAGACAGAGGATCCTGCTTTAAACAAAAAAGTCATGTAGTGAGCAAATGAGAAAAATTGGTCTTCAACTCACCAATGATGAAACACAAAGGCGTGTGCTAGGGGCTAGGATAACTTAGGGTACAAATGTTAAGGAAACATCGGAGCAGTGTGAGGAATAAGGGATTCTGGTATTATGCAAGGTACTTGCAGGCCGCTGGTGGTTGGTGCTGGTACTCCTAAATTACTTAGAAGGCTGAGATCTGAGGATTATGAGCGGAAGCCAGCCTGGAAAGACAAATCCAAGAGAGTCTTACCTCCAGTTATCCACCCAAAAGCTGCGAGAAGAGCTGTGGCTCAAATGGTAGGACGTCAGCTGTGCACGAGAAAAAGCCAAGCAAGAGCATGAGGCCCGGAGTTCAAGCCCTAATACCAGCACAACAAAGAAAAGGAAAGAAGGAAAAGAAAATTATACCATATACTGACAAAAGGAGGGAAGAAACTTATAGCTCCACTTTATTTATCAATGAAGTTATTTAAAAAAAATCTGACACAGAATACTAGCTAATTGAAACCAACACTTATTAAAATTATACTGAGCACCAGATATCGGTGGCTCATGCCTGTAATCCTAGCTACTGAAGAACCTGAGATCTGAGGAGGGTAGGTCAAAAGCCTGAGCCAGAAAAGCCAGTGAGACTCTTTTTTTTTTTTTTGGCCAGTCCTGGGCCTTGGACTCAGGGCCTGAGCACCATCCCTGGCTTCTTCCCGCTCAAGGCTAGCACTCTGCCACCTGAGCCACAGCGCCACTTCTGGCCGTTTTCCATATATGTGGTGCTGGGGAATCGAACCGAGAGCTTCATGTGTAGGAGGCAAGCACTCTTGCCACTAGACCATATTCCCAGCCCCCAGTGAGACTCTTATCTCCACAGAATTACCAAATAGCCAGAAGGGGTGCTGTGACTCAAAGTGGTAGAGCACTAGCCTTGAGTAGAACAGCTCAGAGACAGTGCCCAAGCCTGGAATTCAAGCCTCAGGACCTGTATAACAACAACAACCCCCCACCCCTGTAATTAGTGTGTAAAGTAAGAAGCACAACAACATGCCATATTGGTGGGAAAAAACACACATTCAAATAGATGCATAGAAAACATCACACTGTCAGAACACAATAAATACACACTCAGAAGAACACAAGGATGATGTGCCAGTCCTGGGACTTGAACTCAGGGCTGGTACTCTATCACTTGAAGTAGCCATAGTTCTATTTCCATCTTTTTGGTGGTTACTTGGAGATAAGAGTCTCATGCATGGACTTTTCTGTCTGGGCTGGTTTTGAACTTGATCTTCAGATCTTCACCTCCTGAGTAGTTAGAATGACACGCGTGAGCCACCAACACCTTTAACTTTTGGTGAGTGAGGGACTCATTTGGAGTCCTTGACTTTACTCTTCTCCTCTTCCTTGTTTTCTAGTCAGAGTTTCCCATTGGTCCACCTGGGCCTAACCCTTGATATATCAATTCACTCGGAAACATGCTGGGGGCAACTACCTGACTATTGGTGTGAGAAGATTCTAGAATCTTCGGTAGATAAATATAAACATGGAGGCTTGAGAGAATGCAGACAGACCTGAGAGGAATCTGGTGCAGTTATGAAGGGATGAAAATGTTTTCCCATCACATTATTGACATCCTATATTAGTGGAAATGTATACCCGTGTGTATTTAACACACGTAGATTTACGATTGTTATTACAAGATCAGTCAGAGTGTGCAAATGAAAGCACCAGTAGACTACAATAATACTTAAATTTTGGCAACATAAATTTTGAATATGCAAAGTTTTTTTTACTAGACTTTGAAGAAACAGTAAAATATATAGAATTTCAAAGTCATTAAAAAAAAAACACAGAATCTTTGTAACCTTTCAGCATTCCCAAGGGATCCCATATATGTATATTTAGGGCCAGAGTTGAAAAATTACTTCCTTGATTGAACACCTATCTCTCTGTGATTATTTAATCCAAGCCATCAATCTCCATAATGTGTCCTCTATTCCATCTCTAACCTTTGATTAATCCAAATTCCTTCCAGTTTCTTTTATTACAGAGTATTAATGTTTAAAATACCGTCATCTAGAAGAATGCAATTAAGTGGCCTCTGGAAGATTTTTGCTCCTTCCTGAACTTGAGTGATGAATCTTTTGTGAATGACTCAACTGAAATGGGATCTAAGGATAGGACTTTCTTTCCTTCCTTCTTTCTTTCTCTTTCTTCTTTTCTATTTCACACCACAATTGGAAGTTAAAAGGGGTCCTTTTGTGCAACAGGAATAACAAATCCTGGGATTGGAGAACAGGAGAGGGCATCTGTGAGTCCCAGGGCAATGGTGAGCAGCCATAAACAAGATGGCTGCCATGACGAAAATGCCCTCCAACACTGGAGGGGAGGGCCAGTGTGCAGTGAAAGTCACAGGTTCCCCCAAACTAGCTTTCTATCTGGGCTCTAGTGGCTCACGTCTGTCATCCAAGCTACTCAGGAGGCTGAGATCTGAGGATCGCAGTTTGAAGAGAGCCCAGGCAGGAAAGTCGATGAGAATCTTATCTCGAATGAACCACACTCAATAAAGCCAGAAGTGGAGCTGTGGCTCAAATGGCAGAGTCTTAGCCTTGAACAAAAAGAACTCAGGGACAGAGCCCAGGTCCTGCGTTCAAGACCCAGGACCAGCACCCATAACAGGCAAAACAAAACCAAAAAAATTCTCTAGCTTTGTACAAGGTTAGAGTTTGCCAGAATGGAGATAGTTGAGACAAATGAAACCTTTGCCCTGGATGTTCCATGAAGGAGAAAGGACAGTTGTGAGGCCTACAGACTCAGGGAGGGCTGGGGACAGGAGGACGCCTTTGTCAATGGCTTCCACATGACCAGGAGCCTGGGCCAGGCTAGAGAACACAGACCTTGGACAGGAGAGGAGAGCAGCTATGTAGAAGGCTAAGCCGAATCCACCTTTGGATGATGAGGCAGCACCCCAGTTGTGAGAGACCCCGGCTTCTGTGGAGGGGTGGAGGAACTGAGAAATCTAGGCTTCAAAGAGTACCTTTGCTTGTGATTCTATCCAGCTCACTCAGCTGTGTTGTGGTTTCTACGAGTTCGCTTTCTGTATTCTTTTTTTTTTACTTTAATATGCTTTCGTAGAAAAATTATCTTTGTGCCTTTGTCTGTTTGGGCTGCTCTAACAAGGTACAGCCTACGATTCGCTTCAGGACTTAGCATAAGAAGACTCTGATAAACAGCATGGTTGATGCTCGATGTGTTTCCAAAACCGATCTTGTATTTCTGAGATATGTACGGTGCCTGGAGCAGTGCTGGGATCATCAATGCACATGGATGGTCACTTTACAATGTATGGCTATGACATGGGAGAATACACATAACCATAGACATCGCACACGAAATGTTGTTCCTACCCACCTTCTCATTGTATAGATGGCTCTGGAAGGACACTGGGGTTTCAGCCTGCTCTGCTGTGTGCCTCGTGCCGTGGGGGACTGGAAGAGACAGCACTGCAGACAAAGACTTGAGGCCAGCTCACGGGAGAAAGATTGGATGTCTGGCAACATTCCTACACCGTGCTGAGCTACCGGACCCATGGCCAGCTCGGCCATCAATGGCCTTCTGGATTCTCATCAAGACAAGCCCTACAGGGCTGACTTGTGTGTTCTCTTTCTTCTTCCTTTTATTTCCCTGGGAAAGGACAGAAATTGGCATCTCCCCAAGGCCCTTGCCTGCCTCTTGGATCAAGTTCCTTTAGCCTTGCGGGACAGCCACACAGAGCCCTTTAGAAGACATTTACGACAATTTAATTAAATCTGACAGTTTTTTTTTTAAACCACTAACTGGAGACCTCAACCATATTTCTTGTCTATTTTTTCCCCCTATGTTTAAAGGTTAACAGCAGGCTCAACTCGTTCTTTCACCCAGAACTGTATTTGTAACGAGTCCCCCTTCCCCCCTGCCCCCAGCCAAACATCCTTTCCTCCCTCTGTGATTGAACCTACTTCCATCTACTTTGCCAAAAAAAAAGGAGGTGTGTGCAACAGCAATCTGTCATCGCCTGGGGAGCAAGCTGAGGAGTGTCCCAGCGTCCGTGGCTCCCTCTGGAGCTGAAGTGCATTCAGGCTGGTGTTGGTGGCAAAGCGGCTTCCACTTCAGCTCAGAGTGGCTCTTGTCATCCAGACCCACCCAGACCCAGGGCTCCTGAGCCGGAACTCCAGCGGCCACCTGTGTGGTTGCAGAACAACTTTGGGACAAGAATACTTTAGAATGAGTCTGAAGGGCAGAGTACTGTTGAAAGGAGAGTCGACTGGAAACTGCATTCTGCCTGCCCTTCCTGTCCCAATGAGCAGGTGGGTTATGTCTAACCGGTTTATCTTAAAAAGGAAGGGGTGAGGCTGGGTGTTGGATGGCTCAGGCCTGTCATCCTAGCTATGCAGAAGGCTGAGATCTGAGGGTGGTGCTTTGAAGCCAGCCCAGGCAAGAAAGTCTGTGAGACTCTTACCTCCAATAAACCTTCAGGAAACTGGAAGTGGAACTGTGGCTCAAGTGGTAGAGAGCCCTAGCCTTGATCAAAAAGCTCAAGGACAGCACCCAGGCCCTGAGTTCAAACCCCAGGACAGGCACACCCTGCAAAATGCTGGTGAATATAAAGACTGGGGTGTCTCTGAAGAGGCAGCCCAGAGGCCAGAACACAGAGATGCCAAAAAAATGGACTCACAAATGAAATCTGCGGTCACCAGCTACGGTTGGCACAGAAGAGTGGAGAGCAGCTGTGGAAGCTGGTGCTTTCCTGCCTTGGAAGAGTTAGAATTGGGGAGTAGAGGCATGGCTCAGTTGGTAGGGCCCTAGCCAGTGGGTGAAAGTAACTGGTACCCAGTTCCAGTCCTGCTCTCAGATTCCCCCCCAACCCCAACAAAACCTCATTGGATCACAGGATAAAGAAGAAGTAGAAGGAAGGCAATAGAGATAAAGCTAGAGATGATAGAGATTAGAGAAAAAGAAAAGAGGGAGAAAAAGAAAGGAGGGAGAGAGAAAGGAAGAACAGAAGGGAGAAAGGGAGGGAGGAAGGAAGGGAGGAAAGAAGAGGGGCATAAGGAAAGAAAGAAGCAAGGGAGGGAGGAAGGCAAGAAAGGAAGAAGGGAGGGGGAGAGAGAGAGAAGAAAGAAGGAAAGAAGAATATGAGAGAGGCGATGTAATCCTAAAATACATTTCAAGGCAAGGGCTATGTTATAAGTTGAATTATATCCTCAAAAAGAAAAAAAAAAAAGGTCCAGTCTTGGCCCCCAGTGTCTGTGAATGTGACTTGATTGGGAAATCAGGTCTTTGCAAATGCAATCACGTTAACATAAAGCCACACTGCATCCCAGGGGGCCTAATCTAGTGATTGGATTCTTTTCTCCCCTGAAGAGTTGACTTGGATGGACACAAGCATGTACGCATCAAGGGAAGACCATGGTAGAGACTGTGGAGGCACCCGTACTCCAGGAAGGCTAAGAACAGCTGGCGACAGCCACACACACTGGAAGAGGCAAAGATGGGTGTCTGGGTTCCAGACTTCTTTCTCTTTCCTCGGATAAAGGTTTGGGTCTCCTTTCCTCAACCCTTTGAGTCCTCTGAATTTCGTCCGAGCCCATCATCGTCGCCTAGAAGAGGGGAGGAGGACATTGCTCAGGTGTTAGCTGGGACAAGGCCCACAGGTCTCCCTGGTGGTGCTTCTGCCCATGTCAGCCATGAAGGCTGGAAAGGTGGGAGCAAGGGGACCGGGGCTGCCCCGCCCCACATCTCCCCCTTCTCTCACCAATTTGGCTCCAGGTTTGATGGAAGAGTTTATTCATGGGAAAACCTTCCCTGGCTGCCAAATCAAGGCCCACGGGGGCCTTTATCTTCTTTATCTTAGACCAGGGGTAACATAGCTAATAGGCTTGATGAGATTGACGGCTGTGACGTCAGCCGTTGGGGCGGGGGGGGGGCTTCGTGGGGCTTTGGGGTGGATTTGGTGTGACATACACCAGTGTGCCTGTTGGCTTAATTACTGGTTAGGTTATTATAACAACTCTCATGTGAAAATATAAAGGCTGTAACACATCATTCCTAATCCTGGGCTGCTCGGAAATTGCTTCTGTCTTCATAACTGCTTCCTTTTTCTGTAGGTACGCACATGCAGACCTGTGGGCTTCACTTTGCTCTCTGGTTTCCTATGAAATATAGTTTGGCTTTGCCAGTTAGCATCAGACTATAAGGCTTTGTTGATGCCACATGCTTTCCTTGATTATCGTTTTAATAAGTTTAAGGTATTCTTTCCAGATGGTACATTCTAGCTTCTGTTATTCTTAGGGTGTGTGGAGGGGTCCTAAGATATTTTCAATTTTGTTGTAAGTAACACACACACACACACACCACACACACACACGCATATACAAACTTTTAAGGAATTCGTGGTTTAGGAAAAGTTCCCAGGAGTGAGACACTTCGGGGATCCACGATGTATAAAAAGGTTGGCTGCATTCCCAGTTCTACTGTCTGCTAGGGCGTCTCACTCAAGCTGATGGCGTGTATTAGCCACGCATTGCTGCGCAACAAATAGGCACCAAACGTAAGTCAGTGGTGGGGTCTCAGGTAGCACGGTCTGCAGGCATTTCTTTTGCTGTATCACGTGGCATAACTGAAGGAGTGACATTCTAGCACATTTGCAGCTGGCACCCTACGGGCATGTAGAATCTTGGGGCTTACTTGAGAGGCCTTATCTACCATATCCACAGAAAGTCTCTGTCCATTCTCCGCGCCCCCCCCCCCCCCGCATCACTCCTGCTGTTTTGGTTATATTTTAGATCTTTGTCATCCCTGTGTGTATTTCTTTTTCTTTTTTCTTTCCTTTTTTTTTTTTTTTTTTTTGCCAGTTCTGGGGTTTGAACTCAGGGCCTGGGCACTGCCCCAGAGCTGCTTTTGCTCAAAGCTAGCACTCTACCCCTTGAGCCACAACTCCACCTCCAGCCTTTTCTTTTCTTTTTTGCCAGTCCTGGGCCTTGGACTCAGGGCCTGAGCACTGTCCCTGGCTTCTTTTTGCTCAAGGCTAGCACTCTGCCACTTGAGCCACAGCGCCACTTCTGGCCATTTTCTGTATATGTGGTGCTGGGGAATTGAACCCAGGGCCTCATGTATATGAGGCAGGCACTCTTGCCACTAGGCCATATCACCAGCCCCTCCAGCCTTTTCTGTTTATGTGGTACCGAGGAATCGAACCCAGGGTTTCATGCATACTAGTCAATCACTTTACCACTAAGCCACATTCCCAGCCCTAGGCATTTTTTTTTTTTTTTTTTTTTTTTTTTGCCAGTCCTGGGCCTTGGACTCAGGGCCTGAGCACTGTCCCTGGCTTCTTCCCGCTCAAGGCTAGCACTCTGCCACTTGAGCCACAGCACCGCTTCTGGCCGTTTTCTGTATATGTGGTGCTGGGGAATTGAACCTAGGGCCTCGTGTATCCGAGGCAGGCACTCTTGCCGCTAGGCTATATCCCCAGCCTAGGCATTTCTTTTTAGAAAAATTATAATATTTTAAGGTATTTTTTTTGCAAAGTAGTTGAGATGATAGTTCTCATCACCACCAAATTCTTTTTTTTTTTTTAAAATATAATTTGATTGTTATTACTAAGGTGTTGCACAGAAGGGTGACTGTTTCATAAAGTCAGGTAATGAGTACATTATTTTCTGGACACTTTCCTCCCAAAACACTCACAACAAACACTACCACTGATTTTTTTTTTAGTCCCAACACAATAATTTGAAGATTTTGATCCAGTGCTTATGTCCCTACATACACGTGTTAATTTCCCCCCAATTCCCAGTGGCAATGGGGGCCGGTGGCAGTTGGAGATGAGGCCTGTAGGGGGCGCTTAAGCTCCAATGAGGTGGAAAGTATGGGGCCCCGTGACAGGATCAATGTCCTTCTACTGAAGAAAGCGATGCTCCAGTTTCCTCTCACCATCCTGTAGAAAGACACCAAGAACATCCCTGGAAACCCGGCTCTCAGCTGCAAGATGAATCTGCTGGCCCGTGCTCTTGAACATTCTACCAGCAGAAGTGTGAGAAATTGATAGGCATTGCTTGTGCCATTCCATCTGTGCTACATTACGATAGGAAGGCGATACTATGAATGAATGGGAGAATTCTGACCCCTTGCTTTCTCATTCCCTTTTCTCCGTTGCCTAGGTTTTAAGTTTCCCATGTGATTCCTTTGTTGTTGACTTTTTCATCCTAGGTGTCAGGAAACACAGGCAAGTTTTTTTTTTTTCTTTCTTTTTTTCTTCTTCTTCCTCTCTTATTCCTTTTGTAAAGGAGAGCTGAAGTGCTAGAATAGCAGAAGGAAGGCTTCTCTGAGACAGGCTTCCTCTAACTGATGAAATATTTATGATGACACGTTGCCTAGCAATGGTCACCAGAGCAGCCTGCCGACTACTGGAAGAAAAACCCAACTCCACGAACCCAGCTTCTGCTTCCTTCGTGAGATTCCTCCTGGATTCAGGCAAAGAAAAATGTGTCCTGGGGAAATGGTCGCATTGGCTGGGATGATTTTAACAGTGGAGGAGAGAGCAACTCGGCGAGAGGATGTTAGAGAAGGGAAGAGCAGACAGATCCTCAGGAGGTGTTTGTCTGTCATGTAGCAAGTTGTTCTGGGTTTGTCACTGTCCACCTGACAAAATGGTCCTTTGTTCCGGCCCTTTCACCCAGCGTGCCTGTCAAACTGGTGGACTCATTACAGTATACTGGGCTGTACTCCTCAAATTCAGGACCTGCTGTGTTCAGGGATGTTGACTTCCTGGTATAGCCCCAGAGAAGAGGGTAGGGGTACCTTGTGCTTGAATTTTGAGTGTGTGTGTGTGTGTATGCATGTGTGCTGGGCCTGGGGCTTGCTTCTTTTTGCTCAAAGGCTAGTGCTCTACCACTTGAGCTTTCTGGTAGTTTAGTGGTGATCAGAGTCTCATGGCCGGGTGCCGGTAGCTCACACCTGTAATCCTGGCTACTCAGGAGGCTGACATCTGAGGATCATGATTTGAAGCCAGCCAGAGCAGGAAAGTCTGTGACACTCTTATCTCTAATTAGCCACCAGAAAAACAGAAGTGGAGCTGTGGCTTAAAGTGGGAGGGTGCTAGCCTTGAGCAAAAGAGCTCAGGGACGGTGCTCAGATGCTGGGTTCAAGCCCCATCTCTCTCTCTCTCTCTCTCTCTCTCTCTCTCTCTCTCACACACACACACACACACACACACAAAGAGTCTCAGGGACTTTCCTGCTGAGGCTCGTTTCAAACCATCATACTCAGACTGAGTTGGTAGGATTATAGGCATGAGCCACTGGTGCCCAAATGAATACATTAAAAAAAAAAAACAAACAGGTAGAGTATGTGAAAGCAGGTATGTGTGAGTTTTATGCAGAGACAATTCCATTTGCCTATGAGGCTGGTTCTCTACCCCCTAAACCACACTTCCAGCCTGCTTTTCTGCTGGTTATTTTGGAGGTGAAGCCTCTTAGATTTTTCTGCCTGGGCTGGCTTCAAACAACAAACAGATGGTCAGCTCTCAGCCTCCTGGGTAGCTGGGATTATAGACATGAGCTACAGGCGTCTCCTGACCCATGTTATTTCTAAGATCCTTACTAGTGCTAACTTGCTAGGAGCCCTTTGTTGGGTCCCCTCTATTGACAGTTGATGGTGACAGGCCTCAGGGGACACAGATGAGTCCCCTTCCCCTCTGTTCTGGGAGGCCTGCACCCTGCACCCTACTCCTGATGAGAAGAGAGGCACGGTGCGCCTCTCACTTCTGAATCTCAACAACTCCAGACCCATAACCGTGAGCGCGGGCCCTAGATCAGCCTGAGCTGCCAGCTTCCTATGAGCTCTGACAGACACTTCTGGGGGTGAGCGAGTACCCCACAATCGATGTAGGGCTCTCTCCCCAGAGCCGAGGTCAGAAGATGATTTCAGGAGGTTCAATTGCTTGTCATTGGGCTCCAGTACAAACCCCCCTCTCCACTCCCCCGACCCCAGATTTCCCTCCCTTCTCTCCCAGCTGAATTAGGCTTCTAAAAATACCTCTGTTGACAGCACACGGGGCCTTCTGACTGGCTTGACAAGTGACGGTCTTCAGAGCCTTCTTCCTGCTGCTTTACTAAGTGGAGGCCCTCCCTGGTTGAAGATTCATTTTCTTGAAACCTGTCACCTTCCCCAGGTCAGTGGGAACGGATGAGTATTGTGTTTAATATCAGCACGAATGCTCAGTCAGCTGACTGGAAACCACCACACTTCTCACCGCCGTACCTCACAGAGGGCCCATCTCTGTATGCTGCCTCTCATTAGATCTGTGGTGAACATGAAGTGTCATAGCTGTTGGGGGGACACTCCCCCCAAGGCTGCTGGATTAACATTTCTCCTGGAAGTATATCATGAAGGCTGGGTGCCAGTGGCTCATGCCTGTAATCCTAGCTACTGAGATCTGAGGATTGTGGTTCGAAGCCAGCCTAGGCAGAAATGTCTGTGAGACACTTTAATTGCCAAAAAGTTGGAAGTGGCTCAAGTGGTAGAGCACTAAACCTTGAGCAAAAACAAAAAACAAACAAACAAAAAAAACACAAACCTCAGGGACAGCATCCAGGCTCTGAGTTCAATAGAAAATGCGAATATTTAAATGTTAAAAAAAGACATGAGGGGCTGGGGATATAGCCTAGTGGCAAGAGTGCCTGCCTCGGATACACGAGGCCCTAGGTTCGATTCCCCAGCAGCACATATACAGAAAACGGCCAGAAGCGGCGCTGTGGCTCAAGTGGCAGAGTGCTAGCCTTGAGCGGGAAGAAGCCAGGGACAGTGCCCAGGACTGGCCAAAAAAAAAAAAAAAAAAAAAAAAAAAAGACATGAGGGGCTGGGAATATGGCCTAGTGGCAAGAGTGCTTGCCTCCTACACATGAAGCTCTCGGTTCGATTTCCCAGCACCACATATATGGAAAACGACCAGAAGGGGTGCTGTGGCTCAGGTGGCAGAGTTGCTCAGGCCCTGAGTCCAAGGCCCAGGACTGGCAAAAAAAAAAAAAAAAAAAAAAAAAAAAAAAGACATGAGAAAATACGGAGATTAAAGTAGTACTTACTCATTAGAGTTGCAGCCAAAAAGAAGAGGAATAATGTATCTGAACAATTAGCAAGGTGCCAGCATTATAGCGTTAGATGATTGCTACTTAGCTGAGTTTTCTGCACACCCATAACTGTATATAGCAATATGATAGCTGATCATTTTCTTTTTGGTGGGGTTATGACTGACTTAAAGAGACATTCTCCTCTTCCATTTTCCAAATCTCTAATAATATGAACCAATATTTCTTCAAGGGAAACATTAAATAGAAAGAAAGGTCATTCTATGTTTGGCTTCTCCATAAAGTGATGGAGCTGGTGCCCGGGAGGAAGAGCCTGTGGTCTGGGTATTGGGTTGGAATGGTTCCACCACCCCACCCAAGATGGCGACCTTGATAACCAGGAGGAAGTGCTGGGGAAAGCAAATGGAGATGAAACACATGCACATAGATGCCATGTCTCAGGCAAGGCCAGGGACACGCCATCTGGAATGCAACGCCAAATGGGACTGGGGAAGGAGACCTCGTGGCTGGTTTCCTCTTCTCAGACACAGCTGGCTGCATCGTGGGCTGCTTGCTTAGATTGACAATGAACATCTCCGTCCAGCCCAGGAGTATCTGAAGTGGTTTTGCATTAGTCAGTCAATCAGAAACAAAACAACCCACCATATCCTTTTTGTCCTAACCTAACAGCTACCAAAGAATGACTTTGGTGGAGGGTATTCTGGGACTGGGATAGGAAGGGTTATGCGGAGAAGGGTGACTGTTGGTGATTCAGGGAGCACTAATGCTGAGGGGTGGGGTGGGGTTTTGAGAAGAAACACCACCTTTATATTCAAGGGGGAGGTGGAGGTGTCTTCCTGTGATGGTTTTACTCCACCAGCATCTTTCATCTTCAGCAATGTTTCTGTCATTCTGTGTGTGTGTGTGTGTGTGTGTGTGTGTGTGTGTGTGTGTGTGGTGTGTTTGAAATACCTAGAGAATCTTGGGTTTGTGCAAAACACCCTCCCTTTCAGCATTTTTGGCCCACACAGCGTGTGCCATCAAAACCCCTCCCCCCGAAGCCTAGTACCAAGATCAAGCCCACTTTACAAACTGTCTATTTTGATTAGGGCCCAAACCATTACTCTCTGCACTCTGTCTAAAGGCCTGTGTTGCGTGTGTGGGTTTCTTGTCATCCCTTTCCCTGGATTGGATATAAAGTCAGGTGTGGACATCTGGGAGTGCAGGTGGGGAGAGGTCCCTCCCTTCCCACAGGCCCTGTGCCCTCCTCTAGGATGTCCTTCTCTTGGTTTGGGGGAGCTTTTAGTGGAGTGCCTTGAGACAAAGGCAGAACCTGCGTCTTCTTGTTTTACTCATCTTGACTTCCACTTGGATGCAGGGTGAAGGAGCTCATTTTCTACCTTGTTGAATACCGAACCTGGAGGCCGTTTAACCTTTGGTGACTGAGCTAAACTCTCCAGTCGGCTAGCTAATCGTGAGGATTTCAATGCAGGATTAAGCACTCCAGCCGCTTTCCCGGGGTGGCTACACTCGGAGCGTGGCAGCTCTGGTGGCTGTAGGCGTGGCGGCAGGATGGAATCTGAGGGGTCTTGGGAAGGACGGCTTGGGCTAGCAATCGTGGATCTAGAATTTGTAACGCACCCCCCCCCCCCCCACCGTTTATGTCTCTTATCATAAAATCCAGGCACTTCTAAGAGTCTCAAGTCCCAATTAGCTCAAAGCTGTCTTGGCAAATATTTGAAAAATCAGATCTCTGCGTTGAGCGCCCCGAAGTTCACATGTTGACATGTAATCACTGTGAGTTTATTTAAGAGGGGGAGAAACATCATTTGACTGTGGACTTTAGGGGTGGGCCTTTGAGATATGACTAAGGTTAGATCAGGTGGAGGCCCCGCCCTTGAAAAAGAGAGACTGGAAATGTGTGCGTGCATATGTGCTGTTTTCTGCCTCTTGCCTGGTGACACATCTCCCTGGTTAGCTCTTGTCGCTGGATGGGGTCCTGGTCTAAATAAGCCTCTTTAAAAAATTATAAAGTGACCCAGGTTCTGACATTTCATGACAGTATTGTAAAACAGACAAATGTATCACCTTTAACAGAACCTTTTACCAGTGGATTTTTTTTTTTTTTTGCCAGTCCTGGGGTTTGAACTCAGGGCCCGGGAGTGCATTTGTGTTCCAGCTTAGCACTCTACCACTTTGAGCCACAGCTCCACTTGTGGCTTTTTGGTGGTTACGTGGGGATAAGAGTCTTACCGGCTTGCCTATCCAGGCTGATTACAAACCTCTGCCCTCAGATCTCAGCCTCTAGGATGAGAGGCAAGAAGCCACCTGTGCCCAGGTACCCGCTGAATTTTTGAGGGGGTGCTAGCAGCTCCTGTAGACTGTTGGGGCTACTGCTGCTGCTTGTCTTTGCTGCATGGGCCTCTTGAGGCTAAGGAATGACCAGCCAGCTGTGGGCAAAGAACAGCACAGCGAAGAAACCCATGCTTTTCATTAGATCAGAGCTGGCTGTGGGGAGCATGGTTCTGGATTGTCAGACTCTTAAGCCTCTCCCCCCTCAGTTGTCAGGGTGGGAAAGTGCAAATAGTATTTGTTCTCCTGAACTGTGACAGGACAAGGAACATCAAGGATTATTCAAGGGCACACGAGTCACTTTTGGCAGGACAGGCTCAGAGGAATCCAGGATGGAGTTGACTTGTTAGGTTTTGCTAAATATCTGTTCTACCTTTCACGAGCAGCGATACTTCTGTGGACAATGGCTCTGTGGGGCGGGGGGGTTGAGGTGACTCAGAGAGCATTGCACGAAATCCTTTGCGTTTCTGTCATTGTGATGTTTTTCAGGAACTGACGTTGTCAGCAGGTGTGGATGAGTGAGGCTGGAACGACGCTTCAGAGCTGGAGGACTCGGACTAAGACCCCAACCCATGCTCTCTTCAAGTAGTCCTGTAGAACTGGCTGACCAGTTCACCCATGCACACACCCGCGCACATGTACACACACACACACACACACACACACACACACACACACACACACACACTTGACCTGACCTTTCCCTAGTCACCAGGAGAATGTCTGATACTCTTGACTGAAGGGATCTCAGAAAGATGAGTGCGTGTGCGCAAATCAAACAATTAATGAAAGGATAGTAGTATTCGTTATGAGAGTAATGATAGTAATGATAAGGGAGCTATTGCTTTCCAGAGCTTTCTGACTTTGCAGGCTTAGTCCCTTAGTCCCTTTGAACCTAACTCCTTAGGAGTTAGCTCTGAACCTAACTCCTTAGGAGATGAACAGGAATTAGGAGAAGCAACCTAGATTGTGTTTTTAATTGCTGTTGGTTTTCATTTTGCTTCAGTGTTTTGTTCTAAGTTGAGATGACTCTGGGGACCCTTATCAAGTATTTGAGCAACAACTCTTGGTTCCGGCATTGGTGTTTCTGAGGTGTCTCCATGCTTAGAAGGCTCTGATTTTTGGGCGGACTGCTTCCAGTCCGCCTCTTTCCAGCCCAATTGACCTCTTCTCAGCCACTGGGCCCTGATCATGTCTTAAGGCTTGTGTGGGAGTGGATTCAAAAGCCCTCCACACAGCTGGGCGCTGGAGGGTACACCTGTAATCCTAGCTACGCAGGAGGCTGAGACCTGAGGATCTTCCTTCCTTCCTTCCTTCCTTCCTTCCTTCCTTCCTTCCTTCCTTCCATCCTTCCTTCTTCCCTCCCTCTCTCTTTCCTTCTCTTCATTCTCATCCTCTCCTCTCTCTCCTCTCCTCTCTTCTCTTCTCCTCTCCCCTCCCCTCCCCTCCCCTCCCCTCTCTTCCCCTTTCCTTTCCCTTCCTTTTCTTTCCCTTCCTTTCTCTTTTTGTCAGTCCTGGAGCTAGCTACTCCGTGCCTGAGTGCTGTCCCCGAGCTATTTTTTCTTTCTCTCTCAGTTTTGGCACTTTATCTCTTGAGGCACAGCTAATTTCCAGCTTTTTTCCTGGTTCATTGGAAATCACAGTTTCATGGATTTTCCTGCCCGGGATTGGCTTTGAACTGTGATCCTCACATCTCAGCCCTCTGTGTAGCTAGGATTATAGATATGAGCCAGCAGTGACCGACTTACTATATGCCTTTTTGATTTCTGTAGTTTTTGAGGAAGTGTCAAATTTAGGCAGTTTAAGCTTTCAAACTCTTCTTTTTCAAGATTGATTCAGATACTAAAGTCCTTTACACACAATATAAATGTTAGAATCACCCTGTCATGTCTATAAAAATACATCATGATTGGGACAGTGTTGAATGGAAAATTTGGTTTGGGAAGAATTGCCAAATACAAAATGTTGATATCATGAAATGGCTTTTCTCTCCTTTTACTGAGATATCTTTCCATTTCTCTCAGGCATGCTTTATGCTTTTTCAACACAGAGGACTTACAGTATTTATACATTAAAGGCTAACCATCTTATGTTTTGATGCTATTGTAAATTGAATTGCTTTTACTGAATTCCATTTCCAACTATTTGCCAGTACAATTGATCACACACATTTATTGGACATGGCCCAGTCTTGTTAAACAAATTTAACTTCAGTTGTTTTGTAGATTTCTTTAGCAGTTTCTCTGTAAACACACATGTCATCTTCAGATAAAGACTGTTTTTAAATCTCTGTCACAAGGATGTATTCTGTCACTGGAAGCCATGGGTTTAATCTTATCTAATCACAGGAAAATCACCCGTGAAATCTGACAACCACTAATGCCAAACATGGCAAATCTTACCTTGGCTTTTTTTTAGTTTCCAAAAAGAAAAAAAAAAAAAGCTTCCAATGAAACAGTTCAACATTAGGGAATTCATTCTATACATTGTGGGTATCTAAACTTACGGTGATAAGAATATAGCAGTGCCATTGGAAATCTCATTCTTTTATATAGTCTTTAATGAGCTGAGAAAATGCTTGTGTGGTATATGAAAAAAGATACAAAATAATCAAAGTACACCAGGTTATTTTGTGTTAACCACTTCACAGTCCTCAGGCTGTGTGAATTTGTAAGTCATATGGTTGGAAGTCTACTTTGGTTGATCTCGCTCCACCATCTTTCTTTTTCAGCCATGACTGGGGCTTGAACTGAAAGTCTCACCCTCTTGCATAGCTTTTTTCAATCAAGGTTGTCCCTGTCCCACTTGAGCTATAGCTCCATTTCCTGGCTTTTTCGGTGGTTCATTGGAGATAAGAGTCTCATGGATTTTTTTCCAGTACAGGCTAGCTTCAAATCATGGGAAAACGAGAAAGGAACAAACTCTGTAGAAAGACAAGTAGCTGAGTGAAGGAAGGTCTGGATGGAACGGTGGGAAGGACAAAGCAAAGACAGACTTTTGATGAATGCCTAATGGTATCCATGTCCAAAGTGGGGTTCGGAGGCCTGATGGGAATATGAAAACATGGACTCTGCTCTCCAAAACTAGCAGGCGGGGGAGGCTGAGGTGGGGAGGTGTGTGTCATGATGCACTAAAGACAGCAGGGCCATAATGGCTCTCTGAGTCATCTCCTAACTCTGCTCTTGAACCACTCGGGGCCACATTTCTGCACTACTTCCACGTCCCACGAATACATCATGATCTCGCCCTCCTAGGCCTGTTTACAAAAAATGAACATATATTAATGGTACTTAGGAATTCGGTGTGATATTTCAGTGCAGGCATATAGCATGATATTAATCAAATCCATTCTTCCCACCCTTCCTTCTGGACGATTCACTCAACTGCTTTTCTTCCTACAGAATTTCAGTGGGATACTTCGACACCTGCATGAATCTCTCATTTTCTCTGCCTCTCCCCACCCCCCCGCCCCCCACTTTGAGCTGAGACCCTCAGATCTCAGCTTCCTGAGTAGCTAGGATGACAGGCGTGAGTCACTAGCTCCTAGCTTTGTGTTTCACTATTAAAACCTCAGTGTATGAATTTGGCGATGCCTCCTCCAATCCACTCCAGGTCCCAATAAAAATGATTACTACAGGGGCTGGGAATATGGCCTAGTGGCAAGAGTGCTTGCCTCTTATACAAGAAGCCCTGGGTTCGATTCCCCAGCACCACATATGCAGAAAATGGCCAGAAGTGGCGCTGTGGCTCAAGTGGCAGAGTGCTAGCCTTGAGCAAAAAGAAGCCAGGGACAGTGCTCAGGCCCTGAGTTCAAGGCCCAGGACTGGCCAAAAAAAATGCATTCCCTTCCATTTTATAGATGTTTTAACATCTCTGTAATTACAGAGTAATGATTTGTTATCTTCCTTTTTTTCCCCTCATAACATTTTAGCACTAAAATAACATAATTAAAAAAACCCATAATTTAAAAAGGGTTCATTTTTTTCCATTATAGATTTAGTGTGAACCTATTAAATAAACATTTGCAGGGGTGAGGGAGCAAAATTTGGAGGAGAATTTCAGCAGCAAACACAAATGCCTGCACTCAGAGGTTTTTTGTTGTTTATTTTTTGCTTCTTTCAGGTGTCCATAGACACTTCTAATTTTTATTTTTAGTTTTTTTTCTGACTATAGC
The DNA here is from genome assembly GCF_023159225.1 of Perognathus longimembris pacificus. NCBI lineage: Eukaryota > Metazoa > Chordata > Mammalia > Rodentia > Heteromyidae > Perognathus > Perognathus longimembris. Next base: position 33,877,387 of record NC_063180.1, on the reverse strand, counting down.
TATAATCAAGCTCTAAATGCAATCTTGTATCCTTCTTTTCAGACTTAACCTAGAAAAAAATCTCTCTTGTCATAATACTGTAATTATGGCTTGGTCTTCCCCGATGTAATTTTTTAAATGACTGCATCATGTTCCACCGACTCGTGACTGGGTGTTAAGCCTGACACGTTCTCAGTATTGGTGTAATAGCTATCGGCCCTTCCTTCCTTATTTCCTCAGGATGGATTAAATATATTGTGTAAGTGCTTTTTAATGATAACGATGACAATAATGATTATCTTTGGCTCTCATTTGGAGCTCTAATTCTGAGGCAATCAGCCCTTTCTTCAGGGGAAAGGTGAGCTGTCTGTTAAGTACTACAATGAGCTTGGTGGCTTCCGCTTAGGCCAAGCTAGTGGATGGTGGGGATAGCATTTCCATTGAAGAGCTCAGGTCCTTGGGCCATCAATGTCCATCCATGCTCTGAGCCCACAGTTCACAACAGACAATGATGGGGACTCTGTGTGTGTGTGTGTGTGTGTGTGTGTGTGTGTGTGTGTGTGTAAGTCCTGGAGCTTGAACTCAGGGCCTGGGTGCTGTCCCTGAGCCTTTTTGCTCAAAGCTAGTGCTCTACCGCTTGAGCCACAGCTTTTCTTCATTTTTTTTTGTTTGTTTTTGGCGGTTCTTTGGAGATAAGAGTCTCATGGATTTTTCTGCCTTTGCTGGCTTTGAACTCCTTGATCCTCAGATTCCAGCCCCCTGTGTAACAGGGATTTGCAGGCATAAGCCACTGGTCCTTGGCTTAATGGATTCCCGGTACTTTACATTCTGTACCATAGAAACTTTTTTTTCTTTGCTGGTCCTGGGGCTTGAACTTTGGGCCTGGGTGCTGTCCATGAGTTTTTGTGCTCAAGGCTAGTGCTCTACCACTCGAGGCACAGGTCCAGTTCTGATTTTTTTTTTTTGTAGTTTAGTGGAAATAAGAGTATCACAGATTTTCCTGCCTAGCTTCAAACCATGATCCTCAGATCTCAGCCTCTGGAGTAGCTAGGATGACAGGCGTGAAGCACCGTGTGCAGCAGGAGCTACGTGTTCATCATAGCTCTCTGCTACCGATGGAAGGCCGGCAGAGGTGAAGTGTCTTTTTTCTGAGCATCCATTTCTCCTGGAGCTGGCCAGGCAGGTACATGATGCTTCTAGAATTTTCTCCCTTCTGCATGGACTTAGAACATGCTCACATGGGGTAATTTCTGAGCACCTCAGGAGCAAACCCAGATCCAACCCAGATTCGCTGTCTTCTATTCTCTTTAACCATCCTCTCAGCCTGTGTGTCTCTAGCTCTGGGTCTTTTTTCTCTTTGATCTTTAGTAATATTTTATCACCTAATTACCACGTCCTTCTCAAATATGGGACTCTAAAACTATTAGTTGCCTTGCCAAGTGTGACTTCATTTTGCATGTGAATTTGTGTTCTTCTTCGGGGAGATTACGTCTCCCGCCTCTCGGGTTCTATCCCCTGGAGGACTGTTTGCGGCACCTGATGCCGCTTCACGCCCTAGGAGTCTTTTGAGCAGCAGCTGTCTTCGCTGGTATTGATTTCTAAAGCATATCATTTCCAAAGCATATCGTCTGTAATGGAGGACGGGCGAGGAGGGAAGGGACACGCTGTGAGCTGTTCCATGGGCATGCTGGTTTTGGAGTTAGCTGACTATGCCTGTGTGTTTGGAGGCATGGGAACATGGGTGTTCCTGTGACACCTAGCCTGGAGAGCCTCACCTTACAGGAGAGGAGACCCCCTGTGGCACCTAGTCCTTACACACCCTCACCCTGGCTGCCTTCTCTCCAGCCCTTGCAGCAGACTCCCATTTCCTGGAAGGACTTAGGTTGCATTCCAGAAGGATTACTGATGTCTCTGTTGGGTGCACAGTGGACTCTGGAGCTCTTGGCCAGGGAGGATGAAAGAAAGAAGAGAGAGAGAGAGAGAGAGAGAGGCTATATGACAAGTTTAAATTATGTTTCATGTTAAGCAATCTCATTGCTTCTGAAGTAAGATGAAATACAGTATCATTTTTGCCTGTGTTTTGTAGCCAGGCTGGTTGGTAGTTGGAGATGGAAGACTTAGCGGTGCATGCATGAACACGGATGGACTGCCGCTGTCCCCGGGGTGGGGGGATCAGACAAGCTGAAGCCCAAGCCTAAGGGATGAGTAAGGGGATTCCGGTGGGTTTGGTCAGCATGACTGAATTGCCGCCTGTCTACGCCAAAGGCTCTCCTGTTCTCTCCTCTGCACTCACTGTCCAGCTAGTTAGATCCACTCATGAATGGGTGCCAATTTCAGATCTGCACACACAAGGTGGCTGCTCACAGTGCTATGGTCTGCAGTAAAAGAAAAAAAAAAAGAAAAAAAATGGCCTGGCACCGGTGGTGGCCCACGCCTGTCATCCTAGCTACTCAGGAGGCTGAGATCTGAGGATCGTGGTTTGAAGTCAGTCCGAGCAGGAAAGGCTGTGAGACTCTTGTCTAGAGTTAACTACCTAATTGTGGCTCCAAGTGGTGGAATGCTAGCCTGGAGCTAAAGAGCTCAGGGACAGGCCCCAGGCCCCTGAGTTCAAGCCCCACAACTGACCAAAAAAAGAAAAGAAAAAAAAAAAAAGGCAGAATTCAGGCCACAGCCCAGGAGGGCTAACTCAGAGTCCAGCAGCAGTCTGGTTCAGTGAATAGTTGAGAAAAGTCAAGCGAGCTGAGATCTATGGCACAAAATGCAGATGGCAGGGTCTCCAAGATCATCTGCTGGGATCTCAGTTTCCGTAGGAAAGTTGTCTTTGCCGTTTGCATCCTCTCCTTTGTCCACACAGGCACAGACTCCAGGATGCGTCTCAAGTCCTTTTCCTGTCTGAAGGATATTCTTTAACATTTTGTCGCGCTGTTCCTTTGGCAGTGAGTTCCTTTAGAGTTTGTATTTTTTTTTAAATGTCTCAAAAGGTCTTTATTCGCCTTCATTTTTTTTTTTTTTGACAGATTTTCTTTTCTTTTTGCTCTGGCTGTAAGAGTCTAGGTGAAGGTTTAAAAAATGTTATTTCAATACTTGGAAAATGTCACTCCGCTGCCTTTTGGTTCTTGCCAGTGTCTGCCGATTGGCTGGCTGTTGCTGATTTGCACAAGATGAAGGGCAGGGGCACGGCAGCTTACACGGGATTTACACACAGCCGGTGATCAACGCGGGACACGCTGAGCTATTCTGAATGACTGGAGCTTCGCGATAGGTGCGGGAAGTGGAAAGTTTTGTTTTTGAAACAGCTTTGGAGTTTTCAATTTTCTTTGACCTTGCTTCGTCAGGAACGGTCTGTAATAAGTTCGCATAGAAGGTGGGCTTCCCGTGCATCTAGATAAATAGAGGCTGTTGCAATATTTTTTGTTTCATCTTCTCTTAGGATCATTTCCTCCAGGGAGCGGGTATTTGGGTGGGGGTGGGGGTGGGGGCTCTCCCATCCTTTCTCTGGGATGAGAGAGGAGCAGTTTGTTGTTTTCCCTAAGGGCCAGGAGTCCTTGCAGGTCCAGGTCTGGCCCAGTGGAATTTCCTTTGAGAGTTCTGTACTGATGGGCTGCAGTGGTGTGTGTGTGTGTGTGTGTGTGTGTGTGTGTGTACATGTATCTTGAATTCAGGGCCTGGATGTTGACTGTGAGCTAGCTTTTTTCTTTTGTTGTTGTTGTTACTAAGGCTAGTGCTCTACGACTTAAGCCACAGCTCCACTTCTAGCTTTTTTGCTGATTAATTAGAGATAAGAGTCTCATGGATTTTTCCTGCCCAGTCTGGCTTTGAACTGGGATCCTCAGATCTCAGCCTCTGGAGTAGCTGGGATGACGGGCGTGAGCCACCGGTGCTCAGCTGGGACAGGGCTGTGTATGAGCTGAGTCCCTGGAACCTGACCATGTCCATTACCACATCCCAAGGCCTCTGTGACATGGAATACACTCACTTCCAGCTTTAGCCTTTTCTCCCTTCTCCTGCCCCACGACTGCAAGAGATTGCTCTTTTCTTCTTTCTGTGTAAAATTATACACTCCTTAGGCAGTGGTCAGTGATTTAAAGATACCAGCAGTCTCACATCTGGCTCAAAAACAACCTCCTTGAGCTGGGCACTGGTGGCTCATGCTACTCAGGAGGCTGAGATCTGAGGATCGTGGTTCAAAGCCAGCCTAGGCAGGAAAGTCTATGAGACTCTTATCTCCAGTGAATCACCAGAAGACCAACACAGTGCTGTGGCTCAAAGTGGTAGGGCAAAAGAACTCAGACAGTGCCCAGGCCCTAAGTTCAAGCCCCACAACTGACAACAAACAAGTCATCAAAACTCCTTGAGTTTCAAATTTGGTTCTTGGCCTGCGGTTCTTGGCTCAAGATGCCATGCAGGAAGCTCGACAGAAACATGTTGAGCTAGAGTTCAAGGTGACTTTCTAGTCCCTGCATAGCCCTAGGACTAGTCAGTCAGCAATTCTGCCCATTTTCCAAATTTTTTGAAGTAGCATCTCAAGTGAAATTGCCTCTCTCTTCTCTTACCTTACCTTTTATCTTTCCATTTGAGCAGTGAGATGACTAAATGCCTCCTTCTTTTAGGGTCTTATTTTTTTTTCCCTTCCATTTCCTAGGAGGCGAGGCTACATAAAGTAATTACAAAGGGTCTGGGTAGCTTCCATGGTGGCCCTGAAAGCAAAGTTGGTCACAAATAAGTTTCAGAGGATTTAGAGATCTCTTGGTAGCTCAGTGGAAGACTTGTTACCACTGCCCAAGAGAACACCTCTTGGGTGTTTTCTGTGTCCCAAGAATGGAAGAAAAGAAAAATCCCCGACTAGAGGGAATTCTTCCCCAACTGGGGAGTAGCAAGGGTTGGTTTGATGGAAACAATACTGTTCCTCCTGATTGATTAACCCCAGGTAAGTCAACTTTTGGATAAGTATATCCATTGAAGTGTGACGAACATGCAAATGTCCTGGAGTGAGCAGTCTTCAGCTTCCACTGCTCCAAATGGCTTTATGGGGAAGCGAAGAGGAGTTGAACTGGGCTTGATTGGATATGCCAAGTTGAGTGCGGTTTGTGGAGAAGAGAAAAACACAGAACAACCAAACCATCTCTCAAGGCACCTCCTGTAGTCGCATCCTTCTTCACTCTCTGCTCATACAAAAGATGGCTTCGTTGGGGAAAGACCGCCAGCTCTAAACTGCCACAGTCACAGTTGCGTTCTGGAAGGATCGGAGAATTCCAGAAAGACATTCCTCCAGGGACTTGACAGAGTGCACACCGATTTTGTTTTTCAAGGAACGTGGCTAAAAACAAGCTTCCTTTGAAGTGTAAGGCTGTTACACTTCAAAGGGTCTGGCGGTATTACGGGATGAGATGAATTCAGAAGTTGGCAGGGAATATGGAGGAATTTGTTCCGAGTAGCATTTGGGGGCACCAGGGTTGAGTCGCAGAGTGGTTGGGGGATCTTGAGTGGTTCTTTTTTTTTTTTTTTTTCAGGTTGTCTCAGTTTCCCTCTTCATGCTTATGGGCCATAATCATCTGCATTGTCTAAGACCAGGGTCTCCTTCATCACGCGCTGCTAGCCGGTCACCAGTTTGTTCCACAGAACTCCTGTCTGTTCTGTCACTGCTCGTCCCTTGCAGAAACCTGTGGATGGGACTCTGTGCGTGTTTGCTGTCCTTCCTTAGTAGTTAGGAGTTCCTGCTCCGTGTCATCAAATGCCCAAAGCCCAGCTACATATACAAAACAGACATGGGTTTTTCTTCCTCTAAGGCAGTCCAGAGCCACGCAGAGACTCTCAGAGCTGGCACTGCATCGCCGCAAACAACAGGGCTCTCTCTGTCTCTTTTTTTTCTGCCTCGCTATTTCTGTCGCATGGCCTCCATGTTCAAGGCTGCCTCAGGATCGCAAGATGGATGCTTTTGTCATACCATCCCCACAAACATTCCAGGAGCAGTGAGGGAGAAATCAACCACATTCCACCCATTCACTTCCTCTTTGAAGAGCTTTTCCGGAAACCCTGTTCCAACAACCTCTGTTTTTTGTTTTTGTTTGGTTGTCAGTGGTGGGGCTTGAACTCAAGGCCTGGGTGCTGTCCCTGAGCCTTTTTGCTCAAGGCTACTGCTCTACCACTTGGAGCCACAGTGCCACTTCCGGTTTTCTCATGGTTCATTGGAAATAAAAGTCTCAGGGGCTTTCCTGCCCAGGCTGGCTTTGAACTTCCATCCTCAGATCTCAGCCTCCTGAGGAGCTAGGATGACAGGTGTCAACCACCAGCTCCTGGCCACAACTTCTACTTAAAATGCGCCCTTCACTCGTAAAGGACCTGGTGAAACACAGATGGAAAATGGGCGATGGGCGGAGGCCGCCATCAGTCCTCAGCTGGTGAGCCTGTCTTTTTGTTACTGCTCTGTCGCTCTTACTGAAATGCAAACTGCGCACATTGAAACTGCTTTTTTTTTTTTTAAAGACCGCCCCCACCCCCAGGCCCAAGTTAGGCCAGCCAGTGACTCTACATGAGCCACAGAACAAGAAATGGTGAAGGGCAGAGAAGGGAGATGGACTTCATGGCCACCATGGAAAGATGGCCCTGGAGAATGTCCTTGGCCATCTTTAGAGATGTGCACGGCCATCAGGTTGGAGAGGGGACCCAGCTGAAGCGCCTGGCGCCTCTCCAAGTGTCAGTCATCCAGGTGCCTTCCTTTCTCCACTCTCCGCCATGCTGACTTTCCAGGCAAGGTCTTGCGTGACCGGCTTTGCTCAATTCCCACCTCATGCCACCCAGGACTTAGCACCAGTCATCTCTTTCCCACGCCGCCCCCCTCCCCAGTCTGCGTCATGTGATCACCTGGTTGCAGGTGGCTCCGGGTCTCTTTGCTCCTAACCGACCAATCGATGATCAATTGATCGAGCGTAATCCAGAGCTGGAGAGTGGTCGTCCCCGCCCCGCCCTCCCCGCCCCCGCCCCCCGGCCACTCTGGGAGTCCTGTGGGCTGAGCTGTTGACCATGGTATGCTTGAGACTTATAAATAAACATGCCAAGGATCTTAAACATACTCGAAAGTTGTCCAGAAGCAGCTCATCAAAGCAATGGTGTGTGTGTGTGTGTGTGTGTGTGTGTGTGTGTGTGTGGTTTCCTGTTAATTCTGTGGCTGAATTGGATCTTAGACTCTGGACTGAGGACTGAGTCCTGCGTAGATCAAGGCTAAAGGACCGTGAATGTAAGGCGCCCCCATGTGGGCTGTGTGGACACTGCACCGGCAGGGCACCTTGTTCAGATGTAGATTCCAAGTGTTTCACACCAAAAACTTAAGAGGGAAAGAAATAATATATATATTATATATATATACAGGCATAGAGATATATAGAGAAATAATATATATACATACTATATATACATATATGACACATTATATAGATATACCTTATAGCTCCATGATATGCTTGTATAATATTTATTCATGTATATGTATATACATGAATATGTATATACAGGAATTACAAGGTAATTTGGAATCTAGTGAGGATATTCATCATGCTGCTTAGAAATGTGTAATGTCTAACTCCCAATTATGCCCACCAATAAAAGGAGGGGCTGTTCATTTAACAACAATCAGAAATTAAGGGGAAAAGTGTCTGTGATAACCACAGATCAAGTCAGACAAAATGATCTGAAATTTGTCATCATCTACTTAGAGTGTGTGTGTGTGTGTGTGTGTGTGTGTGTGTGTGTGTGTGTGTGTGTGTATGTCCCAGTTCTGGGGCTTGAACTCAGGGCCAGGGTACTACTGTCTACAAGCTTTTGTGCTCAAGGCTAACATTCCACCATTCAAGCTACGGCTCCACTTCTGAATTTTTTGTGTGGTTAATTGGAGATAAGTCTCACAGACTTTCATTCCGAGGTTGGCTTTGAACTGGAATCCTTAGATCTCAGCCTCCTGCGTGGCTAGGATTCCAGCTGTGAGCCAGCAGCATTGGGCGAGACCTCATGTTTTAAGGTCTACAAGAAAATTCTAAATATGCTATTTCAAAAAGCCTTAGTATGATTCTAAAAACTGTTCTAGTGGAGTCGTAAGAGTTGCTGGTGGGAGTTCTCGTTATACTCTGGAAAGCAGGAAGCTGTATCTCTTAAAGCAGGACCTGTAATTCTGATGCAACTTCTTTCTAACGATTCTCTATTCACAAGGCTTTCTTTTATTCCAGAAAGAACCGACAGTATTCCTGGAGACAGCAGATGAGCAGCCTGAATTTTCCATGGCTTTGGTTAAACATGAAAATTATTTGACCCTCCTGGAGTACTGGGGGATATGAAAAAGAGATCTGAGAACCCCTTTCCCGGTAAGTCTCCCATTTCATGTTTCTGGATTGTTCTTGGAGTCTAAATGCCGTGTGCAATGCGAAGTGACAGGATTCCTCACGTTCCATCCATCGTGATTCCTGGACAGCCTGCCTAATTAAAGAAAGACACCGGGTCTTTTTCACGAGAGGCTGCAGTCTTGCTAAGAGCCCTTGGAGAGCTCAGGGGAATTGGATTTGATGGGGCTGAGGTGCAAGTTCAAAGCAGCTCTATTCTCAGCATGGCTGCATACTGCAGGCCCCGTATCATCTCAGCTAAACAGTCCCCTACTTCCTAAACCTGGCCACCATAGCCATCCATCATTTGCACAAAGGGTCACCCAGGCAAGCCCAGGGCCTCACACTGGGTATAGCAGTGCAGAGACAGGAAGCCAGGAATTCTAGAATTATCATCCTTGCACAAATCGGCTGCTACTTCTGTGCCCGGTAGAGACATCTGGGATCTGATAGGTCTGACTTTGATTCACAAAGGCCATGGCTCACAGTGGGTCAAGGGGCTTCTCCCTCCCCCCCAGGACATTTTGGCAAGGTCAGGCGATACCCCTGGCCCTTCATGCTATAGGGGCACAGGACAACCTTCATTGCAAAAACACCCAGCTTCAAGCTGGTCACTGATGGTGGCTCACGCCTGTCAACCTAGCTACTCAGGAGGCTGAGACCTGGAAGATGGTGTCTTGATGCCAGCTGGAGCAGAAAAGTCCATGAGGAGTGTGTCTCCAGTGAACCAGCACAGTGCTGGGCTGGAGGCAAGGCTCAAGTGGTAGCACTGTAGCAGTCAGCCAGAGTGCTGAGGGAGAATACGAAGCCCTGAGTTCAAGCCACAGTACGGCCACATAGCCACATGCACACACAAATTCATGCTCGTTAGCAAGATTCACCTGTTTCTTTTTTATGCCCAAGTAGTATTCCCATGGTGTGCATATAATCACATTTGGTTTATCCATTAGTTGACAGCCATTGGGAGTTTTGCTCTTGGGATGATAGGCAGGAGAGAAACTTGAGCGGATGGTCCTTTCGTCATTGCTCCTACTGGAGGTCAGGTGTGACCCTCGAGCTGCCCTGGCTCATGCCTCACCCATGGCTTTATCTGAACCCTTCCAGCTGCATAGTGGCCTCATCTTCTAGTTTTCCCTGGGGTCTGTGGTAAAAATGATTCTTTCAGGAAGAACTCTGTATCCCCTCCAGCCTCTATTGGCTACTACAATCATGTGCTAGGTGTCATAGGTCAACATTTCTCTCTCTCTCTCTCTCTTTCTTTCTTTTTTAAAGTTCTTCTGTTTTGTGACAGCTAATTGAGCATATCAACTTGACTGGGCTAGAAGGTGCCCAGATATTTTGGTCATTCTGAGTAAGGCTCCTAAGGGTGCTTTGGATAAGGTGAACATTTGAATTAGGGGAGTCTGAGTAGAGAAAAGGATTTCCCTAATGTGGGTGGGCCACAGCCAATCAGGTGAAAACACCAATAGCCTTGGCTATTCATGTGCACCCTTTTGGTTGTTCAGTTTCTAGTTTCTTAGGGTAACAACAGCAGCAACCAGGCAAAAGTGTTCATCTTGAACCTTGAAGCCTCTGACTTCGCTTTGTCTTTCCCCCTCTGTCTGGGAGCTTTTCCTCCTCATGTCCCCACCACCCCTTCTACAACGTGGTACCTTTTCTCTGTCTTCCCTCTCCTTTCCATCTGACCTCTGGGTACCTTAGAAAAATGACCTCCATTTCTGTGCCTTTGGGTAGCTAAATGCTAGCCTTGTCTCCCCTCAAAGCCTGTCATTTTCTCTTTTATTCCACTCACTGACCCTGTAAATGGCATTTGATGCACAAGACCTGGAACAGTCATTAGCTTAAAATGGCTTTAAAAATGTCTCTCACATCCCTGAATCATGTCTTTAAAAAAGAAAGAAGAGGAAAAAAAAACCCTCATATTCACTCCATGTCGACGCCTGGCCCTGCGGGGTCTTGATTGCAGAAGGCAGAGGAATATTTTAGGTGAGTGAATCACAGATCTTGCAGCCCTCAGCAAGGGTCCTGGGGCCTGTTTCCTTTTTCTTGTTCCTATAATTGCAGCCCTTTCTCTGAAATTTTGGAAACCAAGCCTCTGTATATTTTGGGTTTATTAAGTTGAAACCGAATCCCCTCCTTCCCTTCCCTTCCCTTCCCTTCCCTTCCCTTCCCTTCCCTTCCCTTCCCTTCCCTTCCCTTCCCTCCCACCCACCGGGGAGTCTAGCTCTGTACCAGTTAAGCCGCACACTCCATCCTTTTCCTTTTAGCTTGTTCTTCAAATAGCTGCGGCCTCACAGCTTTGCCCAGGACCAGCTCTGGACTGTGACCCTCCTTCCCTCCATCCCCCGAGCCACTTGGATGATAGACCTGTGCCACCACGCCCAGCCCAGTTACTTTGAGTGTTTTGTGCTGTTCTATCAGTGCCATATCTAAATGTGTTACTGGTTAATATGTCTTTTGGTAGTGTGGGGATTTTTTCCTTCATGTTTTTTTTCGGCTGCGTGTGGAAAGTCAGATATTTGTTTTGTTGTTGTTTTAAATAGAAGATTGGAACATCTTTAAAATTTTTTATTGCTATTATAAAGGTGATGTACAGAGGGGTTACAGTTACGTAAGTCAGGTAGTGAGTACATTTCTTTTTGGACAATGTCACCCCTTCCCTTATTCTCTCTCAGTTTTTTCCCTCTTATCCCCAACTATCAGCAAATAGTTGGTAAGAAGTAATTTAACTAATCATTTTCAAGTAGAACCACAAAGTCTGGTGGTGTTAATGACGATACTTCTTTGGAAATTGTGTGAATGCATGTTTACTTCTTCCATTTTCATATTGTATGCACATGTGTTTATCTATACATACATAATCATGGTGTCCTTAGACTCATGCAGATGTACATATTGATGTAGATTATCAGTATCATAGAGGTGTCTTTCTTGCTTTAGGAAAATAACTGTCAAAGGTGTTTTCCCAGGTCATCAAAAACTCTTCATAAATATTTTTAATGGCCAAATAATATCCATGCCATAATTGGATATGGGCTTTGTGTATTGAGCTTGTTTTCGGTGTCCCAGTATTGAAATGAATGCCACAACAAGCTTCTTTATAGATAAATCTTCATCTTCATTTTTTGATGATTCTTTAGAATCTCCTCTTGCAAGTAAAAATTACTGATTCAAAGAGAGTGAGACAGATGTTTTACAGCCTGTGACAGATATTTACAAATCATGTTGTAGAGAGCTTGAACAAATAATGTCAGCATGGATAGTTTATGACAATATACATCTACCAAGCTCTCGCAAATACGGAGCACTGTTATTTCAAGAAATCCTTTTAAGGGATGAGTTGTGCTGAGTGGGACCTGAGATGGTGCTTTTCATTTCTGTGCTTAGTACTCTGCCTGGGCTTTCTCATTTCCCTCCCTCCCTCCCTCCCTCCCTCCCTCCCTCCCTCCCTCCCTCCCTCCCTCCCTCCCTCCCTCCCTCCTTTTCTTTCCTTCCTTCCATCATTTGCGGGGCTTGAACTCAGGGCCCTCAAGGCCAGTGTTCTACCTCTTTCAACCTGTTTTCTGGTGGTTCATTGGAGATAAGAGTCTCACGGGCTTTCCTGCCCAGGCTGGCTTGGAATGGCGATCTTCAGATCTCAGCCTCCTGAGTATCTAGGGTGACAGGTGTGAGCACTGATATCCAGCCCATTTCGTTTTCTTTTTAAATGAAGAACTTCTCGATGCCACTTGTTACTTTTTCATTCACATGGTGAATGCTGTTCTTGCTGATTTCCAAGACTACCATAGAGTCTTCGATCATGTGCTTCCTTCTTTCGATTTTATTTGATTGGTTTTAGGGTTTTTCGGCTCTCCAAAAATGACCATGCCATTTTGCTCTTCTAAAAACAAGATATGGGAACTCCAGGTGTTGCACACCCCAGAGATTTTCATTTTGTTTCAGTCATTCTAAAAGGTGTCTCATTATGGTCTAGCTTTGCGCATATCTGGGGGGTGGTAATGAGGACATTTCTTGATATTTAGCTTTCTTCTAGGTCTGCTTTGCTGAAGTGATTGTGACTATCATTCATCCATTTCTATGGAGCCATTTAGTCTTAGTTCTGTTTTGCTTTTATGCTGGTTTGGGGGCTTGCACTCAGGTTCTAGATGCTGTCCCTTAGCTTTTTTTTTTCCCCCTCAAGGATACTCTACCACTTAAGCCATAGCTCCTCTGCTGAATTTTTTGGTGGTTAATTGGAGATAAGAGTCTCATGGACTTTCTTGCCCAGGCTGGCTCCAAACTGTGGTCCTCAGCTCTCAGCTTCCTGAGTAGCGAGGAAGACAGGTGTGAGCCACTGCTATCCGGCTGAGGCTGGTCTATTTACTCACAGAGTTTTGGAGATAGAATCCAGTGAGGGGTGGTAAGGCTGTTGGAGACCCCTGCCCTGGAAGAGATCCATGGAGTTCTGGCAGAAACCCAGAAGAAGAAGATGATCCGAAAGATCAAGGCTCTGCCTTGCCAATGCCATTTACCCTTCCACCCAAGTGTCAGCCGTGATGCCATTCAGCATGGTGGTGTAGCTGGGTTCTAATGTTGGGATTTGTTTATGCCTGTAACTGTGTTGATGCTGATGCCACACCGCTTTGATCATGATAAGTTTTGTAGTGAGTTTAGAAAGCAGGTATGAAACCTCAACTCTGTTCTTCCTTTTCAAGGTTTTTAATTTAATTTTAATTTAAAGAAAATCTGTCTGGAGAAGTGTAACGTCCTTGTCTGAGTGAGGTGACTTTGAGCTGGAGTTGATTCTGAGCAGTCGTGGCTCGCTGGTACTGACTGATGTTCTAGGTCTCGAGATGGATTCTGCCTTGCATCTGGAACGGCAGACCCTGCCACACTGCTTCCAGACTTAGGAAGCGCGGTGGCTGAACGAAGCAGTTTATCAAGTGTGGATCCAGTGAGTAGCTCAGGGTGAATCTCTAGGATCTCAGGGCTAAGATAAATGAATGGCGATGACCCTGCATGGGCTTTTAAAGAAATTAGTAATTATACCTTGAAACCATTAACTTCTTTAGTCCGCATTATCCATTGTCGTTTTGCAATTTAGACCACTGAGGATTGAAAAGCAAAGCGAGTTTCCTACAAGTGCTCAGTAAGAGGGCTAGGAGGCTGGAGAGGAGCTAGTCAGCCACCCCCATTTGCCATTTCCTTGTGGAACATTCAAGGCTAATAGGGGGAAAGGCCCAAGCCAAATGGAATGAGTCACATGGAATGAAAAGCCGACAGTAAATTCATAGGACTTCGGATTCTGTATTCTCTCCACGGTTGCACACATTTCCCAGTTCCTTAGGTGCCCAGGAGAAAGAATTGTAACTATTAAAGAAAGCAAGACGAAGTGTGTGTGTGTGTGTGTGTGTGTGTGTGTGTGTGTGTGTGTGTTTTCAAGGAGAAATGGGAATAAAGATACTACCACGGAAGAACAGGAGAAAATGGTAGGCAAGGAAACCTGGATTTACATTCTATCTTGCTCGGTTTCAAAAGTAATTGGTGAAGAGAAAGAAAGGCAGGCAAGCAATTAGACTGGAGAGGTATTAAAATGAGAGGAGCAAAAGGGAGTGGAGAATGGAAATTTGTCTATATGTTAAACGGCTTATAGAAGTTTTTTTTTTTTTAAATAAATTACGCGTGCTTTCATTTTTGAAATGAAATCTGGGAGAAGGGTTTTTCAGGTCATCAGATCAACAGCAGAGCCAATGCCCCTCCACTCCTAGGTTGCTTTCTCAGAACTGCAGCTTGTACAGATCTAATCTTCTCTCTCTCTCTCTCTCTCTCTCTCTCTCTCTCTCTCTCTCTCTCTCTCTCTCTCTCTCTGTGTGTGTGTGTGTGTGTCTCTGTCTCTCCCCTCCCCCTCCTTCCCTCTCTCTCTGAATAAGTGTTCCCCTTTGCTGACAAAGTGTGATCAGCTTCTTGGGGAAGCAGAACCAGGGATCGCTTAGAGGATGCCAAAACCCAGTGACTGCTGGGGCAGATGTTGCTGTTACCATGGCAACCAGTAGGCGGCTCCAAAGGAAGAAGAGACTCCATTTCCAAAGGCTGGGTGGGACCCCAGGGAGACATAGACCCTGCCTGCACTGGAGTTCAGCGGCTTTGGTAGTGGGGACAGGGGGAAGGAGAAAGGGAAGCAAAACTCTCTCATAGGTGTGTCCCTCTGGCCCCATTGCTATAGGGTAATAAGAGGACAGAATGTTTAGAAAGTATCAACTTTCAACAGGAACACTCCTGCCAGCTGTGAATTCATGGAATAACCCCTCTCCTGGCCTAGCGGGCTCCTCCCACACCCTGCCTCTACTTCCCCTTCCCCAAACGCAGCTATGGCTAGGCAAAGCTTAAGGAACGCTGCAGAATGCTTGCTTGGGGGCTAAGAGGAAGTTCCAGGTTGCGCTCCTTCTCCCGCTCCCCTGTGAAAGTCAGGTGCCCACAGCAGCCTCATTGCTGGAAGTCAGGGTTGATGCCTGACAGAGAGGCCCTGAGTAGAAGGCTTGGAATCCACACCCAAACTCCTCGTGCTTCTCCAGTGCCGCGCTGTGCTCCCTTCCGAGAGCCTGGGATTCATTCTTACTGAGAAAGCTCTCACTGTCTTGCGACTAGCACAATGTCATTGTACTCTGTTTTGTTTTGTTTTTGCCAGTCTTGGGGTGTGAACTCAGAGCCTGGGTACTGTCCCTGAGCAGGCAGGTTCTGTACACTGTGTGTGTGTGTGTGTGTGTGTGTGTGTGTGTGTGTGTGTGTGTGTGTGGTACTAGGGCTTGAACTTGGCCTGGGCACTGTTCCTTTAGCTTTTTCACTCAAGGCTGGTGCTCTACCACTTGAGACTCCACAGCTCCACTTCTAGCCTTTCGGTGGTTCCTTGGAGATAAGAGTCTCACAGACTTTTCTGCCCAGGCTGACTTCGAACCTGGATCCTTCAGGTCTCAGCTCTCCTGACTAGCATGAGCCACCTGTGCCCAGCTCTGCCCTGTAGTTCTTAAACAGCTTGTGCGCGTGCGCCATGTACTTCAACCATGAAAACAGCGTCATTCTGTGACTTTTCACATGTGTGCTCACAGGTGTAGCGCACGGTCCGGATCAACTTGAAAATATATGGATCGCAAAATAAATCCCTCTCTCCCTCAAAACAACACCACCACCTAACAACAACTGGTTAGCTGTATCACCTTAAGCTTTGGCTAACACTCAGGGTTCTTTAGCTTTACCTACGGTGTCTTGTTCATATGAATGGTCCTATCCAAGTGTTTTGTGTTTTTTTTTTTACATGAATGAGATACTATGTTCATTCAAGCTCTGAGCGATGGCATGTCATTCAGGCTCCCAAG